>NC_090996.1:26987767-27290797 GCF_041146395.1 Eulemur rufifrons
GGGTGGTAATTTCCACCATAAGCACACATTACATGCAATCATTAATACTTATCTTTAAAATGTTCTGGGCACCTGAGACACAGAAGCTTTGGAAAAGTAATTTTTCTTGAGCTGGACTGCACGAAGCAGGATGTACTACCTCAGTTCCAGCCTTCAAACACTCTAAACTTGGGCACAGTTTTGCTTGGCTGTTGTGGCCTCTGGTTAGGGGTAGTTCAGACTTGGGAATAACACTGGACCTGAATCCCTGCAGCTGTCTCCTCTCTCTATGTACGATTCCCTGTCCCAGGAAAAAGTATCAGGTAAACTCAACCACGCTCAGGGTTTTGGCATTAATAGCAGCATTTCTTAAAAGCATGGTCTAGGGACCCCCAACATGGAATCACCTGGGCCCCTTTACTAAAAACATCAACTCCTGAGCCTTTCAGACTTCCAGACGCAGAATGAGATTGGGGATTCTGCATCTGGAGCAAGAGCTCCGGGTCAATGCTATGGACACGAATGTTAGACAACCACTGCTCTAGGGGAACCTACTACAAAAAGAAAGACCATAAAGAGGGCAATGCCTAACCCAGTGAAATGTTCTGCAGGGCAGATATCTGGGGGTAGAAAATTCCTCTGATCACATCAGGTTAGGAACTTCCCACTAGGATCCTGGTTCTGCTGTTTTCTCATTTGGGTGATCTTGACTTTGGGAAATTACTTCCTCTCTCTGAGTCTCATTGTTCTTATCTCTGAAATGGGAATAATAACAATCATGGAAATAAGGATAGATATTATTGTTATGGCTGGGCCTACTTTGTGGAAGAACAGCTGGAGTAATCCTTGCCTGAAATGTAGGTGTGCAACAATTCCTCAAGCCACAGCTTTACGATGGCGTAGAGATCCCACATAATCTCCTCTACCCCCTGCAATAAGCTCCCTGACCCCATCTTGTACTCTTCCTTTCCTCACTTCACTCAGGCACACCATCCTCTTTGTTTTTGCTTAAATATGCCAGGCACACTCCCAGCACAAGGCTCTTGAATACATGTGTAATTTCAGTAAGCCTTTTGCTCCACGTTACCTTTTCCGTGAGACCATCCTTGTTGAAATTTCAACCCCTTCCTCTTCATCACCCTCCCTGTGTCCCCTCCCTTGCTTTTCTTTTTCAATTTTTCCTTGCACTTTCACCTGCAAGCATACCTTATAATGTACCTTTTTATTATCCTTACTGTTTTTGCCTCCATCTCCCACACTTCTCTATTGGAAAGTACGTAAACTGCACAACTGCAAGAATCTTTATCTTTTGTTATTGTTGTCCATAGATGTTCCCAAGCCCCTTGAGCAGTGCCTGACACATAGCAGGTGCTCTGGAGATAGTTGTTGAATGAATGCATGGGTGAAAGAATGAAAAAGAAAAAAGAGAACTTGACAAATTTCCTCCACTCCATCATTTACCAGGGGGATGGATAGTTACTTAAGGCAGAATGGCTTGAGTGTTCAGGGATTTACTTATTTGCCTCTCATTTTATCTGTGGTTTAGCTAATTCTTTAGAAATCCCTGTTAAGCTCTCATATTCTTCTTGCCAAAAGCCTTTGTTGCTGTGAGGGGAACCTAGATGTATGTAGAGATGACTTGGACTGTTCGAATTTGGCCGGTGGACAAGCACCTGGAGATGCTATTTGCCATGGATGTCATTTCTAAAACAACAATGGCAATTGTATATGTCTGAAAAAGATGGGTCAATGCCACCCTTCCCCAAAATATGGGGGACTACAATGGGTTACGATGTGCCTCATTAAGACAAGCTTTAATGGTCACGTTCTCCTCACTGGAGAAGCCTCTTGACCTTGTGAGCCTAATAAAATTTCCCAAGCAAGCAAGTAAGGCCAGTTCTGGCTGTCTGCCCTTTCTACATTCCCCCGAAGACCCTCCAAAAATAGGACTACTTGCTCCGAAATCAAAATGTGATTAAAGGGGAAGTACTGTAGACTGTAAAATATTAAAACTCCACATCTCAGCAGTGGGTGGTGTTGGCATTATAATTACTGCTATTGTTATTATTTATTTGTCCTCACCTATGTACATGAAGACTCATAGTAACTGTTCCTGCTTTCCTACTTTGAAAGCCTTCAAATTTGCCCCAAAATTGGACCGAATGATACTATTAGCCCAGAACAGCTACTTCTTGTCATCCTGACAAAAGCAGGTTTTTCTCAGACCAACTTGTTTTCTTCAACACCCCAGGTCTCCAGGGAGGTGATCAATAAGAATATATAAAGCACCCAGAAGGGCATGATGCTCAGGAGAGAGGACCAGAGGACAGAACCACAAGAAGTTTCTTAGCACTGCTTGGACTGCTTGATGCCAGACCCACTTGACTTTAATGATTGTTTTTGTCATTCTGCACAGCAAGATGCAATTTATCTTTTCTGAGATGTCAGAACAGGATGCTCCTCTCTTGTGCTAGGGTCTTTTCCAGCTAACCATACTGGAATTCTTTAGCAATCACTTGCAGTGGCACAAACCAGAAAGCAGAAAGAGGAAAACATGAGCAACTCATGAAACCTTCAAACTGCATTGAACAGCCTTTCTCTAATAATCCCTAGCACACAGCCACAGATCAAGAGGAAACTGGAGCAATTCGAGTGTCTTCTGGGACTGTGACTATTATCTACAAAGACAGGGCAGTTGAATGGTCATGGCATCTCAAATGAACAAGATGTTCCTTCAAGGTTCTGATGTTTTCCATCAAGGTGGACTTAGATAATTTATTTAATCTTTCTGTGACTCAGTTTCTTGAATCACTGGCTAGAACAATCAGACTCTTACAGAGTTGATGTGAGTGCTAGAGTTAATTACTTAAAGATCTTGATATATAGTGGGTACAGAATACATTATAACTGCATGGAGAAATGCCCATTTGAAATCCACTGAGGGCTGTGGCTCGTATGCTGGGAACGGTGGGTTTCATCATACCACAACTCAGATTCCTCTGTTTCTTAGTCCTTTGTATCACTGGTTATTTTTTCCCCTTAGGCAAAGATCTCCGATGATGGTGATGATTTCCATAATCTTGTCACCTTAATTGCTGCTGTCACTGTAAGTATCGAAATTAATTTTGATTTCTTTTTGTTTCTGCTTAGCACTTCGAATGTGACTAATAGGATTATTTTTGGCTTTGGCTTGGAGCAGTGTTCTCAGGAGCTTGAAGAGCAATGTTGGCCTGAGTTTTCCAGGTGAGGCCACTTTCTGTCCAGGGACTGCATGGGCGCTGGGAATCTCAGGGAAGAGAATCAGTTGGTTGTGGTCATTTCAGCTAAATGACACAAAAATGGTGTGTGCTTTCTGCTTGTAAGTTCTCTCTTGTACATCTCAATGAAACCTTACGTGTTGATCTCACTGCAATTTGAGTGTTATGAGGAAGGGAGGAAAATAAAATTTGTTGAGTGCCTATGTATTATATATATTGCTTTATGTGAATAATGTGACTCCCCATAAAAATTCCAAGAAATAAATGTACAGATCTCCATTTTACAAATCAGGAAACTAACTAGTAAGTAGTAAAACCAGGATTCCAATCTGAATATGTTGGACTATCAAGGCAGTGCTCATTTTGATAAAGTAGGCTGCTTCTGCAAATTCATGCAGAGGATTTTGGTTACCCACATTGGGGGTATCTGCTTAAATGACATTCGCTTACCTTAGGGAGAGGTTTCCTTCTTTCTGATAATTTATATTGGCTTTCAAGGCTCTGTTCTAATTTACCTTCCCTGTTTATGCTACTGTGGGCTTTTCCTCACATGCAAGGATCTATTACTGATCCTATTCCCACCCCTCTGCAATTCATTCTGTCCATAGCAGCTTTAATGTAACCATTTGAAAAACATAAGTCTCATTATGTTACATCCATGCTTTAAAATCTTCAATGACTTTCCATTGCATTCAGGATTAAAAAAAATTTATGTGGTGGATTAAATAAGGCCATAATTTTTTTTTGTCACTCCTCTCATCAAGAAGGCTGGCCCTGTGACTTGTTTTGATCAGTAGAATGTGTCAATGGTAACGTATAACATCTAAAGCTGAACCTTAAGAGATCTGCAACTCCTAGTTTTGCCTCTGAATGTGCTTTCTTAGACTCCAGCTGCCATGCTGGGAGGAAGCCCAAGCTAGCCATGTCTTAAACATTCCAACTCAATGCCATATCCAGGTGAGTGCATCAGCATGACTGAGCCCAGGTAATACTAACAAAAGAACCACCTAGGAAATTCAAAGAGTCATAAGCAACAATAAATTACTATTATTTTAAGACACCAAGCTTGGGTTTGGTCTGTTACTAAGCAATAGATAATCAAAACAAAATCCAAATGCTTACCATGGCCTTTAAGACCCTGCATGATCTAGACATTCACTATCTCTCCATTCTAATATCATAATATTTTTCACATTACTGACGATGCTCCCACCAAACTGGCCTCTTTTAAGATTCTCAAGCACAACAAACCCTTTCTTGATTCAAGGCTTTTGCCCTACTGTTGCCTCTACCTGGAACATTCTTTCCTCCATTCTTACCATGGCAGGTTTCCATGCATCCTTCAGACCTGGATAAATATCATTCCTTCTGAGAACTCCTTGTGTTGTCCCTATTAAGTCAGTCCCCACCCCCCATTTTTTTTTATCACTCTATTCTGATTGTTTTTATTAATACCACTTGTCATAATTTACAATTGCATATTTCTTTGTTGAATCTTTTATTATGTGTATCTCCCAATAGATTTTAAATTCCACAGAGATAAAGACTGGATCTGTCTTTTTAACAAATGGATATTTTCTATCTAGCACTGTGCCCAGGCACATGGTAGATATAAAATAAATATATTTGTTGAATGAATACATTATTGGTATGCTATGTATTCCAGCCCCTAATATGTTGTCTTGAAGTTATTTTAGTGCTAAATCTCTGCCCTCCTAAGCAAAAGCCACATCTGACACATGGTTATTTTTCTCCCTTTGTCCATTGGGCAGATCCTAGCATGGAATTATGCACAACATTGATTTATCCAGGGATTGTAAAATACAGAGATCATGGACACAAATCATCTGGAATCCTTTCTTTTTGTCCAAATGCTTGCTTTGGAGTATTTAGTAGGCAGGAATCTGACAGTGACATAGGCAATCTCTACAAACATAACCTAAAAATATTATACTCTCTTTTATACCAAGTATTTTTAAATACATATTTTATTTCATCCACCCATTCACTCATTCATTCATCTATACATCCATTCTTACATCCATCCATTCATGTACATATTTATTTATTTGTTTATTCTTTCAGCAAATGTTTATTAAATCTGTATGTGCCAGTCACCATTCTAGGCACTGGAATGCAATGGTAAATAAAACAGGTATGGTACTATCCCTAATGCAGGCCATGAATAAACAAACAAAAATTTTAAAAGCATATAATTACAAATGGAGAAAATTGCTACGTAATTGGTGAAGAGAGTGTTGTCATATATACTAACATGCTCAAGCTTTCTATTCATATCCTGTCTCTTTCTGGCTTAAACCACTTTCAAAGACCCTACCATTGCTAGCAACATAAAATTCACGTTCCTTATAGTCCTTTCATCACTCCATTGTCCCTTCTACCTATTTTTTCCTAATGGACTTTTGTTTCTGTTTTCACATATATTTCATCTGTGGACCAGGAGTTTTCAACCCCAGGACAAGGCAATCCTTCACTATGGGGGCTGTTCTGAGCATTGTAGAATGTTTAGTAGTGTCCTGGATGCTACCCATTAGAAGATAGTAGCATTTCCCCCACCCTGAATTTGTGACAAGCAAAAATATCTGCAGAAATGTTTAAATGTTCCCTGGGAGGCAAACCACTGTTCTGGGTTAAGCGTACTTGGTTTGGCATTGGGAGGATTACCCGGTCCTTGCTGATCACCCTCCACTGCCAGTCAACATGCACCCCTCCTCTCGCCCAGGGGTGATTACGTGATGGATACTGGGCTCCTAAACTGCTCCCTCCCTAGAATTTATTCTTGAGGGAAACATGGATTGAAAACAGGTGATCCACCCTGCTGTATCTTCCAGATAAATCTAGCTTCCTAAAGCTTCCTGAAGCTGCACTTTTTGAGGTCTCGTTCTTCAACTTGCTTGGTGCTTCTTGGAGCTGCCCTACATTCTTCCAGTAAGCTCCCATTCTCCCTTAGTTAAAGTCAGTTTCTGGGATTTATGACCAAGGAATCCTAACTGGTACATCCTCCTACACACTTCACAAGTTTTAGGATACCAGTAGTTAACATATTCTCCCCTCTCATTTTCTCTCTCTTTTCCTCATTCTCTGTCTGTCTCTGTCTCTGTTGCTCTTTCACTCCTCCCATTGCTGTGCTTGGAATATCCTACACAAGTCCCCCCCACCCCCACCCCGCCGACTCTTCATCCTTCCAGACCCGGATCAAATGTTATCTCCTTCCATGAATATTCCAGAGAGACTCTACACTGGTTCCTCCATTTCCCCAACAGGGCTGTGTGCATTGGGGAGTGCAGCATCTACCACACCACACACCTTTGGGGTGAGAATTGCACTTCTGAGGGTTACCTGTGTGACAATGAGCACAGTAGTGGGCACATGGTCCCTACTCAGTTATTGTTCTTTGCATGGGTACGGACAGGGATAGATGCTCTGCCCTGTGCAAGGACGAGAGGTCCGAGAGTTGTTACGCTCCATGACTGAGAGCAATTGCTCTGAATTAGCTCAGAATAAATCTTTAGTGGGTTTGTGCTCATATGTTCAAAGTGCCCTCGGCCAAAATCAAAGAGTTTATTCCTCCTGATGTGCAGAGGACAAATAGTACAAAGTCACTGTGACCTCTGAGATTCTGCTTTCTTAAAAAATAACATGGATTTTTTTTTATCATAAAAGCAGTACACACATATTGTACAGAATTTATATAATACAAAAATGCAGAAAGAAGAAAACAAGAATCACCCATGACCCCAGTATCCAGAGAGAAATCCCACCATTTTAGATTAATTCTGTTTTTTCTCTCCGATTTACTCATAATTTATAGAGGCATTTATTTATACACTATTTTTGTTACATGCTTTCTCCATTTGATCTTAAGTAATGCTTATTTTCCTTTATGCATTCTTAGAGGGCACCACTTTCAGAGTATGCATAACATTCCATTCTATGGACACACTAATATTGATTTAAGCAACCTCTTCTTTGCCATAACTATGTCATTTTCCTATTTTTTGTGGGAGGTGATAAATAACACTGGTTGGGGCCTGAGGAGGACTAACAAACAGCACCCTTCTTGTTCCTGCCCAAATCCAGAGCAAACTGGGGGTTAGGCACAGGAAGTTAGGACAGGCGGGGATCCAACTATCAACTTGGTTACTGACTGGTTACTAGTTTAGAGGATGCAGCTTAGGTGGGGAAACAGAGTTCCCTGATCCTACACCGTAAAAGTTGACAGGCTCACCAGTGACAGGCACAAGCACAGGCACTGCAAGCAAACCTCAGCCCCTTTATTCAGGGGCAGACCTCTCACTGTGTATCTGGAGAACAGCCCAGAAGGTACTTTCTCCACGGGAAGGCAGATCCCTTCCAAAAGGAGGAGGGAAGAAAAGGCAGGACTGGCCAGACCCAGGGTCTTCCCCCAAATTCACCAATGGAATGGGTCACTCCTCTTCCCTTGGAGTGGCCAAGGAGTAAGTAATGCTCAAGTAGATATTTTCCACCTTCCTGATTTTGCTGGACATCCTCAAAGACAAATTCATGACTGCTTTCTTAAGGTAATTTCTAGAAGAATTACTGGGTCAAAGAAATATTTTTAAGACCTTTGAAGTGTACTTACAACTTGTTTACTGCAAAGTTTGTTCCAATTTACTTTGCCACGAGCAGTGTATGGAGTTGACCATGTCACTGTATCTAGACTAGCACTGAGTAGTATCAGCTTAAACGTGTTTCTACTCTCTCTTTTTTAAAATTTCAAAGTATTATGGGGGTACAAATGTTTTTGGTTACATGGATTGCTTTTGTAATGCTTGAGTCCCATCACCCAGCTAGTGTTCATTGTACCCATTAGGTAGGTTTTCTCCCATCCCCTCCTTCTGCCTCCCCCAGCTTGATTTCCACTGAGTTTTACTTCCCTCTGTGCACATGTGGGCTCATCAGTCAGTTCCAATTTAATAGCAAGTACCCGTGGTGTTTGCTTTTCCATTCTTGAGATACTTCACTTAGGATAATGGTCTCCAGTTCCACGCAAATTGTTGCAAAAGGCATTAATTCATCCTTCTTCATGGCTGAGTAGTATTCGATAGAAAAAAAGGCAGCTTATTTTTTTCATTTTTATTTATCTGGATAGTAATAAAGTGATAATTTTTTCATCAATTTGTCATTTAGGCTTCTTTTACTCTGAATTATCTTTTCACAACTTTTGTCAATTTTTTTCTGCTGAATTTTAAATATTTTCTAATGGATTCATATGCTAAATACACCAAACGTTTATCTGATTTATTTTTAATTTGTTGCTTTTTACTTTGTGTGTAATTCATATAGATTTTGTCAAATTTCTTGAGTGTTTGCTTTGTGATTTTTTTCTGTTACTTACAAATTTCTTCCTCTTCAGGTGTAAAACATTTATCCACATGATTTTAAGATTTTATTCATATATTTGCATTTAACACTTTAATCTGGTTGGAATTTATTTTGATGTGAGTTATAAGGCATGTTTTCCCCTATAATAGACAATTAATTGTCCCAACATCATTTCTTTTTTTTTTTTAACTGCTAATATGGGCATCTTTTATGTTTCCTTTATCTGTCTGTCAACTTGTGTGCTAGGACATTTTATGCAGTATCTTATTAAAATTTTAATATCTCTGTTTCTTTATCCATTCATCTGATGACAGGCACTTAAGTTGCTTCTATATTTATTAATTAGTGTGATTTAATCATTCCACATTGCAAACATATATCAAAACATCACATTGTACACCATAAATATATATAATTATAATGTGTCAGTTAAAAATAAAAATTTTTCAAAAAACATTAACAACAAACATTTTTTTTAATATCTAGCAGGACAAGATACTCCTCTTACTTCTCCTGTTTTTCCCCAACTCTCTTAGTCAGTCTCATTTATTTATATTTTCAGATAAACTTTAGAATAATTTTATTAAGTTTTGAAACAATCCTTTTTAGAATTCTGATTAGCATTAAATTAAAGGCATTAATTAATTTTGTAAGAAGTGGCATTTTAATAATACTAAGTTTTTCTACTCAGGAAAATGGTATATTGAGCTCCTCAAATCAATCAATCTATCTGTCTGTCTATATATTTCTCTTTCTATATCCCTTGGTCAAGCTGCCTGTGTGTGTGTGTGTGTGTGTGTGTGTGTGTGTATGCTTTGCCTATTACTTATGGATGTTTTTATTTTTTTCTATTCCTACTGCGAATGGATTTTTAAATCTTTTCTAACTGCTTTTTAAATTTTTTTTTAAATTTCAGCATATTACAGGGATACCAATGTTTAGGTTACATATATTGCCTTTGCCCCACTCGAGTTAATTGCTTTATTTTAAATGCTAAATAGAGAAAATGTAGACATACCGGTTTTGTAACTCATCACCTTCAGAACATACTTATTATTTCCAGTTTTTCCATCTTTTTTTCTAAGTAGGTAATGATAAATTTTCCTATTCTTTTATTTTGCATGATTTACTGGGTTGACTAGAATATCCATAATGTTAATAAGTTAGTGGGCTTCCTTGTCCTAGTATTAATGGAAAATCTCCTTGTATGATGTTGGCCATTGACTTAAGATAATTAAAACATTGTTTGAGGCACTTTCATTTTATTCTAGTTGCCCTGAGTTTTAGTTCATAATGAGAGTTGATTTTATCAAATGCCTATTTTTGATTATTATTATTTCACACACTAATAAGAACTTGGTGATTTGGTAGAGATTCCTGGGTCATGATCTTTCTTGCTCAATCTTGATGTTATGGAAGAAAAATTTGAGATCAGCTTGATGTTTTAATCTTTCTGGGTGAACCATTTTTGTTTTTAGTTATTTTGTTTTCCACCTAGCTGCATGCCGAATTTTAAAAAATTGTCCTTAAAGTTCTAAAATTTTATCAGGTATATTTCTAGACAATGGTATTCAGTGTATCTATTTGAATTACAAATCCAGGTCATCCATAAACCTGGAAGGTGTTTTGTTATTTTATCTCTCTGATTATTGCTTTTGTCCTATTTTTTAGGACAGCTTTTTTAGAAACACCAGTTAGTGGTACGCTCTATGTTTGGTTTTCCACATCTTTCATTTTGCCTCTATTTCATGTGGTCATTCTTTGATTCTGCATTCTGGGCCTGGTTTGTGTGTTTGTCCTACTTTGGTTTAGTTTCTATAATTCTCTGTACCACTTTCAATGTATGATTTAATTTTGCTATTACATTTTGTATTTCCTTGCCATGTTTCCATATTTTATCAGGACAATTTCTTGTTTGCCCCCCAACCCCGTTTTTCACTCAATTCCTTTTTATAACATCATCGTATACTTTTTCCCTGGAATATTTTTTTTATTCATCAAATATTTTCCTTCAATCAGAATTCATAAGTTCTTTTCAGATTCTAGAAGTAACATATACTTACTGCAGAAAATTTTGGAAGTCCAGAGAGGTACATACAAGAATACTAAAATGAGGCTGGGCGCGGTGGCTCACGCCTGTAATCCTAGCACTCTGGGAGGCCGAGGTGGGCGGATCGTTTGAGCTTGGGAGTTCGAGACCAGCCTGAGCAAGAGCGAGACCCCATCTCTACTAAAAATAGAAAGAAATTATATGGACACTAAAAATATATATAGAAAAAATTAGCCGGGCATGGTGGTGCATGCCTGTAGTCCCAGCTACTCGGGAGGCTGAGACAGGAGGATCGCTTGAGCTCAGGAGTTTGAGGTTGCTGTGAGCTAGGCTGACGCCACGGCACTCACTCTAGCCTGGACAACAGAGTGAGACTCTGTCTCAAAAAAAAAAAAAAAAAAGAATACTAAAATGACCATTATCCTCATAATCCAAAATAAGTCACTGCTGGTATGATGGAGTACTTTCTTTCATTGGGATTTTTTGGTATATACTATTTTTAGACTTATTTTGAAACAATTATAGACCTGCAGGAAGTTTCAAAAATACCACACAGAGTCCCATGTAAACTTCACCCAGCTTTCTCAGGTGCCATCTCATATAACTTTAGCACAGTATCAAAACTAGGAGACTGACATTAGTAAAATATTGTTTTCTATACTACAGATCTTATTCAGTTTTTTTTTTTACCATTTTTTACATGCATATATTACTGCATATGTGTGTGTATAGATCTATGCAATTTTATCCCATATATAGACTCAAGGAATCACCACTGCAATCAAAATACAGACCTGTTCTATCACCACAAAGCAGCTCCCTGATTCTACCCCTTTATATTCACACCTTCCTCCCCATCCTTATCCCTTGGCAACCAGTAATCTGTTTCTTCTTTCTAATTTCATCATTTCAAAATGTTATGTAAATAGAATCATACAGTATGTAACCTTGTAAGACTTACTTATTTTGCTAAGCGTAATGCCCTTGAGCTCCAAGCAGGGTGCTGCATGTATCAATGTATGTGGGTAAAAAGTTTGTATTAATATAACTGTTCACCCACTGAAGGACAGTTGAGCAGTTTCTAATTTTTTTTTTTTGCTACTGTGAACAAAGCTTCTAGGAACATTCATGCACAGATTCGGATTCTCTGGTATACATTGTTTTGAAGTCTTTCTTTTAAAACATAGCATTCTATTGTGAGCATTTTCCCATGTCATCATTTAGATTTTGAAAACATGGTTTATAATGGCTGCAAAATATTCTACCATATGGATGTACCTTAATTTCTTTAACCATTTCCCCGTAAGTTCATGTTTTCTTTAATTTTATTGGCAGCATACCAGATGCTTTTTTAGAATTTTCTTCTTTCTCATAGTAATTCTTTTAACAATGTCTCTACTTTCTATGCATTTTGAGTGCCATGTTCTTTTCCTGTTATGATTGGAAGTTGTTTCCTAGACCCCAGGTTATTGGTTTTGTATTCTTCCTTCCTTTGCAAAAATGAGAAAACATTTAGGCAAGGTTGGGGTTTGCCTAGTGGTCAGGAGAGGTGGATTTTCCTTGGTGTCCCTAATTGTTCACCTGGGTCCCATTGGATCCCTACCCCCAGGATCTTCTGATGAATGGCTGATTCACGCACTCTGCTGCTGGCCAGATTTCTGAGGCCTGGTGGCCATATATTGCATGTGGGCAGAGGAGAGATCTTTGCTGCCTGATCATACCATGGGAATTTACTCTTGCTCATTTACCAAGGGGTCTAGTTCTTTGCTGGTCAGAAGCAGTCCATGAAACATTACCCAGAGTACGCTGTTCCTGCCATTCCTTCTCTCTCTCTTTCGTTCCTCCCGCTTTAGTTCTCACATCTTGTTTCTCAATTTGCAGTCAGCATCCACTGCTCCTTCTTTCTCTTTGCAACCCCCACCATGTCACACCTCCAGCCATCACAGTCTCCAAGTGATTGTCATAAGAAAGACAATGTTGGGAGGGGAGGGTCAATGAAAGAGCCATGACTTCCTCCGAATGTACCTCTTACATGTCAGAGCCCCTGTGTCTCAGACATCAGGGGGCACTAAAAATCGATTACCTTTTCCCTTCCTGATCTTGCCATTCTGCTTCAGGTAGCCGAGAGCAAATTCTTCGTGGAAATTTCTTTTGGAGTCTTACCAGGGCTATTGCAATCATGCATCTGAGTGTGGTTCGAAATTATTTTAACAGAATAAGGTACTGCAAAAATCAGGTGCCTCTAGACTTCCACCCTCATTACCCAGAAGTCTGTCATAGCTTTGTGATCTAAAAGAATGGGATTGGGGGCAGTGTCTCATGCTCCTCCAAATGACGATGATTGTCATTTCTGAAACACTTCATTGTTTAAAAAGTACTTTATATGCATTGTCTCAGCTCATTCATCCAGTCTTTGAGCACCTGTTATATGCCAAAGGCTGGGGACACAGAGTGAATGACACATCCCGCCCCACACGTTTTCCCCTTAAAACTCTCCAATGGCTTCAGTTAACACTTGGAATAAAAATTCAGTTCCATCTGCTCACAGTAGGAGCTGGTCCTTTCTGTCTCTGAAACCTCATCCTCCCTCTGCTCCCCACATTCTGTTCATTCCCCACTTCTCTCTAGCCACGGAGGCCTCTGGCTGTTCCTCAAACATACCCTAAGCTTCTCCATGCCTCAGAATCTGCTATACCTTTTGCCTGGAAAGCTCTTTCTCCATATTCTATAACTTGTTCTCGCTGCCTCTTGTCTTTCAAATCTCAGCTTAAATGTCACCTCCCAGAGAGGTCAAAACATTTTGCTTTGAATGATCAAATATTGGAAACAAACGCACTCTGCCCCAACCAAATCATTGTTTATGTTAGAGGCAATCAATGAATTGTTGATCGGTAATTAGAAGGTCCCCCACTAGGAGTCAGACACTGTTAGATACTGTGGACACAGTGGTGAAGTGCTTACCACGGCCCCTGACTTCTTGGAGTTTACAATCTTTTGGTGCCCCACAGTCTGCAAACAGATAAGACCTTGCCAAAAGATGGCACCAGAGGTGAGGCAAGTGATGTCAGCCTAAAAGGATGCTATAATGCCCTAAAATCCCATGCCAGGAACTCCCATTTGTCTGTCCCCTTTGATATCTAATCCGCTCATTTATGGGCTCAGAGTCTGGAGGAAAAAGGATTAATTTTCAAAGTGACCCAGAGGCTCTCCAAGAGCCCCATTAACCTCACCTATTTAGGAACCTGGCCCGCTTCCCAGCTCCAATACCAGGAGTGATTCACCCTGTTTAAGTGAGAACACAGAGAGGCTCCAGCACACTGGCCCCGGCGTTTGCCCACAGAATGTTCCCCTGGAAGCTCTGTTTGACTTTTGCTTTTCCCCTCCCTGCGTCTGGCTGGTTGTCATGGTGACACAGGGCACTGAGAACCTTGCCTTCTGTTCCAAAGGAAGGTTTTCTTTGTTCTTTCTTTTTGGTGGAGGAGGGGTGAGACGGGGTAGGGCCAAGAGTGGGGTCTAGGATCTCAAACAGGCAGATACCTTTATTCCAGAGGCCACTAGTTATAATTTAAAATCCCAACCCTGTCATGATGAAGCTATGTAATCCCAGCAGGTTATTAACTCTTGTTAGCTTCAGTTTCCCCATCAGAAAATTGGGGGTGATAAGCAACTTTGACTTAGAAAGCCTCTGAAAAGTAAATAAAGTTTTTCCTTTAAGTGCTGAGGACAGGATCTGGTACACAGCAAGGTAATCAATGTTTGCTATTATTATGTTGTGACTACTACTACCTTCATCATCACTATCATCATCATCATCATTGTAATGATCATTATCATCATCACCAATATATTCCCAGTAGCATCTTTGTAAAGGAAAGATTCATGGCAAAGAAAAAAGAGAACTTTCAAATCCCGAGTCTACCATGTAGGAGAAGGTGTATTAATGCACCTGTCTCGGTTTCCTTATTTATAAAATGGAAACAATAGAATCCATTTTTCAGGGTTTGGAAGATTCAGTGAACTTAGTTAAGTGAAAGTGTCTAGTATGATAAGTGCTTAACAAGAATTAGTGGAATCTGCATTTGAATATAGAACTTGCAGCAATATAGCCTTTGATTTTAGGATGGCTTTCATTGCTAAAACTTGAAACAGCCTTAATAATTAAAGAAAAAATGAAAACATTCCCCTTTCCCAAATACTGAAAAACAGAGAATATATTACAAACTGTTCGAAATACAGTTAATCCTCGGTTAATTTCTGACAGTTTAATATTAACATCACCATGATACAGTGTTGAGCAGTCCATTGGCCAATCAACAGACATTTGTTAAGGACCTTCTATGTGTTAAGTGCTTTGCTTGGCACTGCACAGAAGGGAAGAAGACACAGAGGGTCTGAAAGAGCTTGAGTAAATCAACACGGATATTGCATCAGGAAGAAAATTGGGCAGGGAATCAGAAAAGCCTGTAGTTCCCGGATGAAAGATCCAGACTCAGTTTATTCCAAGGGTCTTCAGGTTCTGGTCTCTATGAGTCTTCCCAGCCTCATTTCCTACCACTCACTGACAACCACCCAAAGCCCAGGTCAGTAAGATTGTGTTATGCTCCTTCATGCCCCAGTGACTCTGCTCCTGCTACGGCTTCTGCCTAGATCACCCTTTCCAAAACTTTCTTTGCCTTTTCATCATGCAAACTCAGCTGCATCCCAATATCCCCACAGATACCCTCTTTGACCTACTATCCCACGTATCTGTCATATTTTACCATATGAAATTGACATTTTATTGGTTAAAGTGGTTGAATTTTGTCAATTTCGTTGGCTTTAACTGAATCCTCTAGTATCCTCGGTGTGACTTTGTATACTACAGAGGCAATGCAAGATAATGGTATAAACATGTCAGCTCTGGAGTCTGACTGCCTTGGTCCAATGCCAGCTCTGCCACTTACCTGCCCTGTGACCTTGGGAAAGTTATTTAACTACTCTGTGTCTCAGTTTCCCCATTTGTGAAATGAAGATAATATAACCCATCTCATAACATGCATGAGGGATTAAATGGGAAACAGTATATATATATATGGACATGTGTCACTTAATGATGGCGATACAGTCTGAAAAATGCATCATTAGATGATTTAATTGTTGTGCAAACATCATAGTTTTTACTAAAACAAACCTATATGGTATATAGGCTCCAAACCTGTATAGCATGTTCCTGTATTGAATACTGTAGGCATTGTAACACAATGGTAAGTATTTGTCTATCTAAATATATCTAAACATGAAAAAGGCACGGTAAAAATACAGTATTAAAATCTTATGGGAGGCCGGGCGGGTGGCTCACGCCTGTAATCTTAGCACTCTGGGAGGCCGAGGCGGGTGGATCGCTCGAGGTCAGGAGTTCGAGACCAGCCTGAGCAAGGGCGAGACCCCATCTCTACTAAAAATAGAAAGAAATTATCTGGCCAACTAAAATATATATAGAAAAAATTAGCCAGGCATGGTGGCACATGCCTGTAGTCCCAGCTACTTGGGAGGCTGAGGCAGTAGGATCGCTTAAGCCCAGGAGTTTGAGGTTGCTGTGAGCTAGGCTGATGCCATGGCACTCACTCTAGCCCGGGCAACAAAGCAAGACTCTGTCTCAAAAAAAAAAAAAAATCTTATGGGACTACTATTGTACATGTAGTCTGTCATTGTCCAAAATGTCCTTTTGCTGTGCGTGACTGTTTATCTATGTTTATTTAACAGAATTCTGGGCATGCAATTAATGATAAATAATGGTAAACAAGTGTTAACTATTATAATCATTGCTTTATTTTACTAGACTCCTCTTTTAGACTGTAAGCTCATTGAGAGCTTACAATGACCTTATTACCACAATGTCAAGCAAGGCACCAATGATAAGTGACCAAGAGATGTTTACTGAATAAATAAAGACCTTAGTTTGCATTCTATTTCTGCCATATACTAGCTGTGTGATCTTAGGCAAGCCATTCAACCTCTCTAGACCTCTTTTTTTATGTGTAGAATAAGAATGAGAAAAAAAATATTTTTCTATCCTCTAATACTTCTGTGGCTACCAAATAGCACTCATTTAACTCATTCTAAAAATATTTTTAGTGCCTACCACATGCCTAGGTGTATGCACACTGCCAAAACATTTTGGAGGTGAAGGTTCCTTATCAGTTGTGGTGACATTCCTCATATGTAAGGGGTACTTATAGGAAGCATCAACTATTGAACATGAGAATAAAGAAGTCTTAATATCAAAGCTTCCCAGATGATAGAGAAAAATGAAGCATTTAAATTGAAGTCTTACAGTAGGTCAATAAGAGTTCATAATTAAACATTGGAATATTGTCCTCAAATATACATTTTACATTCTTTAATATAAAGTTAGAAATCATTCCTTTTTCCACATTTTGAAGGAGTTTGATATCCTTAGGCCATATATATTTAATGCGGTGGGCGGAGGGGTAGGGAGGAAAAGCCATTAGGGGCTTGGGTGGGAGGAGAGGGGAGGGAGGGCTGTAGAGGTCAAGTTCAGTGTCTAATAAGCCTCCCTGGTAGCCCATTATCTTTCTAAAACATCAGAGGAAATGGTTTGAATGGGCACTATGATTTATCACTTTGGATGTGCTCCAAGCCCAAGCCCAAGTATCGACCTTGTTAATAGTTCTCTTTGGTCTCGTTGAGTAAGATCAGTTGTGTTAAAAGGGATTTTCCTCCTGGATTTCAAACTATCTTCACCATCCCACATTCCCTCAAATAACCCCACTGTCCCAACCCCAACTGTCTCAGCCCAGATGCACACACAGTTGGCCCTCTCAATCCACAAGATCTGCATCCACAGATTCAACCAACCGCAGTGGGAAATATTTGGAAAAAAAATAATACAACAATAAAAATAGTACAAATTTTAAAAATACAGTATAACTATTTACATGTTGTTTACATTGTATTAAGTATTATAAGTAACCTAGAGATGATTTAAAGTCTATGGGAGGATGTGTGAAGGTTATCTGTCAATACTATGCCATTTTATATAAGAGACTTGAGCATCTGTGGATTTTGGTATCTGCTGGGGTCCTGGAACCAGTCCCCGACACATACTGAGGAAGGACTGCACGAGCAATAAGGGAGGAGGTGGGGATTTCTGAATCCCCATTCAGAAAGGGGATTAGGAAGATGGGTTAGCAACCACTTAGCCCGGTGCAGAACCAAGAAACAAACATCCCCAGGACAAAGAGGGTGTGGAGAGAATTATCGCAAGCCCTGCCCCGAGCATCTGCTATGTGCCAGGCTCTGGAGTAGATGATTTACATGCCTCCTGCTAAAAAAAAAGATTGTTCCAGAAAAATCTTTCTTCCTATTTTATAAATGAGCAAAATCAAAGCAGCAATGATGTAGAGTAAAAATGAGTTGGCAGTAAGTCTAAAATTATTTCAAAATAAAAAGTTAAAAAGAAAAACAAGTTGATAGATGTTAATCTGCTAACTGGATGTTGACTCTTGGTTGCAAGCGATGGGAACCCAGTGAGTTTCAGAAAAGTAGGACATCAGGGTGACTCGCAGAAGCCAAGACAGCCGTGTGGCTGGGCTTCAGGTCTAATTGGAACCGAAGACTTCTAGATGCTGTCATGACAATCTCTTCTCTCAATCCATATCCTCTCTGAATCGCTGTTTCATTTTCAATCTCTCTGCCCAGACTGGATTTCTCCATTTCTCTGGTCCATGTGAGGGGACACATTGATATTGACACCTCCAGAGCTTTACCTCTTTGTAGTCCTGAATGCAGATGGAGGCTCAGTGGAAGTCCCAGATCTTCAATTCTCAGAGGACTCTGATTGGATCAGATGCCTGTCCACAGACCATCTGGAATCAACTCCGTGCAGGAGTGGAGTAATATTTATCTGACATGGAACTTCTGGGAGACCCTCTGGATGAAGTGGAGAGGGGTGACAAAGGCCATCTAGGCAGATACTTGGTATGGGGATGAAAGAACAAGTATGGTCTAGGAACAAGGAGTTGAGGGTTGTTACTGCAGCATCTCTTGATTGACACGTCTACCCTGCTGGAGCTTACCATAGAACCAAAGAGGCAACATTTACCAATTAGCAAATGCAAATCTCTGAGGCCTGGCTGTAAGTGTTCTAGGCACTCAGATTTGGCTGTGAACTGAAGCAATACGAGAGGAAGAAGGAAGAAAACCAACAGTTATGCATATAGAGTCTATGTCCTTTACTGGTGCTTTATATATGAACATCTTATCGGGCTCTTAGGCCCATTGTGCTGATGTGAAAACAGAGGCTCAGACAGGTGAGGTGAAATTGCTGAAAGCCACAACTGTAACAAGCAGTGAAAACAAACCTAAAAGCTGTACAATTTCCAAGACCTTTATCACTCGGAGCCACACTCGTCTGTGACTGGCTTTCTCTCCTTCCTTGTATCTTTTCAAACTTAGAAAAAGTTCCCAGAATAAAGTTAGGCAGCAAATATCTTGTTATCTTCCAATTTATGTAAAGCATTTGGTTCCACTCTGGCCTCAGGGGTGCATGCCAATCTCTCTGAGTCAGTCAAACCATCCCTTAAGACATGAAAAAAATGCAACCAATCCAGCCCTAAATGATTCATGGGACCCAACATACATATTTATAGGCTATATCCAAGAGTGAGATCCACTCGAGGCTCTCTTGTTCACACCCCCACGCATCTGCAAGCCTGTTTCAGGCACTTGGAAAAACCAAAGACCCTGCCACTTATTCACCCACACGTGTCTGTGATGGGGTTTGAACTCTCAATGAACCACCACCACCCCGCGGAGCCAAATTCTAAGTGCCCATCTGTGAAAGCAGAGTTCTGAAATGAGAATTCTGCTCTTGGCTGTCACTAAACATTGATCCAGTTAGTTTTTTCTGTGAGTTGCATCTTGAGCTTAGGGCACCAGCCACTCTCTTCCCTTGGTTTATGGCAGAAGGAAAGCATTGGCATTGGAATTGAATACATCCAGGTTTTAGGTACTGCTCCCAAGGACTCTGTGACCTTGGACATGTCTCTTAATCTCTTTGAGACTTAATGTCCTTTCTTTAAATGAAGCTATTAATGACCTGTGCCATGGAACTGTTGTAACGAGGAAAGTGTGGACAGAGTTTAAGGAAATCCACAAGTGAATGCCCCTGGGGTAATAACAGAGGCAGCTGATATGAACACCAACTCTAAGCCTCCAAGAGCAAGAGGAAGGGGTGGGTTACTGGCACCCCAAAAAGGCAGCAAGACAGGTTCTGTGGCCCTCAGCAAGGGGTGCAGACAGCTCACCCAGGGTAACTTGGCAGGAAGGGAACCAGCAGACTAACTAGCCTGACCATACTCTAATTTCTTCCTTTGACTTCTGTTGGCACCTCCCAATGGGTGAATCCATCTACAAGCTGGAGGGCAAGAGGACCCATGCAGTCTGTATAGGTTAGCATCCCAGCACCAAAGCAGGGTGGAGAGGCATAGAAGGTGGACCTGGAGGGTCCAGTGGAAGACATCTGGCTCCAGTCCCAAACAGAGGGAGGGATGCATGTGAAGTGTTGCATCACAGTGCTTGGCCAGCGATACATTTAATAAATGTGGGCCCTGATTACTTAGTCACAGTGTGTAAAATTGCAGGTCTACCATCTTGTGATTTGTTTCCTCTTCATTTTGACATTCAGTTTTATAGAAGATTTGGAGAAAGATAGTTTCTATTCTCCATGTTATTTGCTTTGCAGACTTGCAGACCCTCGTTACCCCAGCCATGACCTCTGGCATTTTCTACCTTCCCTCTCGGGGAAGGCATTCATTCACTCATTCATTCATTTGTTCGATGGTGACTTGCTCAGCACCTTCTACGTGCCAGGCATGGTACAAAGTACTGTGGACACGGTGGTGGACACACACCTGGTCTCGCAGTGTTTACAGGTTGGTGGAGGGCAGAGACCCACAGACCCTCCAGGCAGCGTGTGAGTGTGAGATGGAGGGAGAACAGGAGGCTGTAGTGGGAACACGGCAAAGGTACCTCTGCAGTGTGGATGGGGCTCCAGCCTGACGCTGTCACTGCTCAACATTCGAAAGTGAATGCTCAGGGGTTAGTGAAGAGGAGAAGCTTTTCAGAAAGCAAGATCAGCCTTTAATTGCAAAGGTTTGAGGATTAACAACTTTGGTGTCTTTCCAACTTTGTGGTGGGATGTGTGTTTAAATGAGTAAGATTAGGGTTGTTCCTAATTGATTATAGTGAAAAGGCTTTTGTTTATGTGCTGAGCACATTCTTTTTCCAACTAATTAGCTTGACAAAACTGTACAGAGACTTGTTTCTGACCCTCCCAAGGCAATTAAACATAAATGATTTATCCCATCTACAACCCTTCTACCGCCTTCTGAGTTTCTGCTGCCAAGGAGCAGTGTGCAAGAGATGGACACGCATGCAGCTCCTTTTCCAGCAGAGGAATCACTGTGGTGTTAGGAGCTCTAGTCTTGGTTCCCTTGCACCATTCTCAACCTCTTATCTCTGCCTGCCTACAAAAGAAAGCTTCCAAAGCATCTGGGATGAGAGTCTGACATGGTTTGCTCCAGAGCACAGTTCAAAAATGGCAAGACCCTCCCTTGTCATCTGGGAATAGCAGAGCATAAATGGAAGTGGGAGTTGCCTGGCCAATTGTCCTGAGATAGATGCACCAAGAATCTCAAGTTCTGAGTGACCAGCAAGGTGCAGACAGCAGGTGCGTGCTGACCTCGTGGTGAGTGCCCTACGCATCCTTCTCTCCCTGTTCCCTGAGCCCTGAAAAAGAGCAACCAAATACTGCCTATACTCAAGAGAGGCTGAGAGTGACTGAAGCCTGGAGTGGCCCTGGCTTTGACCAGATGGGACAGAGCAATTCTTGGGAGGAGTTGGCTCAGACTGCAAATGTCAGAAAAACAGGGTATCCTCTCCTTCAACACAGTGAAGGAAGGGGTGTTCCTTCACTCCATGAGCCTCAAAACTTAGCCATAACCCCTTGAGAAAAGAGAAGAGAAGAACCCTAAATAGACCAAGATTTAGTTTTCTCTGCATGGTGCATTTGAGGCTCAAAACAAAAATTAAGGTGTCTTATAGAAAAAGAAAGACCTCCCCCCACCCCCATACACACCCCCCAAGCAAAGCACAGGTCCAGGAATCAGAAGAGCCAGACATAGGGGTCTAGTCTTACCTGCAGGTTAATAGCTATGAAAACCCATTTTGAAGATGAAGAAACTGAGGCACAGAGAGCTTAAATAATGTGCCAAACACAATGTAGCTAGTAAGTGACCAACGCAGGATGCTAATTCAGGTCAGTCCGGCCCGCAAACCATCTTGTCTTGATACACACTATTCTATCCTCTGAGAAGACTATATTTGCATCAGTGAAACACAGGGTTCTAAGTGACACATGATGCAGGCAGTTGCAGATTACCTGGTGGGATATAGATTATTTTTTCCAAGTGTTTCAGTGGCATCTCTTAGAGACAATTTGTTGGCTTTTACAAGAAAAAAAGCTGCAGCAACAAAGTCTGAGGCCCTTGTATGAGTCTCAGCAAAACCGAAGGGGTAACAAGTGCCAAAAAATGGCTCCCAAAGAGTCTACATCCTAATACCCAGACCTGTGACCATGTTACCTTACCTGGCAAAAGGGTCGTGACGTGATTGGATTAAGGATCTTGAAACGGGGAGATTTTCCTGGATTATCTGAGGGGGCTCAATGCAATCACAAAGCCCCTTAAAAGAGGAAGGCAGGAGAGTTAGAGTTGGGGTCAGAGGAGGAGATATGACAAGGGACAGAGTAGGAGTCATGCTGGCCCACCAGCCAAGGAACGGCTAGAAGCTGGGAAAGTCAAGGAACTGGATTCTTCCAACAAGGGGCCTTGCTCACACCTTGATGGTAGCCCTATGAAACTAATTTAGGGCTTCTAAACATCCAGGACTGTAAAGACAGGTTTGTGTTGTTTTAAGCCATGCGGTTTATGGTCATTTGTCACAGCAGCAATTGGAAACAAATGTAGTGTGTTACCTATGGAAACATCGGATGCAGGGATGGTGGATGAGAATCGGAATCACCCGGCCAGCTGTTGGATGCATATCCTCTAGCGCCACCCTAGACGTCAGGATTCATTAGACTCAAGTCCAGCCAGTGAGTCCGCACATTTAACACCTCTCTCTCCCCAAATCTCCAGGGGGTTCTGGTTCCAGAAGACTGAGAAACACTCAAGAAGGGAGATGAAATCTAGAAGGTTCTGACTTTCAAAAGCCAGATGAAGGTTGGCAGAAGCACTAATTAAACTATCAGTCAATTATTTATCAAATCCTAGACTATTAAAACTGAAGTGGACCTTCCGGAATGATCTAGTCCAATGCCTGCATTTTGCAGATGCAGGAATTGAAGCAACAGGAAATCTAGGGTTTCGAGGGGGTAAGCTATGGAGTCCGAGGCTGGCCCAGAACGCAGACATTCAGGTTGATTTCTTTTGACCCAAGCCAAAGGGAAACCATGATGCTTCTTAGGGTGTGATCTTCTGTTTCGTGAAGACAACACTGATTCGAAAGTGTGTGCTTTTTCTTAGGTTTCCAGACCACTCAAAGCCAAATTAAAAACCCAGTTTTCATGCTTATATGTAATATTATGGACTGTACATTTATATTTTATCTTTTCTCTTGGTCGTACCTTTCCATGCTCTTCCTTCCTTTCTCCCTCTCTCCCCTCTCTCACTGCCTTCCTCCCCTCCATTTTCTCTCTTTGTTTCATTTCTTTTTCCTTCCTTCCTCCCTTCCTTCCGTTCTTTTCCTGGCTTTTTAAAAAAGTTTTCCATTGTTGAATTCTATGAATTCTTACAGGTTATCTTGGGAATGAAAACAGGGGCATATTTTTAAAATTCTCAGAGCAGTTTTTTCAAAAATAGGATAAAAGACATTAAAATAGACCATGAACATAACTGAGCTGTAGGGAGTTCTCCCTGAACCGCTGCTGCAGTAGGATCAGGGAGCAGGCAGGCTCTCGTGCACCCTGGCAGGCCAGAGCCCTAAAATGGGGCACTATTCTCAGAGATTCCTGCAAGAGTTTGCGTTTCTTTTAAAAAAAACACATAAAAGAGGCCGGGCGCAGTGGCTCACACTTGTAATCCCAGCACTTTGGAAGGCCAAGGCGGGAGGATCGCTTGAGACCATTTTGAGATCAGCCTGAGCAACATAGCAAGACCTCTTTTCTACAAAAACTAAAAAATTAGCCAGGCCTGATGGCGCGTGCCTGTAGTCCCAGCTACTTGGGAGGCTGAGGTGGGAGGATCGCTTGAGCCCAGGAGTTTGTGGTTGCAGTGAGCTACGATGACACCGCTGAACTCCACCTGGGTGACAGAGTAAGACCCTGTATCTAGATAAGTAAGTAAATAAACAAACAAACCTGGGAATGAGTGTGTACACGTATGTATGTGTTTGCATGTATTTCTTGGAGATTTAGAGGGATAATGAGAGCTCTCAGAAGAATTAAATATATTTTTCCCTACAAGGCGAAAGCTTTCAAGGGCCTACCCCAGTAGAGCTCCCTAAACATGACACTCTCTAACTCCGTGAAGAAACCCCCAAACTCTCAGCAGTGAGACGTGAACTTTGGTGACAGCCCCTGGCACAGGAGAATGCCCCTTAGTGACTCAGGATCTCTTTCATGTGTTTTAAAATATACACACACAGTAGACTCTGTCAAGATCCTGACATGTTCCCCCAGGCAGGTTCCTTTTATGGTTAAAGAAACAACCGGATGCAAGAAGGACAGAGAGAATTTCAGATGAAAATGCTAATATGTCCCCCAAACAAAAGAGGATCGGATCAGAAGCAGGTCCCCAGAAAATAAGATGGGGAGAAAACCAACAAAGTTTAGTCTTTTAAATGCAGATTGCAGTCTGTACTGTGAAGTCCTTTTTTTTTTTGAAAAAGGAAAAGAGAGAGGGAAAGGGGGAGGAAAAATGTAGGGGGACAAAGAGACTTTGTGATGACTTGCATTGGGGGCCAGGCTGGGACCCCATGCTCCAGGCTCACCTCCTCCCAGCCCCTCTTTCACTTTATGTTCCAAGCACATCTGAGTGCCCTGGACTCGCCATGTTATTTCAAGCCTCTGTGATTTTACTTGCACTGCTCTGCCTGCCTTAGAGTTCTTTTTCTTTCCTTTTGCATGGTAAAATCCACCTCCTTTTCTTTTTTCTCTGTCACTTCCTCCGAGAGAGCTTTCCTATTAACTCTTTTGCAATCTGAGTAAGGTACCCTCGTGTGCGACCCCGGGGTGCCCTGTGTTTGTCTTCATCATGACACTAATTACGCTGCATTGAAACAATTGTTTATGATTCTGTTTTCCAACTAGACTGTGGGCTCCTTGGAGACAGGAAGATCTACACATAGTAGGTGTTCAGTAAGTGTTTGCCAAGACTCTGGTGGTGGTCACCAGTGGACCCTGTGAGGAGAAAGATTAAAAGAAAAAAAGTCTAGAGGTGCTTGTGGCTGAGTGACAAAACCCAGGCAAATAACAACGTGCATGAAGTGAGATGGGAGGAAGGGTCTATACAATCCTGACTCCTGGGTGTCTCCTTTCAAACCCCAGGAAATTCAATCAAATACAAAATAAGGTATAGCATGAACTTTGGTTTATGATGACTGAGTCTGAATTTCAGATTCTCTGAAGCGCTTTAATAATGCAGTAAAATCTCCTCGCTATGTCTGGGCACGGGTATGTAATTATTCACACCCCTTTTCCTTCTCTACACTGTAAATTCCATGAGGGAACATGACTATCTTGATCACTACTATTTCTGCTGTGCCTGATACATATTTGTTGAATGAATAAATAAATACATGTGAAATGAATGTCATGGGTTAGCATATATAATCTCTCCTCATATATATGAGTTTCTTCATATATATGAAATGAGGGTGATAAAACCTTAAGAGTAATCTTTGGTTCCTTTCTCTCATAGCCCATAGCCAATCTCTGAATAAGCTCTGAAAATGCCACCTCCAAAACATAGTCCCAATTCCTCCCCATCCCTTCATCTTTTCAATCACCATATCCGAGCTGAGTCCTTTCATCTTCCGGGTGGCTGCAAAGCTTCCTAATTCATTTCCTTGCTTTTATTCTTTCCCCCTCTTCTATAATCTAGTCACTAAAGAGCAGCCAGATTGATTTTGTAAAATATAAAATAAATCGCAGCCCTCCCTTGCTTAAAATCCTCTAACTTGGGATGGAATAAAACTCCTAGCCTTGGTTTGCCTTCGTGTCTGTGCTCCTACTAATACCGATCGCCTCGTCTCCTTTCATCTTCACTCTCCAAATACACTGGACATTTTTGGCTATTCCTTCAACCCACCATGCTGTTCTCAACTCAAGACACTTGCATCAGCTGTAACCTCCACCTGTGATGCCCAATTTTCACATGGTTGCCTTATTCTTGCCATTCAGATTTCTCCTTAAATGGCACCTACACAGAGCGGCCTTCCCCAGTGACCCGATTTAAAATAACCAATATCTTTATCACATCAGGTGCCTTAATAATCTTCAGAGATTTGTCCATAGCCTTGCATTCTTTATTTTATTTATTTATTTGATGTTGTCTGTCTCCCTTGTTAGAATGTAACTCCATGGACAGAAAGTTCCTTGTATAACTCATGGCTATGTCCTCAGTACCTTGAACAGTTCTAATAATCCATAAACATTTGCTGAGCAAATACATCAATCCCTGTATCTTAGTGTAGGTTTGAAGATTAAATGCGATAGTTTATGCAAAGCACTTAGCCCAGTGTCTGACACATAAATAGCATGCAATGAACGTAGTTGTTTTAATCATTTACTACTTTGCTTTAAACAAAAAATCCCCACCTCTAAGTTTCTATTTCTACATCAATTCTATCAAACCCATTTGATTTGGAGTTGTGGGGAGAGGTCCTCCAAGAACTGATTTGTTTCTGTTTTCTATGTTTTGGGTAATAGAACACATTGATACTAGGTTACCTGTGGAGGGAAGGAGAGGAGTAAAGTGGGCTTAGCTGCAAGGAACAGAAACCAAGAAAAAAGGTGATTTAAACAGGTAAGGGGTATTTTTTTCCCTCACACTGCAAGAAGTCAGGATATAGACAGTTCAGGGCTCATGCCCAGGATCCTTCTATCTTCCTGCTCTTCATCTTTCTTTGTAGGGCTTCAGCGTGTGGTTACATATATTGCTCATTGCAAAACATCAGGGGGCACCATTCACATTTTACTGTACATGAGTAGCACTATCTGGAAATGCACAGGGCATGTCATATATGTGCTTCTGGCTGCAAGATGGTTGCTGAGTCTCCAGGCATTGCCCAAGTTACAAATAGGAAAAACATCAGATGCAAGTAGCTGTGTTATTTAAAAACGAAACAAAACAAAAAACAACAAAAACAATTTTCCAACTTTCCTGTGGCTACTGCTAGGTAAACTGAAGTCTAGAGAGGTAAGACTTAGCTGATAAAAAAGGATTCCCTGAGCAATATCAGAGTTCCATTAATTAATAAACAAGGGGAGAATAGCTATTAAGCACACAGTTGGCGGTGTCTTCTAAAGAAAACCTGCATCAGATAACTGACAGCTTAATAAAGAGGGTGGATGTGACAAAAGAAATTGAGGAAGGGTGGGGATTTCAGGGACGCTGGAAAAGGTCAAGACAAGTAAAAATCAATTACTCAAGTCAATGGATCAAACCTAAGAAGGCACGTTAAACCACAAATTCCAAGGGGGACTTTGGTAATATCTAAAATCAGTATAGTTCTGCTTCCAGCCAACATGGATTAATAGGGACCAGATTTACTTTCCCACCTAAAACAACCAAAGGGAGGGGGGAAAAAAAGAAAATAAAGAAGAAAGGAAACAGTACAAGACATTTGAAATAACAACTTTAAAGATATTCAACATGAGCTAAGAAGAGATAGTGATACCTGAGAGATGGGAAACAAACAATGTGAACCTTGTAATTGTCATACCTTACTGCCTTGAGGGAGTTTCCAAGACACTGTGTAAGGAAGGGGAACCCAGGCAGAAGCCGGTAGATGCTCTGAGTTGAGGAACAGAACTCAGAGACCAAGGCAGCTTGGATTCACAGGGAAAGCACGAGAAAGGAGAGAGCTGCAGAAAAATAAAACTCTGGAGATTTAAAGACGATACACTTTGGATATTGAGCTGAATACTGATGAGCATATGCATGTGAGAAAACTATCTGATGTGAGCAAAAGAACCACCCAAAGGATTAGAGTTGACAGTGCCTGGTGCTCACACAGGGCTAGGAATAATGTCTGTTCCCACCAGCCAGATTAGAAAACCTCTGCTTTTTGAGGGTTTAGAAATGAGTACACAGAAGGATCTTGCCTTAATAATGAGGAATACTTATCCCAAGACTGAGCACTGTTTTGGTCCTGCCTAACAAATATTAAAAGCAAGAACGGGTACGATAAAACTTTTCCAAGTAATTTAACTGTGTCCCAAAGCTAAAGATTATTTATAGGGATACAAAGATATTCAGTGCCCAAGAAGGCATAGTTCACAATGTCTGGCATCCAGTCAAAAAGGAACAGGCATGTAAAAAAGCAGGAAAATACGACCCACAGTGAGAAGAATAATTAAACGATCAAAACTGACCCAGCACCAACTCAGATGTTAGAATCAGTATACAAGGATATTAAAAGAGTTTTAACAACTACATTCAAAATATCAAAAAAAAAAAAATCTAAATAGATACATGGGAAATAAAAAAAAAAGACATGGACATTTTTGAGACAAAAACTACAATGTATGGGATTAAAAAACATTAGATGGAATTAACAAGACCTGGCAGAAGAAAAGATTTTCAGACTTGAAGACAGAGCAAGAAAAACTATCAAAAACATAATAAGAGAGAAATTAAAAGTATTAGCAGAACATCAGGAACATGTGGGATAAATTCAAACACTCAAATATATGTGTAATTGAATTCCCCAAAGAAGGGAATGGGGTGGAAAAATATTTGAGCAAGGATTACAGAGCTAACATTTGTGAGCTAGTTTAGATAGGAAAATGTGAAGAAAGCAAATTGGAAGAAGCAAGAATGAGAGACATTGCTTCAATTATTCACATCTGTAGTGTGTGGTTTATAGACCAATGAGCCCTCTCAAAGAGTCGGGAGCAAGGTTATGGAAGCACAGCACTCAGATCCTTTTTCCTCTTCCTCTGGAAGAGTTTGATTCATATCTGCTCCCATAATGTGGAACACCCTCCTCTTAAATCTCATTCTTCAGAAACAGGACATTTCCATGCAATGCCTGGATCACTCACCTGACCCTTTCTTCCCTTGTCCTTGTGATTCTCTGTGAGTGCACTAAGAAACACAGACAATAGTTCCATCTTTCTTTGTCCCCTACTTGTTTTTTTGCTATAACACCAGCTGACCCATATCAGATATTCTGTGTAAGGAATAGTCAGATTACAATGACTTTTGCTTACCTATGGCTGTATTCTCTAAGGCTTTTGTGTTACTCAGGGTTGGCTAGGTTTTGTTGCAGTAAAAACAAAGTCCTAAATTCCAATGGATTGACACTTTAAAGATGTTTCCCTTTTTTTCACTGAAAGTCTGCTAGAGGTCACGTAGATCACTGGGACAGTCTCTTCCAAGTTCACTCAGGGATCTAGTCTGTTAACTTCTTGTGGCCAACTCAGTTGATACATGTCAGGTTGGTCACCGCAGGGGAAGCAAAAGATGGAGAGTTGTATGGAGACTTCTCCTGCCTCAGTTTGGAAGGGACACATACCCCTCTACTCTTAATGTACTCTTAATTAATGAGTCAATGCCTAGTGCACTGGGGCTGGGAGTGTAGTCTTTGATGTTCCCAGGAAGAGAAAAGGGGAGAGCCAGATATAGAAAAGCACTGATAATTTCAAACAGAGCAGTATTTCTTAAATTATGTGCATAGAATGCAAATTTTCTGGATGTTAATAACTTAGCATTCTAAAACATTTTTAAAAAGTTACATGGTATATGTAACAAGAGCTTGTGATCTTGTGGTGACCACACCACATCCCTTCGGTCCTCCATATTTCAGCACTGCTGCGGTGGACAGTTCCTCGCTTCGTTGTCAGTGTCCCGTATTAAGGGTGTGTCCTGTCTCCTCGCCATCAGCTGACCAACTCAGAAACCACAATAAAAACAAACAATAAGGGATGTGAGCCAGTGAATAAATGATGCTGCAGATTTTCTATCCCTCAGCAGGACAATTTTGTGATGCTTTCTATACGGATCTTTAAAGGGTCCCCAGCAAGACTGAACCCTAATTGTCCAAAGGAGTAATTAGTTCATTAACACACTTTGGTTGGCTTTCTCCCTAGCCTGTTTCACTTTTCCGACTTCCTCACTTCTGTTTCCTGAAATCTTCTCTCAATAAACAAATTGTGCCCAAATCCTTGTCATAGGGTCTCCTTTGGGGGGCAAAAAAGCTAGGATACATAGTAAAATAAATCCGGAAAATATTGGGTTAGCTGTATTTGGTTAACATGTTTTCTTTGTTACAGAATTTTCAAAGTTTTTGATTTGACTTCATTTTGACTCCTCAAAAGGGGAATATATAAATTAGAGCTTCCCTACTTTTGATTTTAAACTTCTATTCCTCAAGTCCATTTTCAGAATTAGCACTCCGTGAAACACATGGTAGGGATGCCTGAACTAAAGTTTTTATAACTTTTCTTATTTTTGAATAAATAAAAATACTAAAATTTTTAAAAGGTGTAGAAGAGTAGGTAGGGGAAAGAAAAGGATTTAAAAATGTATCAGATTATGAGCACATCATTTTTATTTGCACCCAGAAGAAACAATTGGCCCAGGAAGGAGATGTCCAGTGCTCAGTCCCAAGAGGGAATATTAAGTGGCAAAACATTTCCTGGAAAACTTCACACAACTTTCATTGGAGGACGGTACCCTATGCTCTTTAGTTGAAAAGAGAAACCTCTCCCCCTCCCCTTAATTACTGTGCTGAATGGTGAAATTAAACCCAGCAGGTAGGCACCTCCTATATAGATTTCTGGAACTATTGCATGCTCTGGTTAATTGTGTCAGCCTATAGAGGCTGATTAACATAATTAATCTTACCCTGTGATTACCCTGAGGAGGAAGATGTTCTGGATGCACAGGTGGGATATGGTGAATGGGTGACTGTGTCTGTCTCCAAGTGGCAAAGCAGCATGGGTGGGAGAAGGCTTGAGAACAAGAGCTAGAGTCATGTGGGTGAGCATGGAACTGGGCTTCGTGGCATAGGAGAAGGCAGGATGAGAGGCTGTTTGCACAGGTTGAGGCCCAAAGGCTGGGGTGTGCCTGCAAATCTCTCTATATTTGCAGAGTTCCAGGTCTCCTCTCTCTGATAGGACTTCTTTGAGTACCATGTCTGTGGCTTCACTTCCTAGAGTTCTCTCATTACTTGGTGCATGGGTGGGCCTCCTATTAGTTTTGAGTAGAGCAAGATATTTAGGATGAGAAAAGCAAATAAAAGAGAATGATAGGGTAGAATTAGAGGAAGAGATGAAAGTATTATATTTTAAAAATAAGAGGTAGAAAGATGGTTGGGTAGATATACAGATAAGTCAGTTGAAAGACTGATAGACTGCTGTGTGGCCCTTACCACGTGCCAGGCTCACTCATCACAACTCACTACACCCAACTAAACGCTAAAAGGGTGATTCTTATGCACCCTTTCCACTAAAGACTGCGTAAGAATCAATCATCAGCGATGCTTGTTACCATGCAGATTGATGAGTTGCACATCAAGATATTTTAGATCTATAACATTCAAACAAAAGCTAAGAATCTGCATCATTAATAAGTGGCCCTGGGGTTTCCATGTACTTGGTCCTAGGATCTTATTTTGAGAAAGACTCTCTATTGAATGAATGAATGAACTCTTCGAGGCAGTTATTCTAACAATTATTTTAGAAAGGTAGCAACTGAAAAACAGAGCAAGTGAAGAGCTTGATCAAGTTCTCATGGTTGTTACTGAAAGTAGATATGCCACATATTTCCCTTCCATCCTGGAAAAGACATTTAGCGAAAGTTGTAACAGAGATACACCATGCTCTTCAGCCCTTCAGCCCATTTCCTCAGAGTACAAAGGGAGGCAGAGGTTCAGGGAGGTTGTCTTCAGTTTGAGTAACTCTTTTCTTCCTTCCTTCAACCAATATTTCAAGCACTTATTCTGTGCCAGACATTGAACAATGAATAAAGCAGACACATTTTCTGCCTTTATGGAATTTACCATCTAGAATAGATAGATATTAATGAGGACAATTTCACAAATACAACCTTAAAAACTGCTCCAAATATTTTTTTCTAAAATATGGTGTTACAAAATATTATAGCAAGGGGCCTGAGCCAGCCCTGATAGTCAGGGAAATCCTCCTATTTGAGCTGGGGTCCGAAGTATGAATATGAGTTAACCAAGTGAACGGGGTAGGAAGGGGTGCACTCCAGGTAGTAGCAAATGCATGTGTAGAACTCTGGGGAGGTGGGGGGACAGGACAGAGCTTGCAAAACCGAGTGGATATGAGTTAGGCTGGAGTATTTCTTTGGAAGCAGAGTATAGTCTGGGAAACTGAACAAAACACACCTTCAGCCAAGAAGGGTAGGGCTTCAGTCATGATTTAGGGGTGGGAAAAGGCAAAACTATCTCAAGCCAGGTCTATATGTTGGAGGAATTAGCGAGATAGAGACTATGAAGAGGTCAGAAGCTGGTCTGGAGCGTAAGGAGGATCTAGAAGAAGATGTTCAGGAATAAGCCTCTGAATAAAGTGAGGGTAACACAAAACCTACTTTATTTGATGCCATCTGCAAAGCTCAGTGGCTTAAATAAGCCTTTAGAAGAGTACATCATAAAAGAGGGTAGAAAGACAAACTCCCACCCATTTTACTTTGCTGTGTAAGGCAGGCATCTGCTTCTCCCTCCCCACCCCAGAGCCTGAAGGCCACACTGGCCAGAAGTCAGCATGTGAACACTGAGCACAGTGCGTCTGGCAGAAAGCTGGGCGCTGGCTACAGGGCGGTGAACAGAATGAGCAGTCAGTTGTCACCTTCATGAAGTTCACAGAGAAATGGGAGAGAATCTCGTTAAGTGAAAAATTACAAATGGGAATCAGTGTGATGAATAAATAGTGAAGAAGCTATGGGAGTTCTTCTAGTTTTTCCTCCTAGTCTGAGAAATCAGTGACAGTGGTGTGGGGGTGCGGGGTAGGGGGTTGAGGACGTGACATTGAAACTGAAACCTAAAGAATGGGGGAGGGTTAGGTGGGCAAAGAGTGGCTGATAGTGAGGGGAAGGGTGATTGCATGCGGCGAATTTGTAAATACATCAGCCCTGGGATGGTAGGTACAAGCAACCTGAAAGAGGGTAGCTGTGACTGCAGAGAAATCGACTGAGAGAATAAGCCAGGCAGGTTATGGAGGCTTGGGCCACGTGGAGTTGTGTAGTCATGGTCTAGTGAGTGACTTTCTTCCGAGAGAAATGGGCGAACCGTGGAGTACTACTCATGCACAAAAAACAGTGGTAAACTAACACCTTTTATATTATCCTGGATAGAGCTGGAGCCCACTCTACTAAGTGAGGTATCACAAGAATGGAAAAACAAGCACCACATGTACTCACCGTCAAACTGGTATTAGCTGATCAACACTTATGTGCACATATGGTAGTGACATTCATCGGGTGTCAGGCAGGTGGGAGGGGGAGGAGGGGATGGGTATATTCACACCTACTGGGTGCAGTGTGCACTGTCTGGGGAATGGACACACTTGTAGCTCTGACTTGGGCGGGGCAAAGGCAATATATGTAACCTAAACATTTGTACCCCTGTAATAGTCTGAAATTAAAAAAAAAAAAACAAACAAACAAGAGAATGGGAAGAGATGGCACCTTTATTCTCTAGGGTGCTACATCTTAGCAGAGCATTGGACAGGAATTCTTGTTCCAACTAGAGTCTGTGCCTCACCCCAAGGGATGATAAATATCCAAGATCCCAGAGAAGAAAGAAAAAGCATAGGTTTCCCGACTGTAACTTGGCTGTGTGACTCTGAGCAAGTCACGTCCCCTTCCCTGGAGGCACCAAGTCTATGGACTCAGAACTCAGTAAGTATTTGTTGAATCACCGGAGATAAATACACTTGGTTTCAAGCCATGAGCTTTCTCTGGAGTGGAGCTATTCTTCCTCCTTTGAAAGGCCTCTTGAAATATAAGAACACATTTTTAAAAGGAGATCTTGCCGTAGATTGATATGTTCCAATATTAGATGAGAAGCGAAATAAAACCACATCCATTTAAAATCTGACAGAGGAACAAGGAGAATAAAACCCTCTCAGTCTAATGGTGAGGCTGAGATGCATTTTGCTGTGATGTTCGCTGCCATTAAGTTTCTCGGTTCTTTTTAAGAGAGATAAAACACCATCAAGAAGAGCGATAGGTACAACGGGGTGAATTTCAGGAGCATTCGCATGCCCAATTTGGGTCACAAGTCTTCCTTACTGAACTGTTTTCACTTTTTAATCGCAGGATTCTTCTAGAGAAGGCAAATGAACCTGCTGTTACATGCATGTGGGAGAAAGCCAGCGACAGGGCGGATGTGCTGAGATTCCACTCGGGAGAGGAAGAAGGAGTGAAATGAGACAAGCTCAACATCTTGCTGCCCCTTGGCTCCATCCACAGGCAACCTCTGGAGCGCAGCAGTAGAGATCCATTCTCCAAATCACGGATTGGCAAACTGCGAGGGTCAAGGTTCTCCAGGGAGGCAGAACCAATAGGACTTACGAAAGGGGATTTATTAGAGGAATTGACTCACAGGATCACAGAGGCAGAGAAGTCCCACGATAGGCTGTCTGCCAGGTGGAGAACCAGGGAAGCTGGTGGTGTGGCTCAATCCAAGCCTGGAATCCTCAGAGCTGGGGAAGCGGATAGTGCAGCCCCCCAGTCTGAAGCTGAAGGCCCTGGAGCCCCCAGGGGGTCACTAGTGCAAGTCCCAGAATCCAAAAGCCAAAGAACCTAGAGTCTGATGTCTAAGGGCAGGAGGAGAAAGGTGTCTCACTCAGGAAGAGGAGGAAAAAGAGAGAGAGAGTGTTATTTCTGCCTGTTTGTCCCAGCCAAGCCCCCAGCTGATTGGATGGTGCCTGCCCCCATGGAGGGCAAGTCTTTCTCTCTTAGTCCACTGACTCATATGTCAATTTCATCTGCAAACACCCTCACAGACACACCCAGAAACAATACTTCACCAGCCATCTAGGCGTCCCTCAATCAAGTCCAAATGACACCTAAAATTAATGATCCTAAGTACACCCCTTGTCAGCTTGGCACACATACACATCTCCTTAACCTATACTTAATATCCAAATCAGGACAATAACAAGGTCATAATTCCACCTAACATGATAAACTATCCTGTGTACAACTAAAACTGTACTAATCCCGTCCCCAGAAGAGGAGGTAGAGTTCTCCAGTGATGTTTTCTCCTCTCCTGAAAGCCTGTAGCTTAAATACTATCATGTAAAATTAACAATACTTAAATGCTAATATAAAGTCAATATATCTTATATTACATAATAAAGGAATAAGAGAGGGGAAAAACAAAGATATTTGCAGGATAGATGTTTATATAAGCACAAATGTATTTTTTTAAAAAATAGGAAATACGAAAATTACAGTCCTCCTTTCTGTAACTGGTCACATTGTCATTTGTCTCCAAAAATATCCTAATCCATATAGAGTTAATTTTCTCATCTGTAAATGGGAACAATGATGCCTACATGATGCAATGTGTTCTGGTGAGGAGTACGTGAGAAACGATATATAAAGCATTTATCACAGAGGCTGAAACAGAATTTAGTGCCTGTAGTGACTGCTGTGGTTTGCCATGAGATCTCATTTTTTATATTATTGTTTCAAAATAGTACAGGGATACAAATGTTTTTGGTTACATGTATCAATTTTGTTATACTTGAGTCAGGGTTATAAGTGTGCCCATTACCCAGATAGTGTTCATTGTACTTGTTAGGTAGATTTTTGTCCATCCACTCCTCCCCGCTTGATTTCCACTGAGTTTTACTTCCCTCTGTGCACATGTGTGCTCATTGGTTAGTTGCAATTTAATAGCGAGTACATGTGGTGTTTCTGTTTCCATTCTTGAGATACTTCACTTAGGATAATGGCCTCTAGTTCCATTCAGATTGTTGCAAAAGGCCCTAATTCATCCTTCCTCATGGCGGAGTGCTATTCCATAGCAGACATATACCACATTTTGTTAATTCATTCACGAATTGATGAGCACTTGGGTTAATTCCACATCATCGTAATTGTGAATTGTGCTGCAATGAACATTCGAGTGCAGGTATCTTTCGATAAAATGACTTCTTTTTCTTTGGGTAAATATCCAGTAGTGGGATTGCTGGATCAAAGGGTAGGTCTACTTTTAGTTCTTTGAGGAATCTCCATACTGCTTTCCACAGAGGTTGTACTAGTTTGCAGTCCCATTCATTCCGCTAATCCTCACAATTACTCTATGAAGGAAGTAATGGAGTTAATAGGGTGATGCACATTTTGAAGCTAAGGTAACTGAGACATGGAAAGTTTAAGTGACGAACCTGCTGTGTATTACACAGGTAGCAGGATGAGGAGAAAGGAGTACGTACTCTGAATCTGAGAGAGAACCTGGACCTTTCTATTAATTAGCGTTCCCCTTTGGGCATAAGATAACTAGGGGGAAAAAATTTAAAAAAGGAAAACGCTGCCAACTAAATAGTGAAGTAATTAGATGAAAGTCAATACTAACAAGCTTCTGCAATTCCAGGGAGCCACAGGCAAGGATTCAGAAGCCTCTGCCACTTAGCAATTTTGTAGACTTGTGGCCTAAGGGGACGAATGTGACATAGGAATCGATTCTTTGCCAGCTGATTAGTTGCTTGATATTTTCTCAGCGGCCAGCAGTCCTGCCCCAGCCACAACCAAGATGCTGCCAACTGCAACCGGTTAAATGAGGAATCTGCTAAGGAAGCTCTTTCTTCAAGGAAACAGTCCGTGCCCTGTACGCACACATGGTTTGCAAATCTTGTTTTTCCTTCTTCTCGATGTTGGCTACCCAGAGCACCAAGCCAAGATCAAGATTGTCACCTTCAACATAGTTGACATTAATTTGTGCAAATGCAGAAGGTAAAAGAGTTAACTGGCAACTCTTCAGAAAGCAGGTGAAGCACTCAAGCCAGAACAAGCCCAGGAATCTTCCCAGACTCCTCTCCCTGTTCCACGACTTTTATGGAGTCTATTCTCCAAGTACTGTTGATTCTGACCCCACGTCTCCTTCTCCTGCTCACAGGGTCCTCTCCCTCCCCACACCCAAAATGTTACTTCCCATCCTCTGTTTCCTCGGTACTGAACGACAGCTTCTCAACCGGTCACCCAGCTCCATGCCCATTCTTCCCAATATTTCTTTACATGAAAGCTATAGTGAACTTTCTGCAGTGCTGCAGTTCTGACTGTGCTGTTACCTTTTGGTCCCATGACAATAGGATGAAACTAAGCTCATCGTCACGACATAACACTCTCCAAAATCTGGTCCTCACCGACATTTTCAACCTCATCTCTCATTCTTGCTTCCTTCATGCCCCCACATTGAGTGACTTTCCGTTCCCTACACTTTTTTTTTCACCTTTATACTTGCTGATTCTCTTGTCTGAATTACTTTTCCTCCCTTCTCCAAGCTTAATAGGATTAAACAAGGGGTTTAATTCTATTTAATTTTATAAAGACTCAAATCAAGAGTTAAACTTGCTTGAATGGAGTCGGGCATTGTTCTTCTGCATTTATGTGGCCTCCTGTTCTTAACTATTGCAGTAGTTTAAAACCATGCCCACAAATTCTTTTACACGCTTCCCTTCCAAATGTAGAGTCAAATTCCTTATTCCTTGAATGTGGACCAAATTAAGTGACTTGCTTTTAATAAATATAATGTGATAGAATTTGTGAGTGTGGCTTTTGAGGCTAGGTCATTAAAAATATTAATATTTCTGCCCCCACTTGCTCCTTCTTGGATCACCCACTCTGGGGGAGGCCAGCCGCCATGTTGTGAGGGCGCTCAAGCAGTCTGTGGAGAGTAACGGGACTCCAGCCACCAGCGGCACCATGTGAGTCAGCCATTTTACAAGAGGATCTTGTACCTCTAGTCAAGCCTTTAGATGACTGCTGTCCCAGACAACATCTTAACTATACCTGAGCTAAGAATGCCCAGCTAAGCCACTCCAGAATTTCTGACTCACAGAAATTGTAAGGATAATAAATTATGGTTTTAAGTCACTAAATTGTGGATCATTGTCATGCAGCAATAGAAAACTAATACATCTCTAGAAACCAACTGCCTGGGTTCAAATCCTGGTTCTGTTCCTAAATAACTCCGTGACTTTCAGCAAGTTATTTCATTTCTCTGTGCTTCAGTTTCCACATCTGTTAAAAGAGGAATAATAGTAACTATTTCCTGGGATCAAATGAGTTAATGCATATAAAGCACTTACCCCAGTGCCATGCAGAAAGTGCTTAATACATGTTTACTAGTATGACAGCACCATCACATTATAATTGCAGTTGACATGTTTCTATCAGACCTTGGGCTCCTTGAGGGCAATGTCAAATTCTTATTTTTTTTTTTTTTTTTTTGTCACCTTTACCTCACACACACCTGGTACATAGTACCTGTTCGCTATATAAATGGTAATGATTGACTGCTTCCCTTTTAAATTTCTTCTGGAATCAGGAACAAGTACAGCAATGCAACTAAGAATTTGAAAACTAGATTCAGACCTAGGTTCCAATTAGGGCTCTACTTATAACTACAGCTTATAGCTGTGTGGCCTCAGTTTATTTCACTTTGCTAAGGTCCTTATTCCTCATCTGTAAAATGAGGATTATATTAACATTAATCTCAGCATTTGTTCTAGTTATCAATTGTTGCATAACAAACCATGCTAAAACAGAGGCTTAACACCTAAATATTTATTTTCCTTGTGCATCTGCAGGTGGGGCAGGGCCCAGGTGGGAAGGCTCCTCTCTGCTCCACTAGGAGTCAGCTGTGGCTACTCATTTGGGGGCTGAAGGTCTGTTTCCAAGATGGCTCCCTCATGGTTGCCAAGGTGGTGCTGGATGTTGGCTGGGAGTTCAACTTGAACTAAGGGCTGGGGACCTTGGTCTTCCTCCACATAGGCATCTCCGTGTGTCCTGGGCTTCCTCACAGCACGATGGTTGTGCTCAAGAGTGACTGTTGCAACAGAGAGAGGTAGGCAGAGCTGTATTGCCCATTATGACACAGTCTTGGGAGTCACATGGTGTCACATGGTTCACCATATTCTACTGCTCTAAGACAGTCACAAAAGCCACCAAGGTTTAAGAAGAAGAGACAGAGACTCCACCTCCTCATAGGGATGGCAAAATTCTATAGGGCATGTGGAACAGGAAAATATAATCTGCCATGGCAATATTGTGAGAATTAAATAAGATAATGAATATAAAGTGCTTAGCTTGGTGTCAGGCACAGAGTATGAATCTTATAAATATTTGTTAGATGAATGATAAATGATAGTTTCATGTTTTGTAGGGGACTAGGATCATGTGTTATTAATTTATACATCACCCATGTCTAGCCTGAGGCAAACCACATAGTAAGTGTTCAATAAATTTTTGTTGGAGACATGAATAAATTGATAGGTCTGGAAAATGCTAGGTACTCAACAATTCTTTGTCGAATTGGTGAATACTTTCTTAACAAAATGAATCTACAGCTCTTTAGAGAGTCACTAAACCTGAAAAGTTAGCTCTCTTGGACTCAGCTGCCAGGAGAGTGCCTTTCGGGACACTAAGAACTGCCCAAGAGGAGCAAATATACCCAGGTTGAGAGACTTGTCATAACTTCAGGCTCAAGTTTCCATTAACATTATTGCCACCTCCGCAAGGGCACCTCTTTCATTTGCCAGACACCTTTGGACAAATCAAAGCTGCCTGCCTTGTTGCTCTGTCGTCTATTGGATAAATGACAAGTTGAGAAATGGATTACTGCCTGAGAGAGCAAAAGACACCAGCAGAAAGCTGAAAGTGGTTTTAACAAGGAGCAATGAAGGACAAGAATGGTGTGCTCACACCATACAGGGCAGCTGGCTGGGAGAAGGTGATAATTGTGGAAGGCAAGTCCAGCTTCTCTGAATGTAGAGTAGGATTTACCTCAAGACCTAACCATGGTGTTCTGCATCATTACAAATCCAGACCAGCTGCAGTTGACCTAGGACTAGTGACACTAGAGAGAAGGAAGGTGGTTTATACCCCTGCTATGGAACTCATTAACCTTGGTGGCTTTAGAATTAGACCCATGAGGCCTGATGAGCTCCCTTGTTCTAAGACACCCTCCTGATAAGCTCTGCCACCTTCTTTTAAGCATCAGACAAGTCTATTTCAACCTTCACCATGTGACAGACACTGGTTGGCCCTAAAAACACAAACTACTAGAAAACTCATGGGTTTTGGAGGAATCAGACATTCCCAAGTACCAGGCCTGGTCCTGGCATTTACCAGCTGTGTGACATTGGTCAGCTCACATAACTTCTGAGCTTGGACTTTCTTATCTGCAAAATGGGACTAATGCAATGGATCTCAGGGGTTTGTTATGAGGATTAGAGAAGGGAGCACAAAGTTTCCAGCTCACAGTAAATGATCAAAAAACACTAAGTCTTCGTATTATTATTACGGTGACCACGATGAGACCATGCATCTCCTTGAGGCATTCATGGAGCCGACTCATTTTGAGGTTGGTTGTGTGTGCTGTTTATATGCCACATAGACCCCATCTCCAAGAGAACAGGGATTATATTTGTTCTTCTGGTATCTGCCATGAATCCAGTATTGACCGGTATGCAGTAGACACTCAGTCACTGTCCGTGGAATATGCAAATGGACATGTTCAGGGGATAATATTAATAACCACATGAAGCTTGATGCTGACTACAAGGCTATTTAAGGACTCATGCAAACTTGTTTCTTTCCGTACCCATTATCTTAAGGCAGAGTAGCTTCCAATGGCCAGATAACAGCATGATGCCTTTTCTTTTGCCCTTTGCCTCTAAGTTAATTGTGCTACAAAACCTCCATTGAGGTCTCCAGGCAGGATCTGTAGGGTCAGTCTGGTGCTGTTAGCAAGCGCCAGGCTGGAAAAGGAGAGGAGTGCACACTTCCTTCTCTCTGATAGGTAAACTTTGCCTATCTCATAAGTGATCTCCAATGATTTCAGATTTTGAGGTGTAGCCTGGGGTTCCAGATAATCTGGCTATGGATCATTTAAAACAACAAAGGAGATAAAGCCCCTGAGAAAAAGAGAAGAGAAATCAATAAGCTAGAACATCTCCAGCCATAATGTGGAGGTTATACACTAATTAATTGGTTGTGTTTTTCTTGATAATGCTCCCTTTGTCTCCTACTCGCCTTGTCATGTGCATGGTGACATGGGGGAAAGAGGGTGGGATTGAGAGAGGGGGAGGGGACATTTGCTTGAAAAGCCTTTGTAAAAATTCTGTCTCCCTAAGGCATGCCTAAACCGGCCCTGTGCTTGACTCATAAGCCATGGGCACATGCTACAATGTCTAACTCTGGCTGGAGTTGCCATAATTTTTATGATATCCTGGCACGCCCAAATCCAGACCAGCAAGCCACAGTTGTTGGAAGGAAAAGTTGAGCCATAACAGAATCAGTGTTCACAAGAGATTATTCTGATTATCCCTTGTGTTTCGTTCAGATACCCCTCGGTTCAGTAGGCTGACTGGTAGAATGAAGACATCAGACTTGGAATGTGTCTTTGTTATCCATCACTGTGTCCCCAGTGCCTAGCGCAGTGATACAGTATGGTAGGTGCTGAGTATAGGTTAGTGCATCCATTCATTGAACAAATATTGCAGATATTTACTGAGCTCCTAGTACATGTCAGACATTGTCCTTGATATAATAGAAGGAAGACAGGAAGGAAGGAAGGAAAGAAGGGAGGGAGGGAGGAAGGGAGGAAAATATATGACTAGAGAGGAATTCTCTCTAAGGTCTTACCTAGAGAGGCCCCAGTTACATTTCTTATTTCTCATATGAAATCATTACTTATCTAATTCTCTTTTCGTTTCTCAGGTAAAGTACTTGGACCTTGAGTTCCTGTTTGAGGTCTCTCCTAAGCATAAAGGATAGCAATAGGTTTGAGGATTGTGTTTATTGGTGGCTGAGTAGCCAGTACAAAGAAACTCAGTTCAAGAAGAATTAACATTATAGATGGTAAATGGTTCAAGGTCAAGTAGAAAGAATAAGGGAGAACAAGCAGAAGCAGGAAGGCTGCACAGAGCTGGTATCTGTATACAGAATCAACCAAAGGGGGTCACTCAGAACTTAGGCTGTGAACTGCAGCGTGTGCTGTATCTTCCTCTCTGCGTGGTGACATGGGGCAGGCACGGTGGCTTCGAGAGCTGGACAACTGTGCAGTTAGAAGGCACAGTCCACACAAGATTACCCTCACTTCTGGCACCAACTGCAAGTTCGGGGGGAGGGGGGCAAAACCACCCTCAGTTTTGATAATTAACTAAAAGGACTCACAGAACTCACTGAAAGCTGTTATACTCATGGTTACAGTTTATTACAGGGAAAGAATACAGATTAAAATCAGCCAAGGGAGGAAGCCCGTGGGCAGAGTCCAGGAAAAGTTCCAAACGGAGAGCTTCTGTTGTCCTCCGCCTGTAGAGTCATGGGCAGAATTACTTTCCTTCCATCAGCGTGTGACAATAAGCACAGAGTATTGCCCACCTCAGACACTCCCCTGAGACTTGGTGTCCAGAGTTTTCACTGAGGCTTGATCACGTACTGCTGGAATGGTGGCCCCTCCAGAGCCAGAGCCGGCAATGTGCGGTCGACCATTAGTCTTTAGCTTCTCTGGAGGCAGAATGGATACTCTATGGCCCAAAGCTTCCACCGTAAATCACACTGTTAAATTTTCCAGTGGCCAAGACCCTCAGGCAAACAAAGACTCTCCGTCAGGCATGGCATCCCAAGGGTCTAGGAATTACGTACGATTCAATAGCCAAGGGCAAGGACCAGACTTCTCTTTGGGTAAGATTAATTCTTTACTACACAGTGGTCTTAAAGAATGGACATCGGCATCCCAGATTTGCCCCAGTGAATCATTCATTCATTCATTTCTCTGTGCAAAATACTATAGTAGGCCCTGTACGGGAGATGGTGGTGGAAAAGACGTGGTTTTTAGCTGACTCAGATGTGAGCAATAATGAAGGACACGCTGCAGGTAGGAGATAGAGAAGTGGTCTAGCTAGCAAGAGATGACAGAAGTCGAGCGGGAAACGGGGAAGTTACAGTGCACAGTCTAAGGGGGCATAGGGCTCTCAATTATTATTCCAGAAGGATGAGGTGAGAAAGTCCAACTACGTGGCCAGAGCACAGGAAATAGGCAGGTCATTCAAACCCACAGGAAACAGGCCAAGTGGAGTCACTATCCAGATTTCTATCCCATGTTATTTTCTTCTTAGCACTTAATACATCTGAAATGATCTTGTTTGCTTGTTTGTTTAGTGTTTGTCTCTCCCAGTAGAATGGGGAAGGGTGTTTGCCTCTTTCTCACTGCCGTATTGCCAGCTCCTGGAAGTGTCCCTAGTCCAAGGTAGCCACTCATTATTCATTCATTAAATAAATCTGATTCCAACCCCAGGTCACAAGCGGGATCTCTGAACTTTCTACTTACAGGGTTTAGGTTTCTCCAGCTGACTCCAGGAGAAACTTACAGCTACCAACAGAGTGTCTAGCTCCCTATCAACTCCCGTTCACTTCTCCCAGCAGGAGAATGATGCCTTGTACCAGGGGAATGAGAGGCTGCCATTAGTGTGGTTGTGGTTCATTTGTCCTTTTAGGTCCACTTTAAAGCTGAGGGGTAACTGCAGATGCAAACTTGCTGCTTTTAACTGTAAAACTCCACGCCGAGTTAATAAAGAATCGGGCACTTAGCTTCGTGTTTTTGCATCTTAACACATGAAGGCACTTTGTAAAGGGTTGAATGAACATAATTATCAATTTCCACATGCACACTACGATTCAGCTGGGGTCAGGCAAATGCTTCCTAAACACAGGCTATAGGCAATGGCAATGAGCACTTCTGCTCACTTATTTACCGTGTGCAAATTAGTGTCACTTTTTTGGACTCTATTGTATTGATTTCCACATGCATCCCTGGTGAATGCAACACTTAAAATCAATCCAATCAGGGGTGGGAGACAAACTGGAATTTTACTTTGCTTTCTTTAGAGGAAACAACAGGTACCTCCTATGGTGGGGGTATAATTGGCAGAGAATGACTTGAGACAATGCAGAAGGGAGCTTTTTCGCTGACTGGGAGATAAATTCAGACAAAATCTAAATTTGCAGCAGGAGGGGGTGATGCACAATATGGAATACAAGGGGAATCTTTTGTTCTGGAGAAGGAAAGTATACCAGATTATGTCTATAAAATGAATTTGGATAAATGGTTTATAAAGGTATAATTATGTGGTTACACGTATTTGGAAATATTCTGGTGTGGAAATTAAGTGGACTAAAATAGTAGAATTAGAACATGACGGGCGACGGGCTGAAAAGGAGGAGGCTGATTGTGTTGCTGTGACAGCAACAGTGAGAAGAGCCAAGGACACAGCTGGAATTCAACCAACTAGAGGGCAGTGTCCTACTAAGGGTGAACACAGGAACATCTCCACGTTGTCTGGCTTTGAGACACCTCTTCCCGCAGGCGAATGCCTTTGTAATGCAGGAAGCCCCGTGCTTAGAAATATGTCGTAATCAGAGGCAGACCTTCGCCAGGTTGGGTGGAGGTCTGAGGTGCAGTACCGAAGAAGCAATTCTCCTTCCTTCTGTCCATTTCTACTGATCCACATCGGAAGCCTAATGCCACATACTGGGGGCTACCAGGCACCGTGTGGCTTTTTCCCTCGAAGCCAGGTGCAGAACAGGTGTCAGAGCAAGTCTGCCCGGATTTGAGTCCTCATTCCATCAGTTGCTGTTGGCTTTGGGCAAGTTTCTTCCTCACTCGCTTTTATCTTCATCTGCAAAATGAAGATGGCAACAACAGTACCCACTTGTTTATTTATTGTGAGAGATAAAGGAGGTTGTACAATGCCTGGCATGGAGGAAACATTCATCACTTTCTATTGTGATATTTATCACTTTGAAAGGAGGACGCACTCATGTGAGTCTGAGTGGGTGGCGGAGCAGTGTCAGCCAAGGCAAACTCCCTTCCTAAAGTGACTCTCTTACTCTGCCTGCATCTCCGTGCTTTTTCCTTCTGCCTGTATCCTTATCTCCATTTCCTCCACAGTGGTTTGGATTGAAATAGCATCTCCTTCACCCCCACAAACACACACACACACTTAGAGGGAAAGAAAGTGCACAATGAACTCAACCTTTTGACTGTGCGTGGTTGGTCAAATTTGTCCTGCAGGGGGAGCCCTTTCCCTCTCATCCCCTCACAACCAGCCCATAAAAGAGAAATTTCTGTCCTCTCTGAAGGATCAAGTAGACATGGCTGCCTTCTCCCGACCTCTCACTGGGACTCCTTGAAGAAGGAGAACTTCTTTATCTGATGTATAGAATGAGGGGATTATAACATAACTTGGACCATCCTTCTGTACTGGAAAGAATTCATGTGCTCAAGGCAGCAGAGCCATCTTTTTCTCACCTGTTACTCTTGACTGGGAATAAGGTGAGCTGTGATGTTTCGTGCATCTGGTCGGACAACAGCCAACCAGACCTAGCCTTCTCTGCGGGCCCCTATATTGTTTAACAATTGGCATAAAACAAAGTATTTTAAAACTTAGTGGCTTAAAACAATAGCCATTTATTATGCTTTACTGGACTATATGGGCTATGTGGATAGTTCTGTCAATTTGGGTGGGTTTGTTGATGCATCTTCAGTCAGGTTGGCTGGGGGCTGGCTGGGCTAGGATGGTCTTGTCTGGGGCAACTCGGTTCTGTTCCATGTGTCTCTCATCCTCCAGCTCAGGCTTTTTCTCGTGGTATCAGCAGGGGTCCCAGAGTGAGCCAACCCAGCTGTGCAAGAAGGCAAGAAGAGACCCACACATGCTCACAAACCTCTGCTTGCATGAAGTTTGCTATCATCTCATCTTACAAAACAAGTCACGTGTCCGACAGGATTATAGGCAAAAGGTATAGATAAAGGCAGACCATTAATTGGGGCCATGGATGCAATCAATCTAGCTCAGTCCCAAAGTCTGCAATATGGAGGTTGGAATATATACTTCCATATTGCAAAGGGGAGAACAAACAGTTTCACCTGGGGAGGCTGGGAAAGCTTTACAATGGAGGAGACTCTTGAGCCAAGCTTTAGAAGATGAGCATGTGTTCTTTAAGAGGAGAGTGGGGAAGCCAGTAAGAGAGCACAGCTCAAGCAGAAGTTCAGAGGCCCCACACAGCTTGGTGTAAGAACTGCTAATAGCTCAGCAGAGAAAGTACAAAGGGGCATCATGAGAGCTGAGGTTGAAGGGGTAGGGGTAAATAGCTTAGGTTTTATCTTGCAGTCTACCGGAAGCCACTGAAGGTCTTTATGCTACTGAATGATGTGACCAGCCTTTCTTTAGAAAGATAAGCCACTGAAGGTCTTTATGCTACTGAATGATGTGACCAGCCTTCCTTTAGAAAGATAACCACTGTCCAAGGAGCCGGGAGAGGAAGAAGAGTCTTACACCCACCAGATCTGTAAGTCAGGAGACTTTTGTTGTCAAATAAGGCTCTTTCCTCTACCCACCCAGCTTTGTTTAGCTCTATTGTTCCTCTCAGGAACACAACTAAGTGGTTCTAATTCACTAATCTGGAAGCTAGCTCTTTTCACAGTCCAATCTGGAAGCTAGCTGTTTTCACAGTCGTCAGATAATAAGGTAAGGTATCCGGGCTCCAGCCACCACAAAAAAAAAAAAAAAAAAAAAAAAAAAGAAGAAGAAGAAGAAGAAAGAAAGAAAAAACCAGAAAGAATGAAAGAATGGCTGGAATAAAAAGCAAGGCCTGGTGTAAGACTCTTTCTTACATTTTCACCCTGGAGCATCTATAATTAACCTGGAGAGAAATGATTTACTTAATTCATGTTATTTCATGCAATATCATTAGCAGTATTCAGTCGTATCTTTATTACCCCTGTGCACGCTCCCTCTGTAACAGCTGAGAACAACAATGGGCTTTACTTATCTTCAGGAAGCCAGCCCATTCTTTCGATGAAGGAAAAATGGCCCCAGCCCCAGGTTGCCATAGACACTGGAGAAGGCTGTCACCGAGCTGCAGCACACCTATTTCCTGGTGACATGCAGAATTAGAGGTATTGGGGAATCAAAGGGAAAATGAACTTGATGAAACAAAGGGTCCCTTCGGCGTCTCCTGACATGCTTCTTTGCAGAAGCAGCCTCCCTGTGTCCCTTCTCCCTTCCCTCCTCCCTGAAGCCGGGTGAATGGGTTTGCATCCCAAGACCTTAGAAGGATGGAAAGCAGTCACCTCCGGGCATGGCTCAAATTCACAGACAGAGCAAAGACCTCCCTTAAACCTCGCCAGTGGCTTTCCAGTGTTCCAAACTTCTTGACATGCCTACAAGTCCTGGAAGATCTGTCACCAACCTATATCTCCAAATTCCTCAGTGACAGTTATTGCCATATTGTCCTCCTCTGAGTGCACAAATATGCAAAGCATTTTTCTCAACTACAGGGTTTTGTTCTCAATGTTCCCTTCTTGCAAGGATCTCCCCTGGCCCTTTGGGTGACGGGCTCCTGCTTTCTCTTCAGGTCTTAGTCTGAAGATCACTTTACACAGAAATCGTGCCTGCCCATTGTATCTAATTCCTCCACCCCAGTTATTTTATATGACATCACCTTGGTTCTTTCACGATCTAGAATTATCGTTTACTGTTTGCTTCTGCATGGCTGGTCTCCCCACTAGGGTGCAAGCTGCATAAAGGCTACATGTATGTGCTTATCGTTGGTTTCTTCCCCAAGCAGATGCTGAGTCAGGGATTCAAGTGCAAATGGTTTGTTTTGGAGGTGAAGGAAGAGTAGGAAGCAAATGGGGAAGAGAGATGAAAAAGAGAAGGCAGCCAATAAAGGGTGTGTCTTCTAGTGAGTTACTATTGGGCCAACCGGAGTGTAATTCTCCTGGGACACTCTAGATGCCAGTGAGGAACACACACGTCAGTTACCCCGACTGAGGAGCGATAGAGCTGCGGTGGTTAGTTATACACCACTTCCCGTCAGTCCCTGGGGGCTGTTCCCAGGGAGCAGGAATTCTCCAGCACTTTCAGTCTGTCGTGGCCACGGGCAGAGTTATGCTCTGGTGGCCAGAGAAAAATCTGTAAGTGCAGAGGTGTGGATGGTAGCACTGGGAGTTGGGTTTTGTACACTATCTACGCTGGTAAGGCCTGAGAGGAAAGGGAGGGGACGCATAGCATCTGTCACAGTGCTTAGCAGATATTTACTGGATGAATGAATGATTGCTATGTCTCTTCCTCCTGATAACATCATCTGATCCTCAAGAAATGTTCAAGCCTAATAAGGCAGGTAACTAGCACACAACAAAGAAGGGGAAAAAAACCCAGATTTTGGGCTCACGTAGAGCTAGGTTTGAATCCTAGCTGTGTGACTTTAGACAAATTTCATGACCTCTCTGAGTCTCTGACTTTACAATTTCCTCCTCTGTAAACTGGAAACAATAATTATTACCTCACAGGATTGTTGTAAAATGGTTAGAGATCGTGTATATGGCTTATAATTGTGTTGGCATATGGCAGGTGACCAATAAATCTGATTTCTCTTCAGCATCAAATAGCAGCAAGTTCTATATGGCAGTGCGTGGTTAAGGGCTAAAACTGAACAATCAAAACTAGCAGACCCATGAAAGTTGGAGTGGTCATAAATGGCTTCTAGAAGAGTTGAGTATGTTTTGAACAATGGGTGGGGTTAGCATGGATAGGCAGGAAATGGGAGACTAGTGTGGTTAAGAATAATATTCAACTCTACTTAACAGGTGCTCACTGTGTCTTAGACCCTGTTGGGAAGCACTTTATATATGTCATTCCTCATCTGCACAATATAACAGGATGAGGTAGGTGTTATTAAATCCCTACCTTCAAGTTTGAAAATGAAAAAAAAAAAAAAAAAAACTAAAGGAAAAGTGAATTACCTGAGTTCACTTGGCGAGTAAGTAGCAGAATACGGACTCAAAGTAGGAAAGGCCTTTGGAGAGCTTTGTAGGGAAGAGACAATGAGGTTCTTCCCAGAAGGTGTCTGTTATATCAAGGTGGGGGTAGGACATGTGTATGGGAGTAATTTAACAGAAGTGATGGGGCCATCTGGAAATACGGGACTGGCCATGAATATCATGGAAGAAAGACAAGTGGGGCTTTATGCAATGAAAGGAATGGAAAGATCAACATGCATTTAAAAATTGAGGCAAAATTTACCGATAATGGAGTACACACATATGGAGGGTACAACCCAATGGATTTCTATCTCTGTGTACAACCCTAAAACCACCACTCAAATCAAGATGTAGAATATTTCCGTCACTCCAGAAAGTTCTTCCATGTCCCTTTCCAGCCAATAGCATCCCCTACCCCCAGGAAATCACCCTTCTGACTTTGATCACCAAAGTTGAGACTGTTAAAGTAACATCTTTCTATTGTATAAAAGGAACACATGCATGTCATAGAAAATTTAGACAATGACAAAAAAGATTGAAGAGAATAAGTCAAATTGCCCATAATCCTATGGCCCAGAAGAAACTGCCTTCATTGGTACATTTAAAATTTTTAACTTGAGACCATATTGTATATTCAGTTGTATATTCTGTTTTGTAAATGAATCATTAGCACATAAGCGATTTTTCCAGTACAAATTCTTTGTAAACTTCATTTCACATGGCTTTAAATATATTCCATTGAGGAATTCAGCAAAAAGTACTTTTCCCCTAAATATGGGCTATTTTAGTTTGTTTCCAAGGTTTCACAGTAATGAATGCTTTTTCCATAAAGTGCTGTCTGAATTTCAGACTATTTTATTAGAATAAGGGTAGAAGTATTGGGTTAAAAATAATGCATATTCTTCAAACCCTTGAAACCTATTGCCAAACAGAACATATAGATTGATATTCCTATCACTCGGGTGCACAAAGATCACCCACTGAGGGGCACACTCACCAGCATTGAGCACTACTGCGGGTTTTTTTTTTGTTTTTTATTTTTATTTTTTTTAACAAAACTTGAGACTATCTGGGAAAGATCAGAAAAGCTCTTGAACTAAAAGCTCTGTTTGGTATCCGCTCAGAAGAACAATGTGGGTTTGTTTTTCCTCTCCTATTCTGGAACATTTAGATATTCTGAATAGGTGACCTCAGAAATCACTTTGGTTCAACATCTGGAGCCATCAATGAGCAGTAAGTAGGGAGGACAGATGAGGGGCACCGATGCCGTGCCTGGGAGCAGGGTCACAGATGGCCTCCTGTTACATAACCTGCGTCAGAAGAGTACCTTCTGTTCACCTCTCATCTCATCGTGGGCATTGAGAAGGAAGAAGTTGACAGACCCGCTCTGTGACTTGGGCAGCTTCCGAGGGCGTCGTTGTGACGATCGGAGCAGCATGAGAACCGGTAATTACAGCACAGGGCACAGCTAAGAGGCGTGATGATCAGGGCCAACCTAACCTTCAGGTCAGACTCAGTAAGGGCCTTTGAAGGCATGTTCCTCCTATCTCCAGGAAAGCTGGCCTTTTGCACCAGAGTAAAAGGCCAGGGTGTGTGCCCATGCTCTCTGCAGAACACTTCCAAACTTGCTTCAGGAAAAGCACTCCAAAGAAAATTTCCCTCCAAGTGAGCAAGAAAACCCACTCCTTGCAGCTCAGTGGAGTAATTCCAATGGTGGACACGTCTGACAGTGAGAGGTTCATGTGCACAGGTGGTTGCATTCTAAACCCACCCTGGCAGTACTGCTTCTTCGCCTCAAGTGAGATACCCTAGGCCTGTGTTTATTGAACATGGTTTTCCTTTACAAGCTCATCTCTAAATGACCTTGGTCACATGATGGTCACCGTCACTTAATGACTTTTGTATGTCTTTTCTCAAGTCCGTCATACATTAAAATGATGGGCACATCATGATTTTGGTTGTGAAGGTGCGTATGTTTTTTCAGAAGACGTTATTAGGTGCTGTGATGTTTATCCATAAAAGTCATCACATTTCTTTGAGAATCTTTCAATATCTGGGACAGAAAAAAGAAAAGAAAAGAAAAAAATGTTTTTGGGTGTGTGTACGCAGCACACAGCTGGTGAGCTGATGCTCTCTCCGTGTCGTTAACCCTGACATTCTTGGTTCCTTTGTGTTTATTCTGTGATTTGTGGTGTATAATGCATGTTCATCCCCCAGAGAAAATGATTCAAATTTCCATGGGATTAGACTGAGCCACAAAGGCAAATGTTTGGATGCTGGACATCCCAGGTAGCTGCATCTACCCGTATGGGCAGCATCTGCAGTGGGGCGTGGCAGGTGCTTTCTTTCCTCACCTGCCCTGTGTTGCTGGGTCAGCTGCCCCACTTTGCAGCCATGCTGTGAGGCCAGAGACTTGAGCAACAAGGAGCCAACCTTTCTACACATCTCTGTCATTCCCTCCAGAGCTCCCACCACCTCGCTGGGACACCATGCATGTGTAGAATGCAAGTCCTCAGTACATAAGCAACCGCCCCCAAGCACCACTTCCTAGAGTTAGGAACCCTCCTGCTGCTCCTGCAGCTTCTGACTTACATGTACTCAAAACGTCCCCCCCACACCCCGCCACAATTCACATAATCTCTTTAATGGATTTTTGAGAAATAAAAATCTGAAAGGGGTATGGTGGTGCCTTCAGCTTTTGGCTGAACACACTCAAGTTAAGACTCCCAAATGCCAAGCTTCCTTCTTTAAGCGGGTGGGGAGAAAACACAGAAAACAAAATACAGATGGATCCTATTCTTTCTAATTACCCCATAGCCAGAAACACGTGCGCACACACTCTCAACAGATCACCCTGCCATACATATGTCTCCGCTTAACTCCTGTGAACCCTTTCAACCCCGGCTCAGAATCTCATTCTCTGGGACCCCTTACTCGTCCCACTCCGCCAATTAAGAGCAAATCACCTCCCTTTCTGCTGACCTTGCTCACCTCACTGAACTCATGATACTAAATTAAATTTTTTGTTTTTATAGACTACAAGTGACTTGTGGGCAATAATTTATTCTACTATATTTGTCTCCCTAGGACTTAACTTGGTGTCAAGCACATATTAGGGACTCAGTAAATATTTTTAATACTATTGAATGTTACAATCTGCCTCCTACTTGATATAAATAATAATATTTACAATGAACATTTATTATGTGCTAAGCACTATTTTAAGTACCTCTTTTGCACTCACTTATTCCTTACTAGTCTGGGAGGTACTATTACTATACCCTATTTTAAAGATGAGGAAACAGAGGGCCAGAGAGGTTCAACAACCTCCCCAAAGTCATACAGCTGAGAAGTGGTAAAGTCAAGATTTAAGTCCAGGTAGTATAGCTTCAAGTGGAATCCATGAGTTTAACCTACCACAATTGTACAATGTTCCCTGAATAATCTCATAGTACCGTGAATTAAGACCAAAGGCTTCAATCAAAGGAAAGAGTAGTGAACAAAATCATTTCAAATTCACCTAAGAATAACAACCCCTTTGTGCTATCACTAATACTCAAGACAATATTTGTTCATTCATTGGTACCTTCCTTTATTCTTTCTACAAATATTTATCCACTACCATGTTCCAGGGACTGTTACAGGAATTGGCTTTCAGTAATAAACAGAAAAGGATGCCACCGTTACCTCCACAAAGCTTAGCATCTAAATGCATTTCAATTCAATTCTCTTTCAGCAAATATCTTCTGAGAACCTCCTTTGTGCTGAAGCTGTGCTAAGTGCTGGAGATAGAAAGATGAATCCAGAAGCATCTGAGTTCCTTGGCAAACTCATAAATGGTAGGAGAGATCGACGCATAATGACAATTAAAATGTAAAGGGTTGAAAAGAAAAGAAATCTTTTTCCAGCTGTGGAAGTCTTTCTGGAGGAGACACGGTGGCCCCTGAGCTTTAAGGAATCCAAAACCATTAGGCAGGTGGGAAACCCAGGGCAGCTGTAGCAAAGCTGCCACGATGGGGAATGCCTGTGTGTCCACGAATAGTGTTGCCAGAGCATAGTGAGAGGACGTCAAGGCGAGGAGACGAAGTCGGAGAACACAAAGAACATGGGCAACAGAACATGCTAGAAAAATAAAGAAAATATCTCTATAAGACCTATGAGATCTTCCATTTTCTACACACTGTTTTACAGAAATGAAAAAGAAACAAACTGGTCTCGGTGAAAGAGAGAGGAGGTGAACTTCCTTCTCAGATGGCTGTGTACAACATAATTCCTGGGAGCTACCTTGACATGACAATTATCACCTCACAGGGCCAAGAAGTACTTTGGAAATAAGTTACTGGACGTCCAGGCTGGACTCTTCCTTTGTACGAGAAGGAAACTGTGTTTAAACAAGATTGATGTCCAGATTATTCCATAAGAGACAGAAAAGAATGTCAAGGGGGAGAAAAATGAATAAAGACAGGCCCAAGAAGAATAATGAAGGGGCATTAGTGGGTGTTTTATGATGCGTGCCATTTTGTTAATGTTAAGCCTTCCCAGGTGTGTCATGTAAGTCACGGAACAAGGCAATAAATGGAAGTTTTATTTTCTTGTTTAAAACAACGAGCCCCTATGAACTAAATGAAAAATATAGGGGCTTGGGAACATGGGGAGTTGATTATAAAGGGTATAAAATTGATCACAGAGGTATGTCCCACCAATTAGTAACAAAAACAATCACTGTCATTTATGTATGTTTGCTGCTTTAAAGATTAACAACTGCTTTCACGTTGCATTATTTGACGCACTCCTATCTCAGCCCTGGGAAGTGGGCATTATACCATCCCCGTTTTACAGATAATGGGTAAGTCTTATCAACCAGCAAGGAGCAAACAGAATTGAAACTCAGAGGCACCGACTCTAAAATGAATTCATTTGTCCTATACAGCATCCTCCCCAACCACACTCACCAAGAGAAAGTTCTCCAAAGATTAGAATTCCTCCATTCCCCCAGTCCCAAAGTCACATTCAACCATCAACCTTGATAAAATCTCTTTGACACAGAGTTCATTATATTTGCTATGGTTGGAATTCCAGGAACACTGTTCCTCTAGTGAACTTCCCCAGAAGAAACAATTTGTTGTCGCAAAAGAAATGAAGTGTAACGAAAAGTCCTCCCATGGGCAGCCCTGGTCAGTACAGTCTGTACTTACCTGTCGGTGAGTTAGCACTCTGGTGAAGCAAAGTAGCCTCTGAAACTGGAGGAGAATAGGAAAAAAATCAGTTGCCAACCTAGTTTTATTTGGTTTGCAAAGTGGTTTGTTTGGGCAGTTTCTTTCTTTCCCTCCCTCCCTTTTCTTTCTTTCAATTTTGAAATAGGTATAGACTCACTAGAAGTTGTAAAAATAGTACACAGAGAAGTCCCATGTACCCTTCACCCCATCCCCCCAGTGGTAACGATTATATATCTATGGTACAATATCATTGTGGGGTGTTTTTAATTGTTTTTTTAAAATCAATTCGGCCCCCAAACTAAAACAAAACAAAATAAGCAAACAAACATCAACAACAAAACTAGGAGGTCTAATAGAAAGTTAGATTTCTGGCCTTTCTTGGAGGGTCTGGCAATGTGCTCCCACAAGGGCAGTACTGGCAGCTAACTAGTAGCTGCCCCTTGTTAACAGGCAGGGACAGTCACTAGGTCTAGGAAGCTTCCTTCACTTTTGTGACGTGTCTGTCTCATGGAGGCAGGTGAGTTTGCATTTGCAGGTGCAGAGTACAGGTAATTGCATTCTTCAGGAGAAAAACTTTTGAATGGTCATGGGTTACCTTTCCAGCACCTCCCTACAGGCACGGAACTGTATGGCTTCAGGGCAAAAAACACAACTGAACCTGGAGTTCTCAGGCTGGGGTGCGCAGATCCCTATGGTTGGGATTTGGCGATTCCAGGACCCTCCTGAAAGTGTGGGAACTATCTGTGTCCCTCTGACTCTAGAAGGTTTAAGCATTTTTGTTTCAGAAAGATATTTATTATTGCTTATGTTTCATCCTCTGTGATTCCGCTCACTCCTTCCCTGCAGACCGAAATGGAGTTCCAAGCGCACCTCGCATATATTTTTCTTCAACTGCTTTTCTCTTCTGCTTTTATTTGTCCTTAGGAACCTCTGACATAAAATTTATTCCTTCTCTGCCATCTACCGCTCCTCTCCACCCGCTTCCCGATCCCCACCTGGTGATCTCATTATTGCTGTTGTGAATTGGATTCATTTTCTCCATTCCCAGGTTATCCCTCCCAGGGTTTGGGACGTGCTCATATCCCTCCTTTAAACAAAGCATATACAGGATTTTGGCTAACAGAAAGGACGTTTGTAAATGACACTGAAAGCAGAAAAGGGGGGTCTGTTAGCAGAATAACGAGGAGACGTCTTTGCTCTGTTTTAAAGCCAGACAATGCCAAGGGCCCCCTTTTTCTTTTCCTCCTTCAATAAATGAGCTGAAACTCTGTCCCTGATCCCAACCCAGCAGGTAACTGGGTAGATGGAATCAAATGACTGACGACCCTTCCTTAAAGCCAAAGAGAAAAACAGATGGGACTCTACTGGGGAAAGTGGAGGCATTAAAGGGGTTGCAAAGGGGAATTAAAGGACATACACAGGGGAGAGCCTTCCTTCTAAGGAAAGGGAGCCCCAGCTATCTAAAAGGAACCTCCCCCTCCCATACTACTAAGAAGCCATCTGCAAATTTGTAGATTCCGCAGGGGTGTTTGACTGGGCGACACGAAGACTGATCATTTGCCAGGCCTCCCCTCCTCCACCAAAGAGACAAACTTACCAGCAAGTACAAGAAGACCGAGACTCTCCCAGAACACACCTCCTCCCACTATGCACCTGCCTCAGTCTTAACTCGGGCCCTTAACAGCTTTTCATCTAATCACAGCCCCAGCTGCCCATGCTGCTAAATCGCTGAGATCACTGCCCTTCTAATGGGAAGTCTGGAAGGTCAAAAGAAGCAGAGCTGGCTCCCAACCGGGCTTTTGAGAGCTGACCTTTTATTTCCTCCAGGGCTCTGTGGCAGAAGCAAGTCCTCATTTCCCAAGAAGGTCCTTGTGATTGGGTTCCATACAATGGCAGCAGCAGAGACATTTAATGAGGTGGAGACTCAGGCTCCAATTCCATGAATTAAAGATTTGAGAACTTGAAGGGCCACCAAAAGCCATATCCCCTGCCTTCAGTTTCTGCCATTTTTTTGATTAAGCTGTAATAAGGCCTTCCCCCCTCACCCCACATTTCAAGCATGTCACACCTGAAAGACAGGCTTTTGGGATTGACAGTTCTAGAATGATTTCGGATAACCCCCGTCCCCCCAGCTTTATTGAGGTATAACTGGCAAATAAAAGATTTGATATACGTATACACTGTGAAAGGATCACCAAAATCAAGTTAATTAACACATCCATCACCTCACACCTGTGTGTGTGTGTGTACGTGGTGAGAACACGTAAGATTTACTCTCTTTGCAAATGTCAGGTGTACAATACGGTATTATTAACTACAGTCACCATGCTGGACCTTAGATCCCCAGAACTCAATCATTTCACAACTGAAGGTTTCTACCCCTTGACCAGCATCTCCCCATTTCCTTCTAAGAGTTTGGCTGGTTTAGATTCTACATATAAATGAGATCAGGTAGCATGTGCCTTTCTGTGCCTGGCTTATTTCACTTAGCATAATGCCCTCCAGGTGTGTCCATGTTGTTACAAATGGCAGGGTTTTAACTGTTTGCTCTCTCAAGTAAAAATGTCCCCAAAATGGCTTGCGCTTCCTTTGCTTTCTTTTAGGGTCACTTCCTCTAGTTTTCTCATTAGCAGAGACGGCTGCAATGGAAGACATCTCATTTTGCAAAGAAATGAAGACAGTAATTAAGTTGCCGTTTAGTCTTTTCTTTTCTGGGCTAACTAATCCCAATTATTTTTAACCTTTTCGCATGGGCTCTTTTTTCCTGACCTTTTAATGAATTTTCACTGCTTACTTCCCGTCCCTCTCCAGAGGTTCCATATTCTTCACGGTTTGCCAAAGGTTTTCAATAGTAATAATGAAATGATTATTATTTTTTTTCCCCAATAGGAGATTCCCATACATTTTTGAGAATTATCTAATAACAATGATATGCCTAATTTTCAGCTAGATTTCTGCAACGACATTTTCACCAAAAATCTCAGCTATGTTCTCTTCTTTTCTTTCTTTTTCTGTAGCTTAATGTCCTAGCTACAAAATAAATGATTATTTAAGATTTGTTCAAATAGCTATTGAGGCTCCACTGTGCAGGTAAGAACATGCTAGGTACGGTCAGAGATGGAAAACAGTAGATGCTGTTAGGTCCTTGGGATGCAAACACTGCAGTGATGAGTATGGAAAACTGGTACAGTTTGAGCATCTATCTGTGTGCCCAGTACATACTTAATCTCTTGAATCCTCCCAGAATTTTGGAAAATGAATATCACCGCCACTTTCCAGATGAACAAACTAAGGGTCAGAGATGCCTTGCAGAAATTCTCACGGTTAATTAAATAGCAGAAAAAGCGCTATTAACCCAGACGTGCCTTGCCCTAAAGCCAATACTTGGAGTTTGCAGGGCTTTGATTGTTTTTGCCACGCTCGCTGATAGGACCTGGGATCCCTTTCCCTACTAGTCAAGTGTCACCAGGAAAAAACAAAGCTGACATTGGTAGTAACTTGAGAAATGCTGTTATCCCCTAGAAGTCAACAGGGAGTTCACAGGACAGAGAATTAAAACCTATTAGGATCTTCTCAATGGCATCACAGTAACCCGGTTCTTCCTGGCTCAGGAGGAAATACAGAAGACAGTAGACAACCGGGCCCCAGGGCCAGGCTGGTGATCACCCCAGCTCCTCCACTTACCAGGGTGCAGCCTTGGGTTACAGGCTTCACCTCTCTGCTTCCAGTTTCTCATCTATAAAACGGAAATATTGATAGCAGCTACCTCATTGTGTTTTGGGGCATATTAATATGTTTAAAGTGCTTTGAATTGAGCCTGGGATAGATAAAAGTGCTGAGTAATTGGTAACCATCATCACAGAAACCTCCTCTCCCCAGGGTGTAGCAGGAGGGAAGCATTTCAATGTCCATCTTTTCTGGAGCCATATCATCTTACCGTAACCATGGCAAACAGCCCCTCCAGATGTTTCCATGACATTTTTTTTTTTAGCGAAAAACTTGAAATCTCTTTTAAGAACCAAAGATATCTAATTTTTCCAGACCAAAGGGAATCTAGGTTTCTATCAGAGCCATAAAAAGCTTTAAGCAAAGATATGGGGGATTAGACAGGATGTCCCCAAGCAATTAACTACACACACACACACACACACACACACACACAGAGACACGGACGAAACAAAAAGCAAATCTATAGGAAATACAAGGTCATTCATTATCTTTTAAGGTGACTTAGGAAACTTAAGTAGGAATGGAGAATCGGAGAGAATTCTAAATGTCCTTTTTTACCTAAGTAGCTTATTCCTTTCTGGTTTTTTTTAAACATAAAATTTATATTGATGTATAACACATATATGGGAAAGAATACAAATCTTAAATGCATTTTTACAAATGGGCACACAAGTAGGACCAGATCACGAGACAGACCATTAAAAGGGCCTCTTTCACCTTGTTTTATTCTCAAATTTCCTTCATACTCACAGCCCTAACGAGAAATGACACTATTCAAATGTTTAAAAATAAACCACTTGGCTTTAAACTGTCAGAGGCTCTGGAATGTACCATTATTTGTTTTCTCAGATTTTGGCCAAGGTTGAGCCCACCAGAAATAATTTTCAAAGGGTCTGGATAGTCTGTATATCAGCTGACTTGTTGAAAAATACCTTTTCCAGTCATATGTTTATGAGCATAAAGTCGTAAAAATTAAAACTCCCATTGGAATAGATGTAATTTTCCACCAAGTTGGGCTCAATCACACACAGCTTTCTATCCTTCCTTGTAACATAGTTTTCTGTCACCTGCCTGACATTTGTTATTTAACTTTGTTGTGTGCACCTATCTTATCTTTTCAACCACATTTCAGATTTCTTGAGGGGAAAATCTCGCTGAACACCTTTGAAGTCTTGCAGTTCGGAGTGCACCTGACATACAGTTATCTCACTTATATTTACCGAAGAAACGATTCAAAGAATGGGTACATCTAGCCTCTCAGGCAATAACTGTTGCTAAAATAATAGACGTTTTACTACAAAAAAAGAAAAAAACCACAACCTTGGTATAGTCCTGGAATTCGGTGTTTTCGCTAATTAACATAATGGATCCAGTAATAGGGAAGAAATTATGTTTGGAAAAAAAAAAAAAACAGATTACCTACAGGGCTGAAATCTTGTCACACAACACATTTGTAGTTTTCGTGTATTTTTCATCTTAAAGAGGGATTATTAATTAAACCCCAAAGGCATTCTCTCTGCTCACAGTGTCTTCTGAAAAGCACCAATCTCTTTCTAAACAAAGGAGAATCCAACTGCTTTGTAAGGAGAAGAGTGGCTTATGGGCTAACTGACTGCTACTGAGGTTCTGCTAAAAACCTGGAATACCAGTGTCCTGTTAGGAATTGATTTATTGATTTGTTCCTCATTCCAGTGGGAATGATGGAGTGCCCACTATGTGTAAGACACGGCTTGTCTGACACAGTCATATCACCACGCTGGCAAAAATCAGATAATGGATGGTCAAAACCAAAGTACACCAGGGCTGTCTATCCTGGGGATACAAAGCTTAGTCAGGTGGGCAAGTTCTTCCTCCAAGCTCTGCTCCAATGCTACCTCCTCCACGAATCAATCCGTCCATTTCCCCTGCATTCCAGACGTCTTTACTCATTACTTCTTTTTTCACTTTTTTTCCTTTTTGTGTTATAATATTGTTGCCTTGTCTACAGTGAAACCGCAGTGGTAAGAACAAGGATCTAGACTGAGATCTGCATCCTCAGTTTAACCCTGACTTGCTGTGTGTCCTTGAACATGTTAATTCACCTCTCTGGACCTCAGGTTCTTTACCTGTGAAATAGGAGGTTGCTGTGTGATACAATATTGTATTTCACCGAGATGATAGCAATTATAACTGACACATATAGCACTGACTGCATTTTTCTTTTTTTTTTCCCTCTTCTTTTTTAAGTTCAAAGTATTAAGGGGATACAAATGTTTTGGGTTACATGGGTCGCTTTGGTAATGCTTGAGTCACAGCTGTAAGTGTGCTTATCACCCAGATAGTGTTCACTGTACCTGTTGGGTAGGTTTTTACCCCTCCCCTCCACCCCCTGCCCCCTGCTTGATTTCCACTAAGTTTTACAGTCCTCTGTGCACATATGTGTTCACCGGTTAGTTCCAGTTAAATAGCGAGTACATATGGTGTTTGTTTTTTTTCATTCTTGGGATACTTCACTTATGATAATGCTTTTTTCTAAGTACTTTATGTGTATTAACCCATTTAATCCACACAATAACCCTGGGAACACTTTGGTCACTTCAGATTCACAGATGCGCAACTGAGATTCAGAGACGTTGAGGAATTCTCTCAAAGTCACACAGCGAGTCAAATGGTGGATCTGGATTTTGAATCAAGATTCATTGCTTCCTGTGATCATGATCTTACTGATTTTTCTAGAAGAACATGGTAGGCGTTCATACGTGGTAACTCTTATTATCCTAAGGATAAACACAATTTTAATTGTATTTTCCCACTACTCTGTTAGTAGCGTCTTGAAACAAAGACCTATGTCATAATCACTTATATGTCTTCCACTTCTGTGCTCTGCACATGGTAGGCCCACAATATTTATTGAATTGAAATGACTTTCCAAAAAAAGGAAACAATGCAAAAGAAAACAAACAAAAATCTAATTTTTGTGGCTAAATGTTTTCTCCATGACCCTGGAGCCTTGTGCACAATGCAGACTGGTGAACACTTTAGAACGTTATCCTCCATTTCAATCATTTCACAGCTCATCAGTCTCCAGTTCCCTTCGTCCTCCCTCAACCCCTCCCACCACCCCCCGCCCCCCGCCGTAAGCCATTCTTAGAAAATAATTCTCACCCTCCATTCCAGATTTGCAACTTCTATTTATTTGCAACCTAACAAACAGTCACCTGCTCTCTGCCCCAGGAGAACAGGCATCTACGCTAAGAGGTTAAAGAGAATACAGATGTCCTACATCTACCGAACTGGGAAGAAAAGAGGAATGAAGGAAACCGACCAGCTTTTTCAATTGCTTACGCAACTTCTTATCTTTCAGAGACTATAATACAGAAATTCATAACATGAGACTTTACAGGACTGGGCACAGCATGAAGACAAGTCATTTGTATTTTGTTATTTGAATGAAATACGTATTTTCTTATACATCTTAATTCCCCGGCAGGTCTTTGTGTAGGAACTCACCGTTAGAAGGCAGGAAGCTGACTCAGTCCAGAAGTAGTTGTTTAAGCTGATTGATTCTCAGATTGACCAATAAGTGCAGAAAATCATGTCTGCCACAAAACGGGCCAACGGGCATTGCCTTGGGAAGCAGAAAACAAAAACAAAACAAAACAAAACAGTAGACTGAATGTTTGTTTCCCATTTTCTGCTTCAAGCTGTTCTGTTGACGCTGGTTATTTAGCCTGATAAAGCCTTGATAAAAATAAATTAGATGTTGTAAAACAACCGAGAAATCGAGAAATCGTCACGTTTGAGTTGGATGGAAATTTATAGGTGATCAACTTTAACCACCCCCCTACTCAAATCAGAAATTGCTTTTGGCTATTTTTTTTTTCCCATTTGATATCTTCAAGTGTTTGTTCAGTTCCAGGCATTATGACGGGCACGGTAGCTACAGAGGTGAACAACTGAGGTCTCGTTTCAGAGAAGCTCCCCATGTAGGCTTAGAAAGAGGCACGTAAACATTGAAATCTTAGGTGGTCAAGATAAGGGTTTTGAATTCGAGGTGTACAGTGAAGGTGATCTGGGCAGGATTCCTTAGGTAGGGGCAACTGAGGTGGGTTTTGAAGAAAGTGTAGGAGTTTTACCCATAGAGCTGAAGAGGTTTCCCAAGCAGCCTCTGCTCAACCATTTCTCTTGAGCAGACTCTCTCCCTTCTCCAGTAGTTAATCATGTTGGGACAGTTGTTGGAAAACCTCTTGAGGCTATATATTCCTTCCTATGTAGAAACCTCTATTATTTCTAGGTCTGTGTTTTGGAAAAACTCTTTTCTTTTTACAGGGCACCATCATATGCTTAAAGACAGCCCTTTTACCCCCTAGAGTGCCCCCTTTAAAAAAAATAAACATCTTCTCATCACTTCTAATATAACTTGACATCTAGTTCCTTCATCTTTCTGATCATCCTTTGCTGGTAAAGATAAATATTTACTGTGCCCTTTTGTGGGCCTATGCTAATAAGAACTTTTCATTTCTTGCTCTAGCCTTATGACAAATTCTTTGAGATACTATTTTTACCCCCATTTTACAGATGAGAAAATGAAGACTCTGAAAATAACCTGCCCAAAGTACTGCCACTAGTGGGTGACAGAATGCACACTTGCCGATGCCTGAGCCCTCGCTTTAACAGTTGATGATATTGCCTCCTAGATGCCCACTGATTTATTAAAACGATCAGAAACAAAGATGTGAGATGCCCATTATGACCTTTTAGCCGAGGAAAAGCATGATATCAAAAAGTCGGATGTGCTGGAGCCAATTAGGAAAAAGAAGTGAAACTCTGATCTGTAATTATACTTGGCTTGGCGCCCCATGTTCTGAGTAGGGAGGAAAGTGTTTTTGTCAGAAGAAATGTGATGTAACTGTCACAAGTACATGGAATCCACTGTCTAAATGGTGAAGCATAAGTCACAGTCGTAACAGTGTCCGATAAACACAGCAGGATTGTGCATCGAATCCTCAACCACATCTGTGCAATCTAAGACCCCAAATTCATGGATTATCCAAGAACTGTGCCTACATCCTGCCTTCCCATCTTTATGTGTTTCTTCACCTTCTGCCTTTCGTTTTATAAAATGAAGATGACCACGTGCATATTTTATGAGAAATCATAACCACGGACCATGGGTGATTTTGCCTGCCAGGGGACATTTGGCAATGTTCGGAGACACTCTTGGTTGTCGCAACTAGTGGGAGAAGCAGTGTTGCCGGCATCTAGTCGGTAGAGACCAGGGCTTCTGCTGAACATCCTGCAATGCACGGGACAGTCCCCCACAGCAAAGAATTATCAAGCCCCTCACATAAGTGGTGGCTGAGGCTAAGATACCTTGCAGTAGACTCATTCGCTTCTCCTTTGCCCCCTGTTTTTCCCTGTCTCCCTTCCCTTTCCCATTATCTTATTCTCCCCAGCCTCCCAGTCCTCTCTTCTGTCCGATTTTTCCCTCTTGATGACAGATAAAATAAAACATCCCTCACTGAGCAGAAGTTGGATCTGAAAACCGGCATGGTAATGTTGCCAGAGGCAAAGAACATGGTGGCATTTAGGATGTCAGGACTAGTTAGAGTGCAGCGCCCTATCTGTGCTTCTTCCTCGGAGCTACAGGCCTGCTGCAGTTGGCAAACCATCCAGTTACAAAAAGACGACACTAAATTTGTTCCTAAACAGATAAGAATCCAGTTACACAGAAAGACTCAATGTTCCCCACTTCCAAAGTGGAGTCTCCCGCACCCCTCCGGCATAACACCTCAAATGACCGTCAGTAGATCACTGAGGACTGCACTAGCTCGCTGGGGCTGCCATAACAAAGTCCCATAAATTAGGTGGCTTAAACAACAGCGGTTTATTGTCTCACCGTACCTGAGGCTACAAGTCTGAGATCCAGGTGTCAGCAGTGTTATTGTTTTTCTGAGCCTTCTCTCCTTGGCTTGCAGATGGCTGTCTTCTCCCTCCTTCTCCCTGTGACTTCACATACAGGGGCTTTCTTCTACGTTCTAATCTCTCTCTCTCTCTCTCTCTCTCTCTTTTAAGACGGTCTCATGTTGCCTGGGCTGGAGTGGCACTTTCATAGCTCCCTGCAACCTCATATTCTGGGGCTCAAGCTAATATCTCCTTCTTATAAGGACACGACTCGTGTTGGATTAGGACCTACACCAATGATCTCATTTGACTTTAATTACCCCTTTAAAGACCCTTTCTCTAAATATAGCCACATTCTGAGGTACTGGGGGCTAGGACTTCAACATATGAATTTTAAAGAGTCATTCAGCCCATGGCAAGGACATTGTCACTGTTGTTTACCTCTTGGTAAAGTGCAAATATCTCCATTGTATGCTAATATCCCCATGATCTGCAAACAATCTTAATCCATAAATAACCAAGCACATTCAATTAGTTATTTTCATTATAATTCCAAAATACCTTGAAATAGGTCCTGTCATGGCTTTATGTCCCCTGTCCCAAATTCATATGTTGAAGTCCTAATCCCGCGTTCCTCAGAATGTGACCTTATTTGGAAACAGGAGCTTGGCAGATATAATTAGTTAAAATGAAGTGATACCAGAATAGGGCTGTCTTCTAATCCAATACAGCTGGTCTCCTCATGAAAAGGGGAAATTTGGACATAGAGACACAAATGCAAAGAAGGAAGATGACATGAAGACAGAGGGAGAGACCAGGGTGATGTAGCAGAAGCCAAGAAACACCAGAGGTTGCCAGGTAAACCGCCAAGAACTAGGAGAGAGCCATGGAACAGATTCTACCTTACAGAGAAAGAACTCTGTTGGCACCTGAGCTTGGACTTCTAGCCTCCAGAACTGTAGGACAATAAATTTCAGTCATTTAAGCCACCCAGTTTGTGATGTTTTGTTATGACAGCCCTAGAAAACTAATACAGGTGTCCTCCTCTGTAATCCTGTAACTATGGTTAAAATGGAAGTCTTCAACATTTCTCACCTGGTCTGCTGCAAGCAACCTTGGGCACCAGTGCTGCCACAAGACTAACCCCTTCCCCTTTCATCCATCCTCCACTCAGCTGCCCAGGGATCTTTCTAAAAATCCATGCCCCCTTGTAAGGAAGGTTCACCATTATCTTCAGGGTGTGTTCCAAGATCATCAGCCCAATGTACAAGTACAAGACCTTCATTAATGAAATCACTTCTCTTCCCTGAGCATTATCTATCCAATGTTTAGATCTTTTAAATTTCTTCTTAGGGGTCCAAATTTATCTGGGCATGACATGGAAAGAATGATCCACTCCCAGGAAGCTATCCAGAAGCTTTTTTGTCTGTCTTTAGGGTTAGAGATTCCCTAGGGCCCCCAGAGCAGAATTCTCTCTAGAATTCCCTCTCTCTCTTCTCACTTAGAGTTCGTGTATTTGGGGTTAAGAAATCCCAGTTGTTCTGAACTCTTGGTCAGTGTATTTGACAATGCAGCCCTTGCCAACTTTTTGGTGATCCATCCAGGAGGGTTCCTGCTGATAAAATTGAGCCAAGGGTATCGCTTAGCTCAAGTGTTTTATGACTGAATTTCTCTCTCTTTTTCCCCTTGCTGGTGATTCTAAGCACGAATAATCAGCTTCATTATGCTAGGTTAGAAGGATGCTCTCCCACAGAAAATTACCCAAATCAAATAAAAACAGTTCCATATGGCAGTCCCATTCATCGCAAGACTAGTTAAACCTTGACCACACGGTTTGTGCTGGAGTTTCATCTTTCTTATTGTCTTGGCTGTTTGCCAGCGTGTTGGTGTTCTGTGCCCTCGGTGACAAATGCGATCTAGAAAATTCTTTGCAGTTTCCCTTTATGCTTAGATTTCTAGTAGTTCTTCCTGTTTTGTCCTCAGGGTAAACTCTCAACCTCATCTACACTTCTTCTCCTGGAAATCATTCAATGCGCAATAAATATTTATTAAACACCTACAGTGTGCCATGCACTCTCTAGAAATGCTATAATTCTATAACACATGAGGCTTTTGACTCATTATTGAGTGGGTTTGTGTTTCAATGCTTTTTCTAGTTGTGGGTATGAGTTATTCTAGAATAATACCCTGTTCACATCTCCTTATGGCTAGGGAAGTAAAGCCTGTTGTCTGCTTCCAGTCCAGTTCTTACCTCTTCTCCTGCTGTGTCTCTTCTGACCTTTCTCTCTCAAGTCTGCCCCTCCCTCCAGCCACGCTGCCATGAAGTCCCAGCTTATCTTATGCTCGTCCCTCTCTATGCCTTTCCTTCCCTCTACTCTTTACCTGTGTTAGAGCCGGTTCCCCTCGGCCCCAGGAACAGAGAGGCAGAGTCACTGAGGCTGCAAAAGGCAAAGGAGTTTATTGGCTAGCTCGAGCTAGGATCCAAGTCCCAGAGCGCCAACGCAGTTGCCTCTCCACGAACCAGGACTCCGCTCTGGGGTAAAGGTTAAGCTTTTATACTTTTTTGTATGCTAGTTTTCACACGACACATTAGTCTGCACACGACACGTTAGTCTGCACACAACACACTAGTCTGCACACGACACACTAGTCTGCACACGACATACTGGTCTGCACTCCATCCTCCTTTAGTTTATTTGTTCTTTTAGAAGTGGCTGATCGTGTTGGCTCCTGATTGGTTGACTCTAAGCTTTGGGCTTTTTGCGCTGGTGCCAGTTGTAGTTAACTTCATTTAGGGGAAGAGGAGGGTCTCCGACGGGGGAGGGCGGCTGTTGTTGCATACCTTCTAGTTTTTGGTTACAAGCGATACTGGGAACACACGCCCTGCACAAGCCTTTCATGCGCTGATCATGTCTTTCCCTTCTTATCTACTTAGTTGGTTGGAGGCCCCTGGACTCTCCAGCCCTTTATCAGGAAGTAACTTGCAGTTACCTCCCCGGGGCCTTGTTTTCCTTTACTTTAGTGAAGCCTGCCATGGCTCCACTTACGCTAAGCACCAAGCCAGCAAGCCATATATACAGAAGCAGAACTAGGCTGTTAGCTTCTCACATCCAGGAAGCCTAGCCTATCATGGAGTTACCCTTGCTCTTGTACCTGTTTTTCATTCTGATTAACTATATTTATCAAACAACTAAAAGCAAGCACAGTCACAGAAGCGAATAGCATCAGTTAGAATCAAAGAGAGCACACATTTTCCTACTATCAATTCCTGTTCTTCACCTGGAATGCCCTCCCCATCCTTCAACATTCAACTCAAGCCACATCTCCTCCACGAGATTTTGTGGTTTTTTTTAATTCTTTTTTAGATTCTTCTACCTCCCAATTGGAACTATCCATTCCCTACCATTCTTTTATTTATTTATTTATTTAAACTGTGATTGCATCTTAATCTATTTTGTATTATAGTAACCTGTTTACACTTCTCTCTCTACCAGAGGGGAGGAGTCAAATCAGAAATTCAAATTTTAACCTAAATCAGCATCCTATTCAGCATCGGCAGGTTATGCACTTATTGTACCCTCCAGTGTAAAGAGGGCAACTTTGGTAGGAGGAGTTCCCCTCCCTTACTCTAAATTTTATATAAAATCTCTTCGAATTTGTGGCAGACTCTGGAACACGCCCAGCTTCATTGGTGTGTATCCCCAGGTTCATGCACATATTTGCTTTTCAATAAAACTTTACAAATAAAAAAAGAAAGAAAGTCAACCATTTATCTAGCTGCATAACCTTGGCTAAGCTCCTTAGCCTGTCTTTCCTCTTTTATAAAAGGTGGGGTAATAACGACATTTGCCTTACAGCAAATATTTTATCTCTTTCCCTTTAGCACGGGACTCAGGCTGATGAGTTTGGACAAAAGCGACATGTGACAATTCCAGGTTTGAGCATTTAATTGGTGAAGAAAGATGCTCCCAAAATCTCTTTCCCCTCTGCAGTGCCAGCCAACAATTTTTCAGATACTGGCCAGGAATGTTCCAGATAAAACATTCCAGAATGTTCTGCCATCCTGGCCTCAGAGTAATAGAGTTCCCACCTGACTGCTGCAGGAGCAAGAAATAAATCTTTGCTATTTCAAGCCTCTGAGATTTTAGGGTTACCTGTTACTGCAGCATAGTCTAGACTGTCCTGACTAATGCAGAGGGTGATGTAAACACTTAAATTAAAACGGTGACGTAAACACTTGGGAAGTGTTTACTCATTGTCACCACCATTCAAAAAGCGCATGATGAGATGGAGAGGATGGCAATTGTAATGTATCCACGTACAGCCATTCAATTTCAGTGTTACATTTTGATGTGGTCTGATCCCCCAAGTGAAGAAGCTTTATGAAGTTAGCTATGTGGCATTGCTTCCTCATAATATTAATATATTGTCCTGTCTGAAGTTCGCCCTCTAGCCTGTCTTGAACTTATTTACTAGGAGCAATCGATAGAAGTACTTTATTAAGTGGCCTTGGTCTTAAGAGAATGTCAAGCTTCTTCATGGTGCCCTTTACTAGGTAGACCATGACCTTCCATCACCTGGGTGGCAGAGGGAATGGGCACAGACAGTGCACCCCAGAAGGACTCTGTCTCCGAGATGCAAAGGCGCTTTGGTGTCACATTTAGGAGAACTCATTTTGGAGTTAGGAGATCTGTACTGAAAACTGATTGTGAACCTAGGGAAGCTGATTCACCTCTTGACACTACAGCTTCCTGTGCATAAAATGGAAAAAGGAATAGTGCCTGTTTCGTGAAATTGTTGTGAGAATTAAATAACACATATAAAACACTTGGCAAAGTGCCTGGCGTGTAGTAAGCTCCCAATAAATGGTAGCTATTATTATTACAGCAAATTACAGCTCAAACTACATTTTCTGCCAAATACTCTACAGAACCCATTGAACTGTGAAGTTCCTATTATAACAGGAAGGGGAAAGAAGAAGAAAGAAAGCAAGCAGGGACCTTCGGTGTTGGCTTGGGAAAAAGGAGATAATTCTTCCGTGTTGCCTTCCTCCTGCTCATGAGCTTCCCTGACAGAGTGGCTGGTAGGAAGGGAATCACGTGTCCTTGACCTTGGACAGTCCTTGAGAACTCCATCTACACCTGCAGGATCAGAAGAGCAACAATAGCAACTGTAATTGTAACGTTTCTTTTGGGTCTTTGGGTTGCTTAAGAGTTCTTCTCTAGGAAGGAAGAAACAGACAAACAAACCTCTAATTAGCTTTTCCAAGGCAATGCACAATCCATAAGGACATATTTCAGGACCATGCAAAGCTAAAATTGTTTTTCATGTTAATGTGAATGAATGGTTCTTTTTGAATGGAGAGTTTATTTGGAGGTTTTGATATTTTTACTTTCCTCTCCTTACCTGGGACAGGCGTTTCCTTCAACCCGGAGGGATAAAGGGATAAAGTGAGCTAACAAATGGGTGTTGTTAATAGCTCCTAGATTTGTGGTAATTTTTTATGCAGCAACACAGAACTAATACAGGGGAAACAAGTGATTTTATTTGAATATTAAATGAAAGATGTGTCCCAGAAAGGTGAAGAACTTAGGGATGATTTGGACAAATGATTTGTCTCACTTGGTGATATTGAAACCAGGTCTGGAGAATATAAAACAAAATTCATCTGTAGGTAATTTGGGGGGATAGGTTAGATTACAGGTGTTGATTTCTCCTTTTTGCTTTTCTCTTCCTCTGAACTTGTCTCACTTTTGTAATAAGACAAAACTAAAGAAAACAATTTCCAGGTAAACACAAGGCAGATGTCAGATGGCCACAGGCTAGTGGTCTCTCTGCAAAATAAGTAGACAACAATTTCTACACTGCCTGGTGGATGGAAGCCTTCATTCGTCTCAGGCAAACGTCCGGATATCTGGCCGCATGAGCTCACAGACGCTGTTCAGGGAAGATGCCGAGAGCTATCTCACTTCATGATATTGACTCGTGAAACTGAGAGGTGATCAAGCTTATCCTTCTCATTTTATAGCTAAAGAAACTGATTCCCAGGGACACTAAATTATTTATCCAAGGCCATACGCCTGATTAGTGGTAAAGTTAGGATAGGAATTCATGTTCTGTAACTTTAAATTCAGGGCTCTTTCTTCCTTACTCCAAAGATACCACAGACACCTTCAATTTTAGAGCTAGGAGAAACCTTAGCTCTCATCTGCAGACACTCATTAGAAAGATGAGAAAATGGGGACACAAGACTGGGGACATGATCTCACTAAGATCACTCACGGGGTAGTGAAAATTACAGGGTCAGAATTTAAATTTAACTATTTAACTCAATTGTCTTATATCAACCATTTCAAATGTAGTTTTCTCCAGGCTATTTGAATGTTGGTGGCATTAAGAAATAACTTTTTTTTTTTTTAACCTGACACTTATGACAGGGAGAGGAACATATTTGCCACTTCCTTTGTTCCTTAACCTGGAAGCATGACATCCACCATAGCTTTGGAGCCTGATTTCTCCTCTGTGCTGGCTCTAGGGGGAACATTTGCAGTCTGACATCAGGGCTACGTTTTACTAGCAGACAGGTCCATGCAGGTGGTCCACGTTCTGGACAGCGCTCTCTCCTGTGGCCACAGAGGTAAGAGAAGCTGACCAGCCCTGGCTGTACCGCTGTTGGGCGTGTGCACTTGGAGTCAGATCTGCAAAGCTTGCCATTTGTATTAGGGGATGCAGGGAGTAAAAAGCCCCCCATAGGGTTTGGATTCCCACACAGGCATTTCCTGAGCTTGCCACCAGGGAGTTAGCCTCTCCTCTGTATCCTGAGGATCAAATATTCTTTTTAGTGTGGCTGGAAAGGATTTGCGCAAATACGGGATTTGTTTACATAGATGCCCCCAAAGCGTATGGTGACATGGAAAATACAGCACATGAGAGGCCTTATGAGATTACAGGCAAGAGTTGGACACTAGAACAGCCTGGAAGAAAAGAAAGAGAACTAATATTTGCTGATTCCCACTGTGTGCCAAGCATCGTGTTGGGTCCTTCTACATACAACAATATAATAGAAATTAAAATTCACTGAGTGTTTACTGTGTTCCATTGGATGAAGTCTGCATCTTGGTTTACTAGAGCCCAGGGACAGAATATTGGAATTACATAAAGTGTTTGCTGTCAGTAATGTCACAGAAAAGAAATGACACTGCCTGTAGGATACCCAGATGCAGAGGACCCTCTGATATCTGGCACGGGCCAGGGATGAAGAGCTCCAGCCAATTATATACCCGTGTTGAAGGGAGAGCGCCAAGGATCACGTCCAAGTGCTCTCTGGGTTTGCAATAACTGGTGCCAGTTTACTCAGCGTTGAAAATGATGTGGAAATGGGCTTTCTCCTTGCGTGGTGTGTGTTGGAGAGTAGAAGTTGGGTCACTGCTTCCTCCTGAAGCAAAGTGTAGCTGTTCCTCTTGGAGCAGCCATAACACCACCGTCTCACGAGTGGAATCAGTGTCTGCGTGAGAGGGTTTCACAGGATTTGTCGTCTGCAGAATCTCAGCTGTTCCCAAACGAGGCTGATTTCAAAATGCCCTGACGCTGGAGAAGAAATGAGCATATTCTGAGGCTCGGGACATTTCCCCATTTGTGCATTTCTGGGGAGACTGGTGGGTGCCCGATGAGACGTCCAATTTCATCCTTCTTTCACCCAGTCCTTCCTCAGCCACACTGAACTTTTCTTACCCACAATGGTAAACTTAGTGTAGATTTCAGCAAACATTTACAGAATTAAAGTGAACATGCAGAGTGGCAGTTGGCAAGCGATGGTTCGTGGACCAAACCTAGCCTGCCGCGTGGTTTTGTAAATAAAGTTTTATTGGAACACAGTCACAGCCACGCCCATTTGTTTACACCTTGCCTGTGACTGCTCTTGGGCTACAACAGCAGAGCTGAGTAGTTGCGATGAGGACGGTATGACCTATGGTGCCAAAAAATACTACTTTCTGGCCAACCCTGGTCTACATTCTTTCCTTTCAAACCCAGGAAGAGTTGGAAGTAAATAGACACTTTAAAATATTAATACCTCCTCTTTGCAAATTGACTAAAGGATTGATTAAAAAAAAAAAAAAACCTCCTCTACTTTTGATTTTTTTTACCCTCTATTATAACCACATTTCATTTTCCCACTTATCTTCAAACCCTAGGGTTCCATGCCTCACACACTAAAAATGGCTAAGGCTTAAAAAATTAAAAATGCTTGGAAGAAAAGAATTGTGTCTTGGACCAAAAGTCATTCAAAAATATTTCTAGTTGTAAGATTTCCTTCATTCCGTGCCTAATTACATTGCACCAACTTCCAAAGCACAGATCGAATTTCCCTCTTCCAGGAGGCCCACTTGTGCCTCCAGCTCTCAAACGTCTTCTTTCTTGGAGGTTATTCCTATCAAACTTAGCGTGTGAGCCATTTACTCAGGGCTCCCTGGTGACAGCTCTTATGCAGTCTTATGCCATTACTTAATATATATTAATTTTATTTTTCCAATTAGATGCTAACCCCCTGAGGGTGAGGTCATTAAGTACAAAGCTTGAACTGAAAATGTTGCAAAATGTTAACTCACATCTTGACAAACTAGTTTGTACAAATGGGCTCGTATAAGATTGAATATCCACAATGCGCTAGGTTTGCTTCAACTACTTAACAGAGACCCTCCAGGCTTCCTTAGAGTGTCCTCAGTTTATGTCTGGGAATCCCCTAAGGGTTGGCTCATTTGTGCTCATTAACCAGGCTATTAGCTATGGTCATTGTGCAAGTGCAGTGTGTTCTTCCTGTCCTGTGCTGGCAGCCTGTGTTGTTCATAACGCCTCTTGGGCTGGCTGAGGGTGTCCCAGTGTGATCATGCCAAGCACGATATCTCTGTGTTCTCAAGGTTAGATTGTCACTTGCAGTACTTATGGTGCTGGAGCCACATCATGTGATTGTGAATTCATGCAGAAGGTGAAAAAAATCACTCTACCTATTTGCCACTTTGCCGTCTGGGCCATAGGAAACACCCCCGCTTGGCCTACATCACTAGAGCTCCTGCAGCTTCTGGTCTCTCGACGGCCTGGACAGGAGGCTCTCGGTGGAGTAGCATAAAACCACCACGTTGTGAGGAAGTCCACGTGGTCACCTGGAGGGACAGCAGCGCCAGTCGGCCCCAGCATGCTCCAGCCATTTCAGCCCAGGCACCAGGCATGTGAGTCAAGCAGTCAGTCCTGTTGGACATTCAGTTTCAGCAGATGCCACATGGTGAAGAATCAATCTCTGGACGAGCAACCCCAGTGAACCGTTCCAGCATCTCCAGTCATCTGTTACCCCGGATATTGTGGAACATGCACATGGTTCACACTTTCAAATTCCTGATCCACAGACTCACAAGCATATTAAAATGGTGATTTTCTTATGCCACTGCATTTGGGGATGTAAAATAACTGGAGCACCTCTATTTCCTTCTCGAAAAGTTATGCCAATAAACACAGGCAGGTCAACCACTCTTCCAACAAATCAGACATGCCTAGACAAGTCATATTCTCAAAGACTAACATAACCTGGCTTCTTTCAGGTTAGGGCCTCCCCTCCAAACATGAATGTTTTGTTGAATGAAGGAGTAAATGAAGGAATGAAGGCAGGATTTAAAGAAGAAAGGAAGGGAGGAAGAAAAGAGGCTCATGGTTTCAACACAGGAAATGCAAGATGGAGTTTATATAGTGTATCCTTTGGCATAAACTTTCCAAAGTGATTGTCCAAGTTGCACCAGCTCCACCCCACCAAAGATTCAAGCATCCTCTGTTTGACTCCAGCATTTGGCAGGTAAATTGTAACGAGCACGTTACTAGGGCCACCCTCCATTCCCCCGTTCTCTGCCCACTGTCTCCACTCAAGGAAGCAGCAATGGCTGTTCCTTGAGCAGGGGTGGCCACCCAACACCTCACCACCCATGCACAGGCTGTCTTTGCAGGTGATACCTACTGAGGCAGCCTGCGATGGTGAGGTCCACCCAGTGTGTGAGATGCCCGTTATTAGGCCATGCAGTCACGTGACTTCTGGTGTTGGAATGTGGGATGCAGCGGAGGTTGTAAGACACTGACAGTGAAGACTTGCAGAAAGAAGCAAGGACACAGTGGCAGAAACCCAATAACTAACAAGAGAGAGAAAGCAAATAAACAGTGCAAGTATCTGGTCCTTCAGCTTTGCTTCTCCCCCCAGCCACTTCCTGGTTCCAACCCAGTTCTCAACAGTAACTCTGTTCTCCTTAGTGGACAGATTCCATCTCTGCTTTTTTTTTTCCAACTTAAAACATCCCAAATAACACAAGTGGAAAAAAAAGAGAAAGTTGGCTTCCATTCTCACTCTAAAGAGCCTCCACCTCTAAATTCCCTCGAGTGACAAAACATATCACAAAACATGAAACATACACCCCCCCTGCCTTTGGGTGCCAACCATCTTTCAACACATCATCACGAATCTTGTGCTGATGTTAAGAGCCCTGTAACTTCCTGAAAATGACTGCATCCATCCACGTCTTCTCCTGTTGCTATGCAGTGAGATAAGCAGTGATTCATCCAGAAGGAGCCCTCGGCAGGCGGAAAGTTATAGCCCCGGTGATTTTCTCTGTGGTTCCCTAAATTTTTATAAACAGACTTTCTCCGTCTCTGTTAACATTGGATTTTGATTTAAACCTTTTCTTTTCTTCCAGAGGTAATTTTAGGGAATTAATCCCAATTTCTTAGGCTTCTGAGTGGTTTCCACAGGAATAAACTTGCAAATCAATGTGCTCGTGGGTGTCCCAGGGCCTCTCACTGTGCAAGAAGCAATGTCACATGATGGTTAAAGTATGTGTGCACCCTGGAGCCGGGCTGCTTCTGTTTAATACCTGCTCTAGTTCCTGCGCGTCGTACCGTCAGGGGTAAGGCAATCAAGCTTTTGAGTGTTGTTTCCCTTCTAAGAATGGGGTGACTATTGTATCTACTTTTTGATGTTGAAAGAATTAAACAAATTAATGTATAAACTAATGTCTTACCAGACTCTAAGTAAGCCTATGATAAAGTACCAGCTACTATTGTTATCCTTTATAAATCTTTCTGATAGCTTTCAGCCAGCTTGTGTCTTAACTTTATGTCAACTTTATTGTATTTTTACTTTTAGTGATTTTATTCGCAGAAAGGTGCAGAGGTCATACCAGTATAGCTCTACGAAGTTTCACAAACCAATCACAGTCACGTAACCAGGCCCAGATCAAGAAAGAGAACATCACCAGTCCCCCAGAAGCACCGGACTCCTGTCCCCTTCTTGTTCCTCCTTCCCAAGGGTAACTGCTATTCTGACTTCTAACACCATAGATTGGTTTTACCTATCTTCGAATTTTATGTAATCTTTCACTGTGCACTCTTTGGTGTCTAGCTTCTTTTGCTCAATATTATATTTGTATGATTCACTCATGTTGTTCCATGTACAATATCCTGTTACATATAATATCCCACAGTTTATCTTTTCTACTGCTGATAAGGATCTGGGTCATTTCCAGTTTGAGGATGCTACGAACAGTGCTACAAACATTCTTGTACATTTCTCTGGGTGGATATAGGGACACATGACTGTTGACAATGGAATGGGTGGTTCATACAGTGTGCACATATGTGGTTTTAGTAGACAACACCAGACAATGTTCCAAAGAGATTGTGCCATTGTATGCTCCGGCAGTGTGTGAGAGCTCCAGGTGTTTCTCATTCCTGTTCTTGGTATTTTCTGTCTTTTTCATTTTAGCCATTTTGGTAGGTGTGCTGCTCCGTTTTTGAAAATCATTCTGACAAAGAACAATGGAAAGAACATGGTGACAAATAAAAATCTGCTTTGAGCCCCTAACTGAAATTTACATATCCACTTCCTCCGTACGTGACATAGCAGGTCATTTTACTTCTCTGAACTTGTTTCTTTGTGTTTTAAAATGAAACATTTGTACCCCCATAATATGCTGAAATAAAAAAGAAAAATAAATAAAATGAGGCTAATCATGTCCCCAGGGAATTAACCGCCCTTGTTTTCAGGAATGCTGTGTGGGCATTTGCGAACTCCTACTCCATCCTGTTTTCAAGTCCATTTTCTCCCTGTATGCTAAAACTTACTCATCTGCTGGGGCTGTCCACCAATAACGAATTGTAATCATTAGGCCAAGGCGGTAATTTTTGCAGTTAGAAAGTCAGGGCTTAATGGGTCATGCTGCTTTCTCAACGGGATTTTTGAATACGAGATTACCACACAAGGATGTGGTAGGGGGGTTGTTTTCCTCCTGTTTACTAAATGCCGAAGTGAAAACAGAACCCAGCGATAATTTAAAACTGTGCACGTATTTTAGCATACCTACGTCTATCTCATGGGTTGGCCATGTGTGACATCTCAGCCACGAGACAGAAAAATGGAACACATGAGGAGAAGACCACAGAAAGGACTTACTGAGATGATCTTCCAATGGTGGAACTCAGAAAACAAATGGAGCTGGTCACAGACGTGTCCTGTTAGCTCTGCAATGGACTTAGGTTGCAGCCGTTGCTACAGTTCCAAGATGACTTCAGACACGGGCATAAGATGACGCAAGTTCAGCTTAAAGCAGTCTTGTGGCCTGTTTTCCTCGGTACTCATGGTATTAGCCAGCTGATTCACACATCTGGTAAAGCAGTTTCTCCCCACACACATACTCACAACTTTCCAAAGCAACAACGCACATTTAACTAGAATCCCAGCATCAAAGACATTTCCATTCCCTATGCAACCCAGGGGTCTTTAACCCTTCAAGATGGAAATTCCTTGTTTTTAGAGCTGGAAAGAGCCTCAGTTCCATCTGCTTGTGTTACAAATGATGAAAGCTGATGACAAGAGTGGACAAATGACTTACACAAGGTTACCTTTAGGGACAGGCTGTGTCTATTCAGATTTCCCATTTTTTTGGATCATGGGATTTTCTTCAAATTCCATGAGAAAATTTAGGGGTTGGCACGTAGCGGACAGCTAAATCTCTTTCCCTTTCTGATACACAGCAACTTTAACCATGAAATGAGGGTTTGGTCTGTCCTTTTAAGGCCCCATCTTTCTCGTAAAAGTTCCAACAAATGAAATAGGAGAAGTGTTGTGTGCAACTTACCAACTGTATCCTTAACAAAAGGGTCTTCATGCCCCTGCCTTGTCTTCACTCATCCTGCTGCTTGGAATTCGCACATGCTATCAAACCATCTTTGCCAATGGGAATACAGACAACAGCCTAGGGATGGCAGAGCAACAGTGAGAGGGGTCCTGGATTGCTCAATGACCCAGTGCAGCAGAGAAGCCATCCCAGCCTAGACTGCTTGCCGTGGGCTCATCTTCATGTTTAAGTCATAATTATTCTGGGCTGCCGGTATACACAGGTGAAATAATTTGCACACATGATCTCATATGATGGACACTATTTCTTTCTAAGGAAGAGGAATTAAGTGCTCTGCCTGTGACCACACACCTGGCTAGTGGCAGAGCTTGTAGTGGAGTCTAGTTTTGATTCACACAAAATTTGGGCTCCTAATCACCATGTTCCACTGCCATTCCCACGTTTTCTTTTACGTTGTGTCTTCTAGCTCTCAAAGTGTTGTACAATTACGGTCTCAGTGAAGGAGGAGAATTGTTATTGTCCTTATCAGCCAAATCGGGTTAGGAGACTTGATTAAAATCATCCAGTGAATTAGGGATGGATCTGGGACGAAAATCCACATCTCCAGACTCTGAAACTTTGCGCTTTTCACTGGACACCATCCATGTGGCTCTCCTAGAAGAACATTAGTACGTGTACCCCATACCCTGCCAGCTCCTGCTAATATTTTTTACCACTCTAAAAAACTCATTCGGGGTTTAGGCTCAAGGATACTAATGACAATTGCTTTCTTTGAATCAAGGTGTATTTGACAGAAAAAAAAAAACATCGTTAGCTACACACAAATGAGGCTATGGTCAATTTCAGTCTCCCATCCCCCACATAGTATGTTTCTTTACTAGGTTTAGTCATAATTTTTTATCAGTGAAAGAAAGTTTACTTTAAACAACAGCTCTCTGAGCAAACAAGTGATCTCATTCGGGTACAACCTGGCAGGCTTTGTTTACTGAGGTTTAACAATGTTATATAATTCTTATAATCAGTTTAGTGTCCTTGAAACAGCCAGCTTAGCTCCCCAGTGCTAAAGTTTCTGACAAACACTCTTTTTCTTGCATATTTTCCAAACTGTAGGTTCTAATTCTGTGTTCCAGTTAATTAGCACCGTCTTTAATTTTAGACAACCCGTATCTGTTAAGGCACCCAAAAATTTCATCTTTGTTTCCAAAGGTGGCTGTTTGTTGTGCCAGAAGGTGCTTAGCTGCCGAAATAAATAGATGACGTATCACTTATGAAAAGTGCTGTCGCCTCATTGGGCAGATGTCTCTTGGTGATGGTGCCTAAATATAGCATGCCGATTTTAGGCCAAAGATGCCTGTAAATTTAAAGCATAATAATACAACTATTGATTGGAAAGATGTCACTTTGATTTCCTAGTCACTGCAATTATAGAGATATTCACCATTTTGCGGCATGGAACTGTTTAACCCCTGAAAACGAAAGACCTATCACGAACACATTTCACACTGGAAAATCAACCTCAAAGCTCTGTTCACCCAGAGACAGAAAACCGTGGGTCAAAAGCTTACAGCAATGAAAACACATTCAGGAGAGAAAAAAAGAAAGTACTGTGGGAGGTACCATCTAAATACTACTAAAAATATAATAATTGCTACCATATTTCAAGGCTTGCTATGTGCCAGACAGTGTGCTAAGAACTTTACTTATATTATGTGTTTATCCAGTTCTCACAACATGTCTTTGATCAGAGAAGGATGTATTTACTGCAAAGCAAACAGAAGCTAAATTTTAGGGCCCCCCCATAGGCATGGACCCTTTCTGAAGCCATAGCAATGTGTTCACATGGTCACATTATTTTTTTGGAAATTTGCAAAAGTAAAACATCTTAGCTGCAATGAGTCAAGGCTGCTAATTCTTTCCACTTGAACTTCTCCCTGGTGACACATCCTTTCTTGGCAGTTGAGGCTAAGCAGGCTGGGTGCATTTCGAGATCCGGCTAAGGCAATACACTGGGATAGGGTTCAGTGAGATGGGTCTCTGTGGTTCTCAGTAATTTCCAGGTACAGTTAAGCTACTACATACTGCCCGGGTGTGGAGATGTCTTCTAGGAATACTTCTGCCATCACTGTGCTGACTCACCTGGTATCTTGATCCAGAACAGCAGGGCTGGAGGTGGTATTGTATTGGGGACAGAAGACATGTAGATAATAGAAGAGAAAACAAGTTTGAAGTGTATGGAGCCAAACAAAAGTGAACCTGTGGGAAAATTCTTCTAAATCATATAACTCATATATGAAACAAACTCGTGAGAGCTTTCGCCAAACTTGGCGGCCATCATAAAAAGGTACAGAACATTACCAACAATGAATTGTGAAGATGAAAGAAAATTTTCTAAGTCACCAATAATAATATTAAACTTTTATCAGCCATGCTAGAAAAAAGAATTATTTGATCTCTCTATAAAAAATAATACTATCAAATTATTGTCATATGATAGACCATGCAGCCTGAACACATAGGATAAAATGTTTTATTTTATTAGTCAGTTATTAATAAAAACTATGATTTAAAAAAAAATTTTGTAGTGTTTAGGCATTTATCAGCTTTTAAAATTTGTAATCTGCTGTGCCTTCCTTTTTATTCTAAATAAATATTCATTTTTATACCTAATTTTTAATTTGTAGTCTTAAGAGTATCTTCAACACAATACAACCTTCAGATCTCACAAAAGTGTAAAAATGGCTTAAGTGATAGAGATTTTTCTTTCTTAGATAATAAAATATCCGGAGATAGATGGTTTCAGGAAGAGCTAATTCAGCACATATGCACTGCCAGGGTTCTGTGTGGCTTCTCTGCGGTTCTTTTGGCTTTCCCCTCATGGTTACAAGATGGCTATTGTAGCACCAGCCATCACAGAATCACTCAGTAATACCCCAAATCATGAATAAAGGGAGATGGGCTTGGTCTTCTCAAGTCTCTCTTTTGTTACAAGGGAGGAAAACTTTTTCCCCAAAATTCCCTTTACATTCCTTGTCCAGAAACAGTCATATGGCCTACACTGAAGCAGTCATTGACAAATAGGAATAGGATTATTATGATCAATCTAGAACCAAAATTTATACCCTTGGACAGCACACATGAATATCTGAATGAAACGCTATTGTCAAAAAGGAAGGAATGATTGTTGGTGAGGCAAACCAAGAGTATTCACAACAGCATCATAGATCCCAACGACTAGTGTGACAGTCTTGGGAGGTGAGGTCTTTGGGAGGTGATTAGGTCATGAGAATGGAGCCCTCATGAAGGAGATTAGTGCCCTTATCAAAGAGGCCCCAAAGAGCTCCCTTGCCTCTTCTACCATGTGAAAACACAGAGCTTGCTTCTCAGAGGGGCAGACAGACAAGAGCTTTCTCTCTGTGTCATGTGAGCATGCAGCAACAGGGCAGCCACCTGCAAATCAGAAAGCGGGTGCACACCAGACACTCGGTCTTCCCCCTGCCTTGATCTAGGACTGCCCAGCCTTCAGAACAATGAGAAACAAATTTCTGTCCTTCATAAGCCACCCAGGCTACGGAGTTCATTACACTACCATATACTGGACCGAACGGACCCCAGCAGCCCAAATCACTGTCCCTTTTTGGTACATAAACGAGTGAAGGCTTAGTGATGTAAAGTGATATGTGCAAAGGCACACACCTGGAAAGTGGTAAAATTCGAAAACCCAGACGTGTTTGACTCTCAAACCCAACTAATGTCTTACACTAACCATGCCATATAGACTTACCAACCCATGGGCTGAACAAGCAAATAAAAAAAACCCCAAATTATCATATACAGTTGATACTTGAACAATATGGGGGTTAGGGGTACCAACCCCCTGCACTCTCAAAAATCCACATATAACTTTTGACTCCTTCAAAATTTAACTACTAATAGCCTACTGTTGACCAGAAGCCTTACCCATAACATAAACCATTGATTAACACATATGTTGTATGTTACGTGTATTATATACTGTATTCTTAAAGTAAGCTAGAGAAAATAACATGTTATTAAGAAAATCATAAGGAAGAGAAAATAGATTTACTGCTCACTAAGTGGAAGTGGATCATCATAAAGGTCTTCATCTTCTTCATCTTCATGTCAAGTAGGCTAAAGGGGAGGAGGAAGAGGAAGGGCTGGTCTTACTGTCTCAAGGGTGGCAGAGGTGGAAGGAAATCCACATATATGTGGACTTGTGCAGTTCTGACCCATGTTGTTCAAGGGTCCACTGTAGTTGCAAATTGCAAAATGTGCTATAAATGGTGCACAATGGTAGGGATTGGGGGGTACCCTCAGATAAGGTGTTAGGAAAGACCCCTTGAGGACTGATATTTAAATCAAGAACTGATGAATGAGAAGGATGGAGCCACGGGGAAGGCACAGTATGTGCAAAAGCCCTGAGGCAAGAAGCAATGGAGTAGTCACATGACTTATAAGAACTATAACCCAAAGCCTAGATTTCTGCTCACTGAACAAACCATCCTAGTTAGGCAACAGAAAACCTGGAAGAAGATTTGAGTCAAGTCTTTCTGAGAGAAACCAGGTTCTGCCGTGGCCCCTCTAGGTTGATGTCACTTGTGCTTCTACTAAGAGGGATGTCAGCCACTCGGAAAATTCAGGTACTGCAGAGTTTGCGATTCTATGGGATGTTAGCATCCGGGGCCTCACCAGAAAATCCCAACTTATAAAGTCCTCTAATTTGTTACCTCTTCCCCTCTCTTGATCATAGAAGATGAAAAGTATGAGTCATATGATTTAGAATGTATCACAGTGTCACATTTCAGGGCTGTGTTTCAAATAAAAAAGGACTAATGTTTTTCTGAATATAATGAAAAAGTTCTAGCTCTGCTCTCACTGTTTGTGTGATGCTGAGCATGTTACCTAAACTCTCCAAACCTGGTTCTTCCTTTCTAAACCAGCCATAGTGATATGACACCCACCCTGCATAGATTGCATGGTGTTTATGAAAATCAGTTCAATTTAGTTCAATGAGCACCTGAAAGTCAATTGCTCACATGACAAATATTTACTGAATCCCCTGACACAATATTCCAGGCACTGCATTAGGCTCTGGAGATACAGCAATAAATGAGACAGAGACATCCCATCTTCTGAGAGCTTATGGTTTACTGGGAAAGACAGAAAATTAAAGTGTAGAAGATGCAAATTTAAAACCCATGTGTGAGGATGCAAGAAACAGCAAAGATATTTGTTTTCTATAAATCAGGTTAAGTCCCATTCCCAGCCCTGCATGTCTGCTTAGCAGGTAATTCAGCCTTAGACACTAGTAGGGTTCACTCCTGTAATGTGGGTTGTTGCAAAGAACCTCAATTTCAGCCTCATGAGACTTTGAGCAGAGAGCTTAGTTATGCTGTGCCCAGACTCCTGGCCCATACGATACTGTGAGAAAATAAATTTGTGTTTTAAGCCACAACATCTCTGGTTATTTGTTACACAGCAATAGAAAATGAATACATAGGTCCCTCCAACCTTTCTTTTGTCTACGCTAGTTTCTATTGAGTATCCTATTGTCCAAGCCTGCACGGTTGCTGAAGTCCACAAGCTGTCGTTTCCATGACACCTGAGAAACAGGCATTCTTGATGGACTGGGAGCCCAGAGATCGGGGCCTAACCCCTCTTAGGTGCACCAGACCTCCAAATTCTTGCAGTGAGCACAGGTCCACACTGCTCATGGCACCTGCCAATCTCCGTCCTTCCTCACTATGGGGGAATGTCTCACAGCCAGACCCCAAAGCCACACTCCTCTGTCATTCTCATTCCCCCTCTGGGATGACACTAGCGTGGCTTAGGATTTCACAAGATACAAAAAGAACTCCCAGATTCTGCTTTTGTTTTAATATGGCACCGTGGCAGAGGAAGGGAAGGGCCCTACAGACTCCCTGGGTTGAGTTTGCGTGGAGGCGAGGGGCGGTAGGCGTGGAAAGCAAAGCATCTCCATCTCTCACTTGTTCTGTTCCTTCTGCGGCAGTGCAAATGCAACACCAGTAAACACCTCGATATATTTCCCACCACACCAGTGATGACACGACACTGCCCTGAGCGCTGTGATATGGAAGTGCATGGCCTGGGGGAGTGCACAGCAGAGCCATTGGTGCTTCCCACTGAGCCTCAAGGAGGATTTACTGGTGGACGTGGCACTTAGGCTGACAGCTGGAGAATGAGGAGTCAGCCAAGAAAAGGGGCCCCGCAGTAGGGCGAGAATGGAGGAAGAGAAATTATTGTTGGCTGAAAGCCAAGGGAGAACGTAACACACTTGGAGAGTAAGAGAACTGAGTGTGCAGTGGGGAAAGAAGAGGGTGGGGCGGGCAACAGGCTGAGCAAATGGGAAGGGCCAGGCCGGGAAAGGCCTTCCGAGCCCACCTAGAGGGATTGCGTTATTTCTGCACCAGTCAGTGTTGCTGTAATAATGCTGCCTAATGCAGACCTTTCAAACTCACTGGCCTCTAGAGACAAGCATTTAAGTGTCGTTTATGGGTCTATGAAGAGGCTGTGACTCTTCTGGGCTTGGCTGGGATCCGCTAGGTTTGAATCCAGGTCAGGCGTTGGGACTGCTACCCCATCTCCTCATTCTCTTTGAACCAGCCTCTCTACCTGGGGCATGTTTTTCTCACTGCTGTTGGCAGAAATGCAAGGAGGTGAGTAGGAAATGCCAAGGCAAGTCACGGGGCCAACCCAACACCGGTGGTGGGGGGAAGGTCACATGGCCCACGGTGAGGCATACTATAGAGACCCGTGGCACAGGGACTGGGTATGTAATTTCTAATTCAGGCAGGGAGTAAAGAAGTGGGGACAATGACCCAACTTGTCATAGTATCTTAAGGATAATAGAAACTTTTGCCAGGGTTGCAAGGGGAGCTGTAAATAAAATAATCAGATTAGCAAAACACCATGCCAGTGTGACCCAGGCAGAGCCAGCCACCCTCAAGAGTCCTAAGGAGAGGAGCACTCCCTCACAATTCTCAGTTGCATGTGGTCACCTGAGCCCTGGAATTGTATTCCCTGTGCGGGGACCCACACAGTCTCTTATAAACCGCTGTCATGATCCCCGATAGAACGGACAACCTCAATCCCATTCACGTTGGGATATTCAGTGTAGATGGCTGATGTGACACAGTGTCCTTTTGCTACCCCGTCCTGCTTCAAATCCCTACAAATGACAGAAAGAAAAATATTAAGAAGGAAAAGTCTATAAAATCATTAGAAGCAAGAGGGTGGTGATATCAGTGGACCAGAAAACTATGAGAAATTCTTTTAACATACCTGGGATGAGATTGAAGAAGGGAAAGTTGGTGAGAGGTTTGGGGGAAGGATCAGCCACATGGTTTGCGGGACCCCGTGCAATGTGAAAATGCTGAGCCCTTCTTCAAAGATTATTGAGAATTTCAAGATGGCAACACCAGAGAATTAAAGCAGGAGTGGGCTCCGTGGGACCGCAGGGGTCTCACACCCACGGAGCTGGCCGCTCTTGGGGTATTTCACTGTCGGGGAACAGTGGGTACAGTGAGTTGGACAGGGCCAGGAGCACCTGCTTGTGTGACTGGTTTGGGTCAGGTTTGGAACTGGGGCAGCTGGTGGATTCAGGGTCCTTCCTCCCCCAGGCCTGAAACCCTCCACTTATTCCCAACAGGGGGCAGAAGTGGCTGTCTGGGGCTGGGCTGTTGGGTTAGGTTCCTAGCACTGCTGTAACAATGTAACACAATCCGGGTAGCTTAAAAACACGTAAATTTATTGTCTCACAGTTCTGGAGGCTGGAAGTCCAAAAGCAAGTGTCAGTAGGCTTAGTTCCCTCTGCCGGCTGTGGGGGAGAATCTGCTCCCTAAATCCCTCCTGGCATCTAGTGGTTGGCTGGCAACCATGGGTGCTCCTTGGTTTATACTAGCAGGTGATCTCTGCCTTCACCTTCGCACGGCGTTCTCCCTGTGAATGTGTCTCTGTGTCCAAATGGCCCCCTTTTATAAGGCACCAGTGATGTTGGATTAGGGGCCCATTCTATTGCAGTATGACCTCACCCTAACTAATTGCATCTGCAATGACCCTACTTTCAAAAAAGGTCACATTTTGAGGGCTTGGGAGTTAGGGTTTCAACATGTAAACTTGGGGGCGGGGGACAAAACTCAACCCATAACAGGTGTATTTCGGATGCTTGAGGTCCAGGTCATGCCCTGGCACACACACATCGTTGCTCCCAGGAAACCAGCAAGTAGGGGAGCTGCCCTGCCGCACACCTCACCTGGCAGCATGTCACTCCCCTCCTCCAACAGCCACCGGTGGCAGATGGCTATAAACAGACACCAGCAAACCAGGACCATCAAACACTTGGGGCAAGCCAAATGTCAAGGAATGAGGTAGTCACTTTTGAAGAATATCATCTGATTAAACTGCGTCATCCAAAACAGATGGACTTTTCATAGTCCTCTGACAGTCCCGGAGTTGCTACCTTAATTACCCAACAGGTGCAGTCATTTCTTGAGCTGCCTTACAAGAAGTCAGGTTACAGAGCTCAAAAACATTGTGACATGGCTCCCAGGGTTATCCAAGACCAAAGGATGGCAACCTTGGCTACCCATTGGAGTCACCCGGGGAGCTTTAAAAATATTGATGCCTGCCTCCCACACTCTCACCTGGACAATGAGATCATTTTTTTTTAAGCTCTTGGGTATTTACAGTGTGCAGCTAAGGTTGAGAACCACTGGCTTGGAACTCTCCCAGAACCCAGCCATCTGCGTAACTGTAATGATGCATATTGATTGCAGATGGCATGGCATGGATTTGTTGGGGGCTGGTTTTTGTTTGCTGCTTCCAAATTAAATACTTTGATATCTCTTTGCTTTAACTCTGTAACATCATGTGCTTTGTTTTCTTTTCTTTCGCCTAACTTCTTTCAGTTGCCAAGGAGCCAAATCTTTGCTGCACTGAGCTACACGTCTGCTCACAAAGGCAGCACCTCAGCTGGAAACTGAGGTCTGTGTAGCACAGTGAATTATACCAAATCTGAATCGAACAGATAACAGACTTGCACAGAGTGTAATTTATTATAAGGAGCCAATAATACGGACTGTAGCATCTTTTTTCCAAGGATGCAGGTTGACCTCACTCTATTCAGCAGAACACACTGGAATATGGTTTCAGTGAATCTCAATCTCTCTCTCTCCCCTTCTCTTCCTTTTACTATCATTCTTATCAATTCTTTTTCTCTTTTTAATTCTCATCCTCTTTCTCCTTCTCTCTTATGTTCTCTCTCATGCTGTCTCTCTCTTTCCCTCCCTTTCTTGCCTCAAAATTCTTGCATTCTTGCTTTCACAGATTGCCACGTTGGGGTGGAGGTTCAGTAACCCAAGTGTTATGAGAATCAAGCTATGCCATGTGCATATCCTGCAATCTTCTGAGATATCTCAGATCGCGTCTCACAAAAAATGTCAGGAGAGACATACAGCTGAGAGAACCAGCCGAGGTCTTTATCTCCTTTCCTCAGCTCACACAGCCTCTGTCTCACAAAGTCTTTTCTTTCCAGTCTGCGGTGTCACCCTGTGTGCCGGTCCCAGAAACTACCTGGAAAAGCGGACTACACAAGTATGGGGAAAAATAGTAGCGACTGACCGTAACATGCTTGTTACAGGCCAGGTGCCCTCCTGAGCACTTTGACAGATGAGAGTGAAAGCAGAGACAGGAGGTGACTTCAAGCCCAGGCTGTCCACTCTTAAACATGGCTTTGTATGGCAAGCATTTCAGAAGGTGGCAGTGGGAGAGGGAGAGAGATCACAGGCAGAGACAGAGAGGGACAAAGACAGCCAGCCACCAAGGTGCAGAGAACCAGCAAGAATTACCCCGTAACAGCAACAACTGAGCCAAGATAGAAACCCAACCACACTTTGTGCTGGCTCTTTGAATTCGGTAAAACAATTCCATGTCTGGGTCCTAATTTACACTCCAGCCAGATGAAATATAGGTTCAATTCAGGTGTGATTGGGAGAATATTCTGATGTCTTGCTTCGCTGATTTTAGAAAATGCATGTTTGCTCCTGGTTTACCTGTGTCTTATAAAAAGAGAGAAAGGGGGAAAAAATCCCTTTTGTTCTAGGCTCAGTACAGGAAAAAAAAAAAAAGAAAAGAAAAAGTAAAAAAATGTAGTATTTAAGTTCTGTTTATTTCAGCCTTCAGCAAACCAAGGCAAAGCATTCTGAAGTTCTTTTCCAGTTTTATCATTTGCACTCGCCAATTGGGGTCCTCAAAGACCCCTTTAAGCCAAGTGCTTAACCTAGTATTGTGCTTAGAAATAAGTGGACACAAGAAGGGAGAATGGAATACATTTCTGGGATTAGATCTTCCAAGAGCGCCCATCCCAGGGAAGTGGCTCAACCCTTTGGGGGCAAATGGAACTTTTCAATGATTATTGACAAGTGGAGATATTGCATTGTGATTTCCAGGCCAATTGTAGCATCCCAAGCAATTTGGTTTTGTTTCTTTAACCTGTTCATGCAGTGAGTTGTGACTTTAGAGACCTAAGACCTGTCCTTTGTAGTACATCAGTGTGAACCGGGGTTAATCATTTTCACACCCGTTTGGCTTCCAAGTGATCTGGAATGCTGCCGTCTGCTGATTCTATGCTGTGGTCACTGGGCTGTAAAAGGGAGATCTAATTTCATTCGATGCAAGGGCTCTATCCTTCAATAGAGGAACGGATAAACTGTGGTACTTCCAGAAAATGAAATATTTTGTCTCTTTTTCTCAATGTATATATTTAAGGTGTACAACATAATGTCAGGCTCCAGGAGTGACTAGACTACCAAATTATTATGCCATCACTCTGCCTAAAATATTTAATACCACCTGAGCATATTATATGATTGCTCAAAATATTTACTGCCCCTCCCTAAGGGAGAATTATACGTGTGTGTGTGTGTGTGTGTGTGTGTGTGTGAAAGAGAGAGAGAGAGAAAGAAAAAAGGGAAGGTGCCAGGTTCTCCTTGGAAGTGAGAGTGAGAACTCACTCACTCCTGCCATTCATGAGGGATACGCCCCCAGTAGCCAAACACCTCCTACCAGGCCCCATCTTCCATGCTGGGGGATAAGATTTCAACTCGAGACTGGGTGGGGCCAAACAAACCACATCGAGACCATAGCACTTGACCAAAGAAAGGCATTTTCACAATCATCTTATGAGATGCAAGACGGAGATAACTTCCCAGCCTCCATCACCCAACATCATCACCACGAACAGACCCAAGGAGGATAGAGTAGAGGAACCATATAAGGAGAGCTTGCAATCTTCACCTTCTGTCCTGGGTGGTCTCTGATCTTGTGTAGTTCCTATCCTGAATTTTTTGAACTTTAGGATTTGCCTATGAATACAGAAGAATGGAACTGAACTAGACATTTAATATCTCTTGCCAAACTCAAAAATTTATGAATATATAAACCACTTGGAGGGAGGCATAGATTCTCCCCCTTTCCTAACTTTTGTCATTTTTTTTCAGATAAGTATGCTCTGAAAAGTAGGAGACAGGCATATTGTAAAAAATCAGAATCAAATATTACACTTAAAGTAAGTTTCTCCCAATGCCCTTCCCAGTTCCATGATTCAAAGGACATTCCTATTACTATGAATAGTTTCTCATTCATCTTTCCAGAGATAGTCTACAGATATGCAGCATATAAACATGCATTCTTTTCTCTCTGTCTCTGTCTTTCTCCATAAATGGCAGTATGCTAGTCTGCCCCCTTATTTTTTTTTTACCTAAGATATTATTAAAATATATTTTAAAGATCATTCCATATAAGATCTGCCTCATTCTTTTTTTTTTTTTTAATATCTGTGTATTATCTTATATTTTACACACACTCTTGCCTTGAAGATTGGGTATATTTTGATTATCTTTTCTCAGTTATATAACTTTATGTTTTTCCTGGAGTTGATAATTGCCATATTTTTAAAATTTGTTTCGTTTTCTACATATAAATTACTTCACACTCTCCAAAGAACACTACAAAGCCTTTAATAACTTTTTCTCACAGTCAAATGAATTAGTTATTCTATTAGTTCCACTGTTTTCTTGGGGCTGTTCTATTCATATCTCTCAAGGCCCCCCATTTTCCTGCTCTAGTCTACGTTACTTGCCCTCTGTCACCTACTTCTACAGCTGCCATGCAGGGACTCTCCTTCAAATCTATTCTTGATATCACTTTTGCCTCTGTTCTGTGCTTGGATCCCTTCCTTAGGAACCTTATTTTTCTATCTTTTGGTTTATTTTTTCATGTTGGTGAAATGCATTGTTCAGTAGCTTTCTGAGAACTTGTAAATGTGGGAAAAACAAAAACAAAAACAACCCTAAGCTCTTCTCAATACTTAATCTGTAGTCTAAATAGGGATAGAGTCCTAATCTGGAAATCATTATTAGCCAGAATTTTGAAATCATTGTTGCAATGTCTTCTAGTTTCTGATGTAACTGTTGAGCAATCCAGTACCATAGTGATTTCCAATACTCATACATTATCTGCTGTTTTTCTTGTTTAAAGTATTTAACATTTTTCTCTTTACCCTCTTTCTTTGAAAACTTAATGATGATATGTCTTGATTTGACATTTAAAAAAATTTTTTTTTCGTGCTCAGCGTTGGGTTAGAAAAAGCATCTTTTCATCTGAAAAAAATGTTTTTCAAACCTGAAAATTTTTCTCTTTTTTTTAATCTTTGATAATTTCCTTTCCTTTGTAATACCTGTTCTATTTTTTTGAGGACTCTTTTTAATGAAAATATTGAACCGCTTGGATTGATGCTCAAATTAAACATTTGTATGTATCTGTGTCTATACCTTTGTGTTTTGGTTCTACTTCCTCTGAGACGTTCTTGATTTTATCTTCCAACTCTTATGCTTATTTAATTTTTTAAAAAGATTGGTTATAATGTTTTAAAAGGGCTCCTTCATAAACTCTGAAAATGCCTTTATTTAAGGTATCCTGTTTCATGGGTGTTTCATGAATTATGATATAATATTAGCTACAATGACAGCTAATATTAATTGAGCAAGAGAGTATTTTAAGAATGCTACAAAATTAGCTCTTTTAACCTCCAGAACCACATACATTGAGGTAAGGGATTGGTTCTCCAAAAGAAAAGAAAGGCAGGTGGTAATAGAAGAAGAGGAAATGGGTGTGGGACAGCCTAAAATGACAGATGCCCCCACAGAATGATTCAAGGTACCATGTGCCTACCAGCATCCGGGCACTGTGGTTAGGCACAGGGTCTGGGAACAGGGAGAGGAGAATGAGGCGCCATCCCTGCTGTGTTCAATTTTTTTTTTTTTTAATATAGTTGGAAGCTAATGTCATTTGCCACTTGTCAGCCCCTGATGAATTCCTCCCCCAGTGCCTGGAAGCAGCCAGAAGCTGTGCAGGAGAGGCAGGCTGGAGCAGGAGGAGGGAAGTGAGGGGGACCTGGGAGCTGCATCGTCTTCATGAAAAACTCTGATGGGAAAATTGTCAGCTGTACTCCCACTCCCTCCGAAAGTCAGTATGATGCCGCATCCATCTTAATCACCATCGGAGAGAGCAAGCATTTTAATAAGCCGTATTATTCATGAAAATGTTGTTCTCCTTTCCCACTTCCTTCCAAAATAAGATAGACGTGAACTTACAGTGAACTCTTCATTTGTCTCCTCCTTGACTCTTCTTTGTGTTCAAACTCACGACATTCTTGCCATGGCCTCCCTTCTCTGGACGTCCTTGGGGAACTGGTGAGGAGCTGCTGCCCAGCTGAGGGGTGGGAGGGTGTGGCTGGAAGCATCCTGGGTCCCTCGAGAGTAGGGCTCACTGGACCCCTGCAGGGAATTGAGATAGAAAGGAGATGGGGTCCCTCGAGTGGTGGAACGTAAAGCTCAGTCGCTCCACTATTTGCTTATTTAACAAACATTATCGGTCACTAAATGTGTACTTTGCTGAGAATACAGTGAATCAGATATACTTTCTATCCCCAGAGGAACTAACTACTGATTTACTCAACAAACATTTTTGAGCCATGGGACAGACCCCAGATGAGGTAGTTAGAATACACACGGTCCCTTTAATTTATTGTATCATTATTAGATGCCTATTCATATTCAGTATTGATCAATTATTGAGCACCCACATGTTTCAGACATTGTGCTAGACACTGGGTTTATAGAGACATATTACAGAGCCTAAGTCCTTGTGCTGCTCAAAGTCTAGAATAGAAAGTTAGGAAAATAAATCTATAAAGCACATTATATATTAATATAATAAGTGCTGTGGATAACAGACTCACTTCGCAATTTCTCCATATGGGTCAGGTGTGTTGACTCCACTCTAGGCATGTGAACAACTGCCAATCAGAGCACTGTGGCCAGGTGCAGTGGCTCATGCCTATAATCCTAGCATTCTGGGAGGCCGAGGTGGGAGGAATGCTTGAGGTCAGGAGTTCAAGACCAGCCTGAGCAAGAGCGAGACCCCATCTCTAGTAAAAACAGAAAGAAATTATATGGACAGCTAAAAATATATATAGAAAAAATTAGCCGGGCATGGTGGCGCATGCCTGTAGTCCCAGCTACTCAGGAGGCTGAGGCAGTAGGATTGCTTGAGCCCAGGAGTTTGAGGTTGCTGTGAGCTAGGCTGACACCATGGCACTCTAGCCTCGTTGACAGATCAAGACTCTGTCTCACAAAAAAAAAAAAAAAAAAATCAGAGCACTGCATCTTCCTGGCACTGTGGTCATTTCAGCGTTGGGCACAGGACTCAGCCAGGGTCAATAACGCAACCCAGAAACTTTGGTTGACTATTTAGTGGTAGTCACTCTATTTATGCTAGGACATCTTGCTGCCACACGGGGAGAGCCTGCCTGAGAATGAAACCAACACAAAGTAAAACAGAGCCAAGAGAGGGGAAGAGACCAGGTTTCCAGGACATTATATGAGTGTCTGGAACCAGTTATACCTGAAGTAGCCATATCAGAACAATCCTGAACTGTTCAGGTCTATTGCTCAGGTATGAGGATCATTAAATACTTCCCTTGAGCTACATGAATTTGAGTTTTGTCCTTAAGTGATATAAGACCCAAGACATTATCTATCCTAGATCTGCAGGCTTTGCAGAGTCAGATGTCTCCAATCCCATGATGGTGATATTTTTTTTCATACAGAAAGGATATTCCCAAGAGGGAATATCATTGAGTTATATCCTGAGTAAAAACTTCTTTTTCATCTTCAGTAAAAGCAACAGACATTGAGAATTTATTTGTACCTTAGAGAACCACATATGTATTTTTACATTTCATTAACAAATTAAAGTGATAAGGACCAAAACCTGTGAGTATCATAGAGTCAAGTATCCTAGCTTTGCTCTACACTCAGCAAGGCCTGGCAGTCCAGGTTTAAAAAAAAAAAAAAAGATATATTGGGACAATTCTCCTTGCTTTCCCCTCCCTGCAAGTTAATGAGGCATTAAGAACAAACAGGATGTTCGAAATGTAAATGAATGATTGGCTTTAGGCAACACAATAAAAAAGAATTGGTGGGTCACTAGCACCTGAGCAGCTTATCCCTGAGTACTTGTACTTGGTTGCTTGGAATGAGTATTCAACTTGCCTCATAAAAGAATCAGCCCATAGCTTTCTTTCCTGGGGAAGCTGAGCAACAGCACACTGCCCAGAAGGCTGCTATTGTGGTCCATGCTGGGAGAGGATATCTTTATTCTCTGACCATCCAAGGCAAGGTCCAGCTTTGGGGACTCACCCTACTCTCCACCACTGGTGTATAATGTGCCCTTGCTGGGTGGTTAAATGCTTTAACCCTTCCCTCTCCCCTGCCTCCTGGGAGATGGGGGGCAGCATTAAAGTTTTCTTCTGATTAACCTTTCCTTTTGAAATCTGCCTTTTTGATATAAAGACCCTATCACTTACACAATAAGAAATATTCTTTCAGCTCTGTCCCTAGAAACAGACTTTTAATTTTTAATCAGCCTAAAACAAATCAAGCAGCTTGCTCACAGGCACAGTCCTGTTTTCAATTTTCTGCAACTTTAATTTCTCCTGGGCTTTCTGAAAAACAAAACAAAAAAACCCACCTCTAGTTACAGAGGTACAGACTGAAATGGCCTCAGATACATTAGGGGGGTGGGTGGGTTGACTTGGGATTCCCCACCTGGCTCTAAATATACAGGCTTCTGAGAAGCATGTAGGCATATATTAATAAATGTGTTGACATCATCTTCACATTTTCTAAGGGCTCTGCCAGAGAATTAGTCAGGCTCCAGGAGTGACTAGACTCACAAGTTATTATGCCACCACTCTATCTAAAATATCCCCTGGGCATATTATATTGTTACTCAAAATACTAAGTGCCCCTCCCTAAGGGAAGATTATACATCTGTGCTGATTGATATCAGGCTTGGCCACAGGACTTGCTTATGCCAATGAAATGTGGACTAAAATATTGTGGAACAATTATTAGCAGAAGTTTTAAGAGTCATTATGTGGTGTTCTACCTCCTCTTTTTGTTCTTGGCAACACAATCATTGATGTCCCAGACCTGGGTACCTATTGTGATTGCTGTAACTTTTGAAGTCAGGAAATGTGAGTCCTCCAACTTTGTTCTTTTTTTTTTTTTTATAAGATTCTATTGGCTATTTGGGGTCCCTTATATTTCCATATAAATTTTAGGATCACCCTGTCAGCTGCTCCAAAAATAGGAGCTAGGATTTTGATAGGCATTAGGTTGAATCTTCAGATCAATTTGGGGAGTATTGTTATCTTAGCAATATGAAGTCTTCTTATCCATGAATACAGGGTATCTTTTAATTTGCTTAGGTCTTCTTTAGTTGTTTTCAATGATGTATTATAGTTTTTAGTGTGCAAGTCTTATACAAGGGCTGTCCAGAAAGTATTCAGCCATGTAATGTGAAAAATTATATTAACAATGGTTGGATACTTTCACGACAGCCCTCATACTATTTTTGCCAACTTTCTTAAGTATTTTATTACTTTTGATGCTACTGCTAATGAAATTGTTTTTTAGTTTCCTTTTTGGATTGCTCATTGCTCTTTTATAGAAAAAGAACAAATTTTTGCATATTGATCTTGTGTCCTGTTACTTTGCTGAAATAATTTATTAGCTTTAATTTTTTTTTAAAAAATTATTTCTTTAGGATTTTCTGTATATAAGATCATGTCATCTGCAAAAGGATGCTAGTTTTGCTGCTTTCTTTTCTATCTGGATGCCCTTTATTTCTTTTTCTTGCCTAATTGCCCTGGCTAACAACTCTAGTACAATGTTGAATAGAAACGACAACAGTGGGCATCCTTCTCTTGATCCTGATCTTTGGGAAAAGTGTTCAGTCTTTTACCATTAAGCATGTTGTTAGCTGTGGGTTTTACATAAGAAGTCCTTTATCAGGTTGTAGACATTCCCTTATATTCCTAGTTTATTGAATGTTTTTACCATGAAAGAATGTTGAATTTCTCAAATGCTTTTTCTACATCTATTGGGATAATCATGGGGTTTCTGTCCTCAATTCTGTTGTACGGTACATTACATTGGTTGATTTTTATATACTTAACCAACCTTATATTCCTGGTATAATTCATGGTGTATAATTCTCTTTATAGTTTTCTGAATATGGTTTTCTAGTATTTTGTTGAAGGTTTTTGCATCTATATTCATAAGAGATATTGGTTTGTACTTTTCATTTTTTGTTGTCTCTTTGTCTGATTTTGGTATCAGGATAGCAGTGGCCTAATAGAATGAGTTACAAGGTATTCTCTAACTTTCTTTTTGTTCTTCCTCCTCCTTCTCTTGCTTCTCCTCTTCCTCCTCCTCCTCCTCCTCCTCCTCCTCCTCCTCCTCTTCTTCCTCCTTCTTCTTCTTCCTCCTCCTCCTTTTCTAGAATCCTTTGTGAAGGTTTATTTTTATTTCTTTTTATAGCATTTGGTAGAATTCACCAGTGAAACCATCTGAGTCTGAGACTTGTTTTGTATGACTTTTTTTTTTATTACTAATTAAACCTCTCTTTGAGTCAGTGTCAGCAATTTATGTCTTTCTAGAAACTTGTCAATTTCATCTAGGTTTTCTAATTTGTTGGCATACAATTGTTCATAAGGTTCCCTTATGATTCTTTTAATTTCTATAAGATCAGAAGTAATGTCCTCACTTTCATCTTTAATTATATTTGAGTCTTCTCTCTTTTTCACAACTCTGCCTTAGCTCTCATTTCCTGCTTGAGCAGAGCACCAAGGTCAGCCTGCAATGAAAATGTAGGGTCTTCTCAGTCCCACCCTGCGGATGTGCCTATCCCTGGGCATGAACACAGTCTTGCATATGTGGATGGCCTTTGAGATTCTCAGGAACGTGTCAAGAGATTTTCAAAACTCTCCCTGGACATCTCATTTGTTGCCTTTTCCTTTTAAGTTTTGTTGGTCAGCTTTTTGTTTGCTCAAGTTTTTATTGCTGCCTCAGGCATTTGCTATGTTCAACAATTACTACATATTGTTTTTGACAAATGTCTCCAGAGAAAAGATTGTTCACACAGAGGAAGCTCCGAATCAGGTCAAATAAATACAAGCCTCGTGAGTGAGTGTTTCCTGGGAACTTTCAGACAGATCAATAATGACAATATCTGAGAATCGTGCCTTTGGAGAGCTCCATACTCATTCTGTCCCTTCCAATGACCGCAAGGCTCCTGGTTTGCACCATGATTGCAGGCTGTTGGTTTTCTAGGCGACCACAGAGCTCAGGAGGGGCATGAGAAATGGGCAAATTAGAATGCCACACATCTCTCTATTCCTAGCATTATTGAGCTGTTTTTCTTGAATAAATGCTCCTTGAATTTTTATAAGCATCTGGTTAATTTCCAGAGTTTTTAAACAGTTGATTTTGACAATTTTTTACAATTTTAGTGTTTTCATTGCTTATATGAAAGAGCAGATTTTTTTTTTTTTTGGAGTCTTTACTATGCCATTTCCCCTGATGTCCCTCTAATGGGAATTAAATCTAAGCCTAAAAGCTTTACTTTTGTAACCATTCTAAAGAATATTACTCCCATTAAATGGAAGTTTCCATAAGGGCAGTACTTTATTAATAATTTGTCTTGTTTAGCATCATATCCCTCTGTCCAGTCCAATGCCTGCTGTGTAGCAAGCACTCAGCACATATTTGATGAATCAAGGAAGGAATGAATGAAGAAGTCTCTCTGTAACCAAACAAGAGTTAAACCCAATGCAAATTTAAACCTAAGTTGTCTTACTCAGGTGAGGTCTTATTGCTTTATCTTCTCTATTCAAAGATGCCATGCATTGCAAGATGCACCATCAATTCAAAAACTGAAGAGGGGAAAACTAACATTTTAAAGGTCTAAGTCAATTGTATGTCACGTTTGAGAAACATTTTAAAAATATGAAAACAGTGTGTGTTGTAAATTTGAAAATGTGGCTGTACTCCCTATTTTAAATAAAAGGAGACTTAGATCTGTAGCAATCTTTCCAAGATCACAGATCATGCAGCAGAGCCAGATGTTAACCAAGGTTTGATTCCAAAACTTGTGTCCTTAACCATGACTCTACGGAGGAAGCATTATAGGTTGGTGGCCAGAAACACAAGGTTTTGAGTCAGAAAAACTCTGGGTTCAAATTCTGGACCCATACACAGGAGCTATGGCTTTGGACAGTGTACGCAACCTCCCCAGACTTCAGTCTCTTAATCTGGATAATGGGAATAGTAATAGTTCCTACCTCCTGGGATTGTGGTGCAGAGTAGATGAGATAATGTGCGTGAGGTGTCTGCATATGAAAAACACCAAGCACATATCACATGCTAATCACATGTTGAAGCTAATACGACATCAGAGAGATTAACAGACAGGGAATGAAAAAGAAGTGAGAAGAGATGTGGGCTTATTCTTGCCCTTCTACCAATCACTTGGCATCATCCATTCATTAAAGGAACATTTAGACGTTGTTCTCTTAAGGAAATAATTCCATTATAAAAACCTGGCCTGGGAGTCTTGAAATTCCAGTTCTAATTTTGTTCTCTCCCATTGGCTCTGGTCATGTTGGGTAAATAAACTTCTCCTCCATATACCTCAGTTTAGTCCCCCGTGAAATGGGGTCAGGGTAGGTTGGATCCAAGGAATAAACTCTATGGGCTCTAATACCAATCATCACCAGGACGCTGTGGATAAAGGATGCTCTGTTTGGGAAGATTTGAGGGGATGAGAAAAGGGAGGACGTTTGGCACTTTCCTTGGAAAAGAAACATTCATGGGCTCAATTATTCACTAGCAGATTCGTCCCCTGCTGGTAATGATTGCAAGAGCTGTAGCCGTCTCTGCCCCTCCATCCATATCCCATTTATAAAATGACATCTGCTTAGTTTGTGGCTTGACAGTCTCCTTTCTGTCCCCTTCCTCCTGCCCCTCTGTCAAGGTGGCTGCCACCATTCTGCCGGGTTATCTTCACCCTGTCAGTCATGGTAATGAGCTTGCAGTGATTGTGCTGGCTGTTTCAGGGAGGAGAGAAATTGCCAGGATTCCAGTGTGTGAGTGAGTCGGGGCTGCAGCCTGCAGCATGTCATATATGCATGGACGCAGCAAGATGGAAGGAGGGGATGGAGGTGGGGCAGGAGCATTTGCTTTTCACCTGCCCAGAGGGGTATGTGTGTGTGTGCATGTGTGTGCACTCATGCATGAGGTTATATGTGCATGCACCTTCATGTAGGCGTATATATGTCACTGCATTCATTTGTATCTATTTGCACACTTGTATTTTTGTACTGCACACCTGTATGTCTGGATGGGGTGTGAATCTTTATTTGTTACTGGGGACATCCCTGTGTCAACATGGTTTAATGTATAATACACAGGCTTTGGAGGTAGACTGTCTTGGTTTACATCTTAGCTCTGCCACTGACTACCTGTCTGGCCTGGGGAAAGGTACTTAATCTGTCTATGTCTCAATTCTCTTATCTGCAAAACGGGATAGTTATAATACCTGTAGCACTAAGAGGTGAGCATTAAATGCTACCGGATGTGAAAAGAGTTAGCACAGTGTCCGTGGCCAAGTAAAAGCCTAAGAAGTGCTTTCTAAAAGCACAGCCACCCCTCCATCACTGCTCGTCCCCTTTCTGTTTTATTTTTCTTTTTTTCACTTATCAACAACTCACATATTTTACTTATGTATCATTTTCACCCCATCATCATTCCAGGCAAAATGTATACTTCGTGAGGATTCATTTTATTATTAGTTTTGTTAATTGCTGTGTCCTCAAGACCTCGAACAGGGCTCAGCATACAGTATGTGCTTAATAAATAATTGTTACATTTGACTCTGATCATCTGTGTATGTATAGGTTTGTGTGTATCTATGTGTGTGTCTGTAAGTGTACTTGAGTGACTGTATCCAATGTGAGTGTGCCTGTGTCTGAATACTTGTGACTATGTGTCTGTGTGTCTGTGTGTGCGTCGTGGGGGAAGGAATTTGGCCAATATTTTCAAGAAGGTAAATGGCAAGAGAGTGAGTCCCAGGCAGCTTGCCATGTTCAGGCATCAGCAGGGCACATCTGTTAAAGTCACAACCTGTGGGTTGCACAGACATCAGTAGACCCGTGACATACGGGCAGCCTGCCGAGAAATGGGGGAAAGCCCACTCTCCTTGGGGCGATCCTCCCCTCATTCCATTTCTGCCTGATGGACGCATCCATCCTAGCAGCTCTGCTCCCTGAAGGAATGAGTTCGTCCCCCACGGTCACATCTCACTCCAGGAATTCCTCAACCCTTCAGATACGAGGTGGAAGCTGGGGCTCAGTGGATGAAGCTTGCCAGGTGGTAGCAGGGGAGTGGGGGCATTTCTTTACTTTCTTTGAGGATAACTTGTCAATATGGTCATGGCGTTTCTTTCATAACCATGAAGATGATCATGATCATGATGATGGTGGTGGTAGATGCAGAGGTAGAGGTGTGCTGTCCATCCAGATCTTTCTTCAAAGCAGGACTTGCTGCACAGCTGTGGGAATATGACCAGTAGACAGCCCACGGCTCTTTGTTCAGGGTACAAAGGCACCTGGCCGGAGGTCACGCCCTTCCCAGGATATCCTGTATTAGAGTGAGTGGGAGAGAGAAGCCTGACCACTGGGGCCTGATGCTGGTCAATCAGATGGGGTCGGAGCTTATCGCCAAGTTGGCTGAGCTTTGCTCAACATGGTTTGGATGTTTAGCTCCTCCAAATCTCACGTTGAAATGTGATCCCCAGTGTTGGATGTGGGACCTGGCGGGAGGTGTTTGGATCATGAGGACAGATCCCTCATGAATGGCTTGGTGTTCTCTCAGCAATAGAGTTCTCACTTTATCAGTCCATGGAGAACTGGTTGTTTAAAGGAGCCTAGCGCCACCGCCTCTCTCTCTTGCTCCCGCTCTCACCATGGGACACACCTGCTCCCCCTCCACCTTCCACCTTGATCGGAAGCTCCCTGAAGCCCTCGCCAAAAACAGATGCTGGCACAAAGCTTCTTGCATGGCCTGCAGAACCATCAGTCAAAGACGCCTCTTTTCTTTATAAATTACCCAGCCTCAGGTATTTCCTTTACAGCAACCCAAAACGGACTAACACAGTTATCATCCCAGGAGATGCTTAATGAATACTGAGAACTGGGATGAGTGGCTGACCAGAGCCTGTTTCAAGGGACCAAGGTCTGTGGTCTCAAATGTCCCACATCTCAGCATTGTGGCCCACAGTCCTGCCACTGAGATGGTGCTGTTTGTGTTGTGTTAGAGGAGAAGTTATGGTGGGACATGCGTTTGTCCCTTTTGCCATTAAACCTACGACTCTCTGCCTGCACCATATTGCCTAGGAGGAAGCTGTGTCATTCAGAGTTAGAGGGACGATAAGCACCATGGAGACAGGGAGGGACCTGTCTGACTCCAACAGCCTTGTTTTCCCATGATCTAGCCCAGCACCCACCACTTTGTTGGCATTTTTTAAATAAATGAAAGATGACCATTAACAACTCTGAGGCTTCAATAATCCCCTCTAACTCACAGTGCCCTACCCCCCTGGAGGCTTTCAAAGGCTGATTGGGGGATGCAGAATCCCAGAGTCCACAAAAGGAAGATCCTGACACCACCCCACCCCTGCTCTCTGCCCTGAGGACAAACTCTTCAGCACTGGCCGAAATCAAGTCAGGTATTTACATGGTAGCTGGAATAAGGTCATTCTTTGGGTTCTAGATTCCTGGAGAGCTTTGGAGGGACTGCAACACAGAGCAGCTAAGCTTTACAAGAAAGAAGGCAGGCAGGCAAGGGAGATGTGCAGTGTGGGTGTTGCCTAGGCAGCTGCCATAACTCTAGGTGGATCTGAGAAATAAAATTGGAATTCTGGTCCTGAGTATCTGAACGGCATAGATACTCAGGGGTAGAGCGGAGAAGTTGGAGCATCTGATTGAGGATCAAAGCACGGTCTTCCTGAATGCCAGGCTGCTTTCCAGGTATGTGTCTATATTGTCTCTAATTCTATGTATCTCCCACCAAGCTCACGGTAGGTTCTCAGTGTACATACGTTGAATGAACTCATGCAAAAATGAGTATTCAGTTGTCAGATGAGGGGAAGGTCCATTATCACAAAGGGACATTACAGATCTTACTCTTTTGTTAATCTATAACCTCCTCAGGCATGTTTCGATCACGTGTTTTCACATTTATCGTCACATCGAGTTAGAGCTGGGAGGCACCGCAGCGGCGACTCTCCACCTGGGCTCCTACGGTGACTTCCTCAGTGAGCTCTGTGCCACACCCAGAAAGTCACAACTTCCCATGGTGACCGATCCTCGTGTGCAGCTGGGATTGAGGATCATGAAGCACTAGGGATGATCTCGTCTGCAGGGTCACAAATGTCAGGTTCCTCATCTTCAACAGATGCCAAGGCTCCATGCCTGGTCTCCTGCGTCCGAATCTGTGGACGCGAGGAGGGGCATCTGGAGGTCAGCAAGTCCCCCGGACACAGAGTAAATGTTTGCCGATGAACAGCTGTTGAACGACTTCCAGCTCACCTCTCCAGAGAAGCAGCGTATTACCGTGGTTAAATGCACAGATTCTGGAGCCAGACTGCCTGGGTTCAAATCCCAGCTCTGCCACACAGTAGCTTTGTCACTCTGGACAAGTTTACCTGACACTTGCAGCCTCAATTTTCTCATCTGCATCATGGAAAATATAATCAAACCTACCTTGTAGGGTGGTAAAGATGAAGTGGTGCTAATTCACGTAGTAGGGTTGACGGAATCAGCAAAGAAAAAAAAATACGGGAACATACTTATACTAAAAAATTATTTGTTGTATAGCTGAAATTCAAATTGAACTGGGTGCTCTGTATTTTTATTTGCCAATTCTGGCAATCCCATCGCTTAAAGTGCTAAGAAGAGTGCCCAGGAAGTGGTTAATAATAAGTGTTTGTTATTTCTATTAATATTACTGGATTTTTATTACTGAGCTCACTCCATTCCCAGCCTCTCTGTCAGACTAAAGAGTCCTTCAGAACCTTATTAATTTGGCTTCCAATAATTTTAATGCATGCCCATTCAAACACAGGGTAGCTTAGAGCTTTTTATGACTGACCAAACACTCCCTCAAAAACAAAATAAATTGATGTTAAAAACAAGATCATAGTGGCAACACGTAAAATAGTTGACTGAACAAGATGTTCAAGCCCTTCACGTGCTTGAGAAGTTCTCATTTCCATACAATTAAGATAATTATAATTTTTTTTGTACTTCAAAGTCGACTCAGCAACCCCTTCTCAAGCCAGTGCAGGTTAACCGTATCGGCTGCGGAAAAATAAACTCTTATTAACAGAACGTTCTTTAATTTCAGAACGGTGTCAGAAAAGTAGCGTTTAAATCCTGGATCTACTATAATACTATGTAGCTGTGTGTCTTTGAGTCAAGGCGTTTCTTGTTTTGGGCACTTTGTTCCTTTGTTTCCTAATTTTGAAAACAGAGCCACCAAATCACATGATTTTTTTTCAAGGGCCATTGACTTTACTTCCCACTTCCCTCTGAGGTTTGTATCTGAGCAGAAAGGGCAGCTACCAGTTACGTTAGTTGTTACCGGGCCAGGAGGAATTAAAAAACCAGATAAAACCTGTGGTTACAGAGACCTGGAACCTACATTGTAACCCACAGTTCTCAGCTCAAGCTGCACTTTGGAACCATCTGGGGAACTTTAAATTAGATGCCCATGCCAGGGCGCCAGCCCCGGAGATGCTGATCCAATTGGTCTGCGGAGGGCTCAGCGTTGCTAATATGCGGCTGCGGTTGAGAACCACTGGCCTCGCCAGCCCCTGTGAGCTCAGTTTTTGTCATTCTTTCATATGCTTTTCAAACGCCCCCTGAATCCCCCAACACGGGGCTCACAGGCTCACACGTCACGTTGCTCATGATGACTCGATTTTCATTCTCATGTGGCTCTGCTCGTTATGATGCAATTAGCAGGAGGAGAGAGCCCCACAACTCCGCAACGTGGCGGCCGCAATGTAGTCTTGGCTGTATCCTTATCTTCCCTTGCTGGAACAATGTGCTTTTGGCACCTTGCTTTCGGGGTGCCAAGGAAGTAAACTTTCTGCAGCTTCCCCACACTGCGTCTTCATCTGACTGTCTGGGACATGTTCTTCTCAACCCAGCAATTTAGCACATTTCATTTCTTTGATTATTATAAAATATTTTGAACTTGCAGAAGAATATAGATTCATTTAATAAACTCACAAGCAGCCACACCCCGTCTCCCAGACTGAACAGATGTTAATGTTTTGTTCAGAAATTCCTTTGCAGTCTGCCTAATCTCATACCCCTCATGTTCTCCTAGGTGTTGACCACTATTCTGAAATCACCGAGTAACCCTCTTAACCATGATGTTATATCCTTTCCATATATTCAAATAAATGACACAGAATACAATTTTGTATGTTTTTAAAGAATAAATTAATGGAATCACGCTGAACACATTATTCTGCAGCTTGATTTTTTCATTTGGCATTTTGTTTAAGATTTATCTAAATCCAGTTTATTTATTTTGACAGTTGTCTAATGTTCCATTATATAAATATCTAACACCTTATTTATCAATTCTTGTACGTTTTCTTTCTACCAACATAACATTTAAAATATTTCCAAACACACAGATTCATATATAAATGATCTTACTGATTAAGGAATCTCACTACTACCAGGAAAAGTGTTTGATGATACACCCAAATGTATTCATTATTCACTTACACACTGTATACTTACCTATTGTTAATCATATGTTAGATAGCAATAAAGCTAATTTCCCTCTTAATTTCTAAGTAAAAGAAAACATTATTACTAGTTCTAATATTTTCTTTCCAAATCCCAATGGTTTTGTTTTTGCTTTTTTTACACACATCTTGCTTGGAGGCCTGCCATTTGCTCTAGCCAAATACACTTTATGTATTAATATTTATTAGTTAACGTAATGTTTTTCTACCCTCCAAGATAACAGAATTCACTTCTGACCAATACAGTAGAACCCATTGTTTTCCCACCAGCTGCATGTGTCTTCTAAAGGTCTTCTCCCAATGTAAACAAGCCCACACTGCCTTCCCCACTGCCTTCTCTCCTCATTCCTGCAACAACCCTCTACCACAATCAAGCTTTAAAACCTATATAATCCAATCAGGTTCTGTAAGTTCCCAGTTGGGCTTTCTCCTTATAGCCATAAGTTCTGTCCCCTCTCACTTAGCGTATTTCTGGATATAGTAGTGACACTATGTATGTGCGATTTCAGAACATATGAGGTTAGTCTGTTGCCCCTCCTCGGATAAGTAAGAGATTACTCATGCTAGCAAAATTCCTTGAAATCCCTCTTTTCCCACCTCACTGTCCCAGAAGCACCTCTAGCTCCCCAAGGGTTGAAAAGGTCTGGTTGCAAAATCATCCTCCTCCATCTACTAGGGTCCACTACAGACACGGCTGATTAGCGATGCCTTTGCAGGTGATCTTGCCCGGTTTTAATGGCTGGTTGATTGACCTGGCTGAATGAATCCCTTGAGGCACAGGAGGAAATGGCCAGTCTGTGGGTTTCTGGAGGAGGCTTTTCTGAATTATGCATGATTACAGCTGTTAACAATATGGATTTGGATTGGAGCCAGGGGCCCAATGGTCTGGAAGACTGTGGGATGCCTGGGAATAAGTAAGGACTTGCTGGCCGGTCCATGTTCTTAGCCCAAATTCTAGGGAAGGAGACCAGCTCAGGGGTGTGTGTGTGTGTGTTCATTCCGCCCATTCTGCTTGCTGCTTACCTTGTCTTAGGATGGGAGCTGAGTTTTCATTCCAGAATTCAACAGAAGCTAGATAATCACTCAACAGACTCTGGGTTCAAAATCTTGGTTTCCCACTTAAAAACAACGCGATTTTTGGAAATGGCTTAACTTCTCTGGATCTTGGCTTCTTGTTCTGAAAAATGAGGACAATAATAATACTTCCCTCTTTTCATTGTGAGGATTAAATGGGAGAATGTCTGTAAAGTACCTGGCACAGAGCAAGAGCTTAATAAATGGTAGCCATGGGTGGCATCTTCCTTTCCTTGGTATTTTTTGTATCCAGTTTGCCTGAATTTAGACCCCAGCATGACTGGGTACCACGGAGCAAACTCTGCATGGTGCCTGGCATTCAGCAAGCACTCAACACATGGTAATCGCTAACAGTGTGATCCCTGAGTGGTTGTGCAATTGTTTTTGGACATTTTACTTAGATGTTCACCTTGGTACTATAGTTGGTTTAATTCTTCATGTTTAAATTGTGTTGATGGACACTCCTTGTTGCAATGGTTTGACAAATGATCTTTGAGGTTATTAAGATCTTTGAGAATGGACAGGAATGTATGCACATATTAACTCAGATTTTACAACCTATATTCTTGCTAGTCAAAGTGTGGTCTAACGGCCAGGAGGGTTGGTATTATCTGGGAGCTTGTCACAAATGCAGAATCTCATCCACCTCTGGATCTACCAGATCAGAATTTGTGCTTTAACAAGATCCTCAGGCGATTTCTATGCACCAAAAAAGTTTGAAATGTATTTTCTAAATACATACACTATATATGAAAATACATTTTCATTCTTTTTTAGATCGATGTGCCTTCTATTTTCACATATTGATTCTGTTTATGCCGCAGGCACTACAGGAAAGTGAGTAGACCAAAGGTGCAATGTTACATAAAGCACTAACCATTTGAGTAATCTGCAAGATCTTTTTAAAATGACATGAGCCACTTAAATAAGATACCGGATATTCTTTCCACGGGTGAGTCACTGATGACAGTTTAGAACACTTTTCACATAGCCCTTGAGTGATCCATAATTTTCTGGACCCACTGAACGACGAAATCACCAGTATTACACCATGCGATGATAGCACCAAAGTAGAGGTTCTATGTATTTCAATTCGAGGTAATATTGAAGGCATCAGCAGCGCTTTTATTTTCTATGAGATGAAACTTACCTTGGGGGAAACTTCCTGAGCTATGGAATCATTCCATTCTTGTCCTTGAGTTTTTCCCCGGGGTTCAAGTCCATAGGTGATCCATGATGTCCCACAGACATGGGAGTCATTCCTGATTTCCTGTTGCAACAATCACAACATGCTGCTCCAAACAGTTCTGCAATCCATACAATGCAAATATTAGGAGCATACTCTCTGTAGCAGGGTTAAGCAGGATAAGGCATGTTAAATGCCTAGCCTGGTGCCTGGCACATGGCACGTGTCCAATAAATGTTAGAGCATGCTGCAAACAACATAGACACATCAATACCCTCCTTGCATCTCAGGCCCTCCCTGCCAGAGGCAGTGCCCATGCAGTGTTGAGGAGCACAGACTTTCCCGGACTTGAAGCCTGGTTCAGTCCCTTACTGGGAATGTGATCGTTGGGGACATTTCTTAGCCTTTCTCAGACTCAGTCTCCAAGAGATGATGCTATGACCTTCCCTGGTTTGTTTTGAAGGTTTGGCAAATGCATACACATATTGAGCACAATATAGGTGTATGGTAAGCACTGAATAATTGCTAGCTACTATTTTCATTAATGTTGTTCTTTTCATCACCATCGTCATTTGTTTTGGAACAGAGTTATGATGTCCTGGGGTCCTAGGGTGTTTGGGCTCAGCTTCCCTCATCTCTCCTCAGTGGTAATGCCAGGTCTTGTATGTTATTATCCAATTTTCCTCTCCATCGTTCCTTACCCCTAATTGTTGATTTTCTCATTCTTACTGCCTACACGAGGACCAGACACCTAACCTTGATGTTACCAGCAGCATGCTCAAACACACCTAATCCAACCACAGAAATTAACCAAACACAGATACTTTTATTATAACTGTCACTTACATTATTCAAACCATGATTAATGTCCGGGAAAGCCACCCATTCAAGGAGCACAACTCTTTAGACATAGGGAATCAAGCTTCTTCCAGAGGTTGATCCAAAAATAAATGAAATAGGAAACCATCTTTCAGAAATCTCTTATTATTACATTGTCTATTTAATAAAAATATTCTCTGGTGTGCATCATAATTGGGTATTGTCTGTTTAATATTGTCTATATGGTATATTGTCTGTTGGATAAAAATACTGAATGGTGTTAATTATATTTGGGTGAAAAGAACCATCTTGCATATTCATTGAAAGACGTAAACCACCCAAATTCTGCAAGTTGAATGAATGCTGAATAGGAAAATACCTCTTGTTGCTTGTTCTAAATTTGCTTTCCTTTATTTTCCCAGGGCGTCTCCTTGTCTATGATTCAACCTCTTTGGGAAAGAGACAATTGCTTTTCCTTCCTCCTTGGAGCATTTGAACATAAGAGACAAGCTCTCCTCCCCAGCTTCTAGTCTATTCCATATTTTCATTAAGAACCTAGTGGTCACAAGTCTTTCAGAGGAAGCCCCGGTCTAGTCCTAAAAGGCAAATTAAATCTGTCAGTGCAGTGCTAAGCCAATGGCAATAAAGATAAGGGACATAACTGGAGAGATGTTCTCACTCTGGACAGATTATCAAAAATTTGTCATGTTTTTGTTTTGTTTCCTAGTATGCTTTCTCAGCCCCATGCTTTAGATCAGTGGTCCTCAAACTCATGTGTACATCTGAAATCATGTGGAAGGTCTGTGAAAACACAGACTCCTCGTGTCTGTCCCCAGAGTTTCTGATCCAGAAGGCCGCGGTGGGGTGGGTGGGGCTGAGAATGTGCATTTCTAACAAGTTTCCAGGACACGCAGATGTTGTTGGTCTTTGGACCACCCTTTGACTACTTTTGCCCTAGAAATCCTGAATCAGAACATGTTCTGAAACTCGAGAATGCGCATGTCTATCGTGTATGCTAAGGAACCGTACACCCAAAAGTTTAAAGCCACCAATGCGGTGCAATGCATGGTTATTCTGATGCCAGCCCTGTGCTAGAGTTAGCACAGAGGATGCAGAAAGAGCCGGGGCCCACTTGCCTCTGGAGCCCTGTCCTCTATGATCCCATAACCCTGCTAGGTGTTCTGGTTTTACCAAACCACTCACAGTTCTCCAAATTCAAAGCTGTACTACACATTCATGTCTTTGCATATGATGTTCCATGTGTCCAGAACACTGTTCCCGCTCCTCTGCTTCATCCTCCAAAGCCAAGTTTTGACAATGCCATCCTCCTCACTTCCATCCTCCTCTGCCTCTCTTGCCATCATCCTTTGTTTTTGTTTTAAATCCATTCCATCATTTATTCCTTCATTCAACAAATGTTTATTGGGCTTGTCTTAGAGGCCTGTCATTTTGCTCAGCATCTAGAATAAAATGACAAATAAAGGAGGCTCAGTCCTTCCTCAGGGAAAATCTTTCCCTCCAGGAAATTACAGTCCGGAGGGCAAGACATGAAATGAACCTCTATGTTTTGCTCGGCTTTACACACATCTTGATGCTGGGCTTGTTATCTAACACCAAATTAGCTATTTTCTATGTTTTCTTATTGTCATAGACTGTGGTCCCTTGGAGGGCCAAATCCGCGCCTTTTCATCTCTGTGTACCCAGAGTCTACAGGAAGTTGGTCACATCATCGAGTATTTTCTAAATGTCTTCTGAGTTAAATAAAACACGGCTTTTTTCCCAAAGAGATAACAATCTAAAACTAACACAAATGCAGCAGATGTGGACACCTTAATTATATTATTAGTTGGCATCAGAATTCCTTTTAGATGGGGGAACTGTTTTTGTTGAGAAATCATGTGGAGGTTGAAGAAGAATTCTGAGTGCGTAGACTTTGGAAAACATCAAGACAATGAAAGAGAAAACCATGTGGCTCTGTGTGAGAAGACGAAAGGAAGGCGGTTTTGCTCCTGGAGCGGGAAGAGAAGGAATAGAAGAAATGGAACTAAAATGAAGAAAGCAAACAGTGAAAGAGAGACTGAGAAAGAGAAGACCCTGCCACCAGTGAGATGAGGTGAGGCTGACCCAGATGGGATCAAGTGCTCCATGGAAACTCTTACTAGTCCCCAAGTGACCACACATTTCAATAACAAGGATTTCTTTCTGAATTTTTTTGTATTGCCTTGATTGGGACTCTTTAATGTCTGCCCTGCACATCCCATAATCTCCAATAAAACTTATCAACTCACAAATGCCTTCCATGAGTGCTTTTGCTAGTGTTTTCTTTCATGGAGATAAAGGAAGAGGCTGAGTTTTGTGTCCAGATCAGCACGGTGAGGGTTGGATCCAGGACTCGTGGAACGATGGTCAGATGACCTGTGAGACTAAATGACTTCATTGAATCAGGACACCACGCAGTCAAGAAATACTGAACATGACTGTCACGTCCAGGAGGTCACTCTTCTAGCCCCGGGGACACAGCAGTGAGTGCCATGGAAGAGTCCTTGATCTCGTGGAATTTACATGTGAATTGGGGGGAGACATTTAGTACAACCAGGGCGCTGAGTGCCAAGAAGGAAAACAAATTAGGGCAAGACAGTGGTGTGACGATGCACATGGCAGCCAAGGAAAGCCTCTTTGAGGAGATGTTTGAGCAGAGACCTGAGTGGAAATGAGAGGGTGAGTCATGGGCTACCTGAGGTGACAGACCTCCGGGCAGAGAGAACACGTGCACAAGGAGGAAGCATGCGTGGCACATTTGAGGACAGCAAGGTGCCTGTGTACCCAGAGCAGAGCGACAGCAGGGAGGAGTGGAGGGAGGTGCAGTCAGCAGGTGGAGGGCCCAGACCCTGTGGCTGTCGCATAGCAAGGAATCTGGATTTTACCCCGACTGGGGCTGCGAAATAGAGAAACAGTGACAGGTTTCGAGCAGAGAAGTGACATGATCTGATTTGAGTTTTTAAAGGCTTTCTCTGGCTGCTGTGTGGAGAATAGACTGGAAGTGGCAAGAGTGGAAAGAGGAACACAAAATTACCCTAAAAATTCATGGAACTCTTGGGGAAGGCTTTGAACTTCCCCTGGCCATGGAAATGAGGTTTATAGCAATCTATTGTAGATTGCATGGTTTTGGGACATCTGCATTTAGTACTCCTATTACTTCTGCTACTGTTACTGCTATGACTAATAGTAATACTATTGCTACTGCTATTACTATTGCAGTTGCTGCTGCTTCTATTACAGGATAATAAACATTAATTATGTGTCAGAAACATGGAAGAGTGATATACATATATAAATTATCTCCTTCATTTCTCTCAACAAACCTGCAGGATAGGAGTTATTTTTAGTCCAAACTTTGCAGATGAAGAAACTAAGGTTTGAGAATGTTGCCTGAGTCACTCAAAGTTACATAACCAGTAGGTGATGGCGATGGGGGTTAACCCTAGGTCCTCTGTCTCCAAAGTCCACAATTCTTTACCTCTATTCAACAATGACAAACAATAGTGAACAACTGCATGTCAATGCAAATTATAATGCATATAAGGGAAATAATTGGTTACATAGAGGCTCATTCATCCAATAAATCATTTGTGTGAGTCTGTTGTATGGAACAGGGGAGATATCATTATGGACAAAGGCAGAAGGGAAGATCTCTGGAAGGGAGAGAGCAGAAATGATGGAGCAGGAAGGAGCAGCCACCAGGGTGAGATGCCTTATGAGATATGCAGGTGGAACAGCAGAGAGGTTAATACACGAGCTATGTAAATAGAAGCAATATTCACATCCCCATGTTCCTTGACCTGTCTTGCCTCGACTTTGTCATCTGCAAATGGGGATAAAAGTAGTACCATTAGAAACTGGTACCATTCCTATGAAGACATACAGGAGATAAAGCTCGTAAAGTTCATGAGATGCTTAGCATGTAGCAAATACCCAACAAAGGTTAATGCAGAGAGAAGTAGATAAAATTAAGAAACATCTAGAATTTGGTGATCGATTAGGGGATAAGAATGCCCCCAGGTTTCTGGTTTAAACAACTGAGGGGACAGTGGTGCCGTTCATTAAAAAGGATGACCCTGATGGAGAACCATGTTTATGCAAAACAAAAATGAAAGTGTTGGTTCTAGAGAGAAAGTAACCCTATTTCCCTAAGAATGAAAGGAAGAGAGGTGGACAGAGATATACGGGGGGAGGAGGGAGGGAATAGGAAAAGAAGATCTTGTATCTTCTCCATCTTTAGGGAGAAACTGAGTCACCCATGAGTGTGGGAAATGAAGGCAGAAGAATGAATATTAGAAAGAGGAAGAATATTTAACATAGCTGCAATGTCCGTTCAAGTCTCCCAAAGCAGAACCTGAGACAAGGACTCGGGTGCAGGTACTTCAAGAGGTATCTCTGAAACAGGATTAAGCAGAAGGGTGAGTGAGAAGGGGAAGAAAGGAAAGCTGGTGAAGGAGGCACCATGGGGCTGTTCACTGCTATGGGCAACCAGACATCATCTTGCTGGGGTCCCTCTGAGAGCAGGGCAGAATGTACCACAGAACGTCCCCTCTGGAGACTGGGAGGCTGGGGCCTTTATCTGCTGACTCTCGTCTCCTGTTGGTTGGAGGCTGTCCTGTTGATGTGAACTCCTCTGCAATTCTAGGCTCCACCTAGGTGAGGCCGTAGGGAGCTGCTACCATTTTCCTGAGACAGAAAAGTGCTGGGAGCTTGAAGTGGGTCACCTTTTGGTGAGCATCAGCTGCCGTGAAAGCCTAAGGTGGGCCGAGAGTGCATAATAGTTCTCAGTAGCTTTGCACGGACCCAGTTCTCCTCCTTTCTCACTTGTAGTTCTCAGAAAATAACTAGAATATGCTGGGAGTTCACCATCCTGAGATAGGGAGGAAGTGGCTAAAACAGCCCAGGCTCTGTTCCAGTGGACCTTCCCCCAGACCAGGATGTCCTTCAACGCTTTAGCCCAGTAATTCATGGTTCCCCGAGGTACAAAACCCAAGCTGGACAGGTTTCCACAGCCCTTCACCTGCAGTGCAAGTGGGGTGTGTGCAGGTGAGACTTCATGCAGCCCAGCCAGCTTTCCTGAGCCTTGGGGCACCAGCTCATCATGAATCCTTGGCTTCGTTTGTCCCTTGATGCGCATCTGTGGGTAATAAACCCACGTCATGTAACTTGTTGTGTGGGCTGCTCTGTCCCACCAGACTCAGGCAAGTTGGTAACCTGCACACAGGGAACCTGCTTCAGAGGGAAAGTGACACTGCGTGTCAACAGCACCTGCTATAAAAATCAATGATCAATAAATAAACTTCAGATCTTATAAAAATCCTGAAATGTATAAAGACATTTAGTGTCATTTAACATATGAGGACCTGAGTCTCGGAGAGGTGAAAGTAAGGTGGTAAATTGGGGTTTAAACCCATGTTGGATGGAATCCTAAACTTACATACTTTCCCCACCCACATGCTGCCAGCCTTCAGCAAAAAACTTTACTAAATGCAGATGGCAAAGGTATTAATGGGCCAATTCTCCCCAGTACTAATTATTGGAATTTTGCTGACTTATAGTTCTTCAGACCAGGACCTAAAATATATCTATTTCTTAAGAGAGTGGAAGAGTCTACAGAAAAAGGAGAAAAATAGGAGCCACAGAGAATCTGGAATTGGCTATGCTTCTCCAGTTGAAGTCCAATGGATGGGAATTGCATTTCTCAGCTCAATCAAGAAATTCTTTACCTCCAGGAATACAGAGCTATTAAAGTTCCAGGCTTCCGGCCTCTGAGGAGGAATTCCAAAAATTCCATCTGTAATCTGCTTAGCTCAGTATTGTGCGCAATACATTCAGGTACTTTTCTGTTTTCCTCTTTGACGGGTCCTTCTAACACTATTTGGTCCTGATACCACCCTGTCTTCTAGGCCTGGGTGTCACGCTCATCTTCTTATGGCTGTGCTGAAAACAGCAAAGAGAGCGGGTACGGCAGCGGCTGTTGACGTCTGGAACTCCTAACCCTCAACAGTCTTACGTAGGTCAGGCACAAAGTGAGGATGTTCACCACCCTTCTCTAACCTGGGGCCTCCCACGGCCTGGTTAAGGCATTTAGAATTATGCTGAATGTATTGAAATTCTGAAAAGAGAATACAATTCTCTTGTGGTCTTTGGGTTTTGAAGCATGCAAAGGAAAGGGAAGGAGAGGGAGGAGAGAGAGAAATGTATTGAGCATTTGCTTATGCCAGCTACCTCCTCGTGGGCTATTTCATGTAATCCCACAGTTTGGTAACAGATTAGGTAACTAATCCAAAAAAAAAAAAAAAAAAAGAGAGTGACTATTTAAGGTTCAAAAACCCATGTTTAAGGGCAGGATTTGAACTCAGGTGTCTGATTTCAAACCCAGATGGCAGATATGTCACTTCGTGCCCCCAGGTAGACATCACTACTCAATCAGGCCTTTTCTTCCATTGATTTCAGAATCCTCCTCACCTCAGTGTCCCAGATGGTCACTATTAATCAAGCATAGAGTAGTGAGGGCCAACTGGTATCCTTCCCACTTACCAAGGATTCACTGGCCAAAGGAAGAGTCTCCCTTTTCAAGGAAGGCCATACCCATCACAGAACTATACTGTTACTTTCCAGAACAATCTTAAGGACGACAAAGCAGCCCCAACATTTCCCACTGGGATCAGGCTTATATAGTAACAAGGAGGTGCTGCACAGAGCTACCCTCCCGTCTCCCTATAGCAACCACTGATAACATGTCAATTTATTTTCAGTCTTTGCTCACTCCAGGAATTTTGCTGTTGATTTGAACTTCATTGTGATCAGACTGCAGCTGCATTTCAAGTCCTGCCTTTTACAAATTTTAATGTCAAAACAAAAGCTTCAAACAAACTCCCATATCATAAGAAATTCCATTGGTTAATTTTCATTTCTGTCCCAGATATATGAAATCAAAGAAATCTGCCCATGCATTCCCTTCTCCCACTATTCTGCAATTCTGTGGCTTAGAATGATTTTTCTAAAGGAGATATAAGAAATTGGCATTGCTATTCCGCTTGGCTTGACCAAGGCCTTGGGGTGGGGGGAGAAACATTTTGGTGTTAGAAGCTGGAGGATCTCTCCTTCAGCCATCACGTTCCCGCTCCATGCTCACAATTGATACTCATCTCTCCAGCCTCCTCCTTTGATGTCAGCAAACTATTTTATTTGGGCAGTAGCCAGAAGGACCTTGGCTGACACTCCACCTGTTGTCATCTCCCCCACTTTCTTCCAGCAGTGCATTTAGAAAAACCCTTCACAGGATAACAGCGTGTTTGCTATCCTACCGCAGTTCCCTGTGTTTGATCTCATGTTTATTGCCTGGAGCTCATATTTCAGACTAGAGTAAATTATTTACTGGTGTTAGCAACCAAGCCTTGTGTTATTCAAAATATTAACCTGAAATCTCAAGCAATCATCAGACCTCACCAGCTGACACTATTTATGCTTGCAGATATAGAGACAGATCAAAGGGTGATTCATAATTATCCCAACCCAATGATTTTTCCAAGTGATAGAAGGGAAGAGGTAGCTTTTCCTGGTGACTAGGAGCTTAAGGAAATAAACAGCAACTTGTGCAAGTGTTGACTTCTCCTCCTCGGATTTATCATCACCTGGAAGGGAGAGGAAAGGGGTGGGTGGGGGAATAAGACCTGGGGCTGACTTTCAAACAGTCCTGGCTTCCCTCCTTCGCACACAGACAGTCCCTGGCTCACGCTTCTGCTATTCACGGTGTGTTGTACGTGTCTTCTCATCCTGCTGCCTTCTCTGCCACCCACCCGCCCAGGAACTCCTGAAGGGCAGAAAATCGAGTTATACAGCAGAGTATGTTTACGTGGAAGCAGCTACCATTTGCTTGCCCTGATAGCTTTAACACCGTCTGGCTGGAGGTTTGGGTTTAACATCGTTTGGATGGAGAAAAACATGTGGCTAGTGGCAGACAGGCAGTGTGGGTAAGAGACCAGGCTTTGAGCTTTGATGTGACATAGATCTGGATTTGAGTTCTGGCTCTGCCATTTTTTTTTTTTCACTGTTTGACCCTGAGAAAGGTCTCTGATTCCCACTTTCCTCATCTGTATAATGAGAATTGGTAAGAAAATTGAGACTAGTCATACACAAATTCATTCATATAAAGAATTTAGCATAGTGCCTGCACATCGGTGCATGATAGCTGGTAGCCATTATTACTGTTGGAAAAACCTGCAAGCCTTTTATAGGTCCAGGAAGTACTGTCGGTAGAAGATACTTCGGACCTTATGTTCCCTGGAACAGCTGGGTTCTATGCAAGATTAAGTCCTACTTACTCTGACTTTGCCAAAGCCTCTTTTTTTTAAGAATAGAGGGTTTCTGTGAAATAAGAAGCAAAATCTTCAAGTCATCCATTCAGAGTTAGTACCCCAGGGCTCACTCTTTTCCTCACTCTCTGTCCTTGCAAAACCAATCACAGCAGCTTAGGAGCGTCTTGGAGGGACTTGTGCCTCTGGGGCCGGAAGGCACATCTGGAAAGGACCCACTTCTGCAGATGCACGTGTACCATTAGGATGCAGAGGGACAGATCTGAAGATCCCAAGCATGGCTCTCAGGGGACGGAGCCCTGAGGCCAGACAGGAGGCAACCTCAACCCAGTGGGCATATGTGAGCAGTTTAGAAGCTGCATCAGTCAAGCTTCTCCAGAGAAACAAGACCAATAAGATATAGAAGTAGAGAGAGATGCGGGAGATGATCTGTTAAGGAGGTCAGCTCCTGTGGTTATGGAGGCTGAGAAGCCCGTGGTAGGCCGTCTGCGAGCTGGAGAACCAGGGAAGCGGGTACCGTGGCTCAGTCAAGTCCACAGGCCTCAGAACCAGGGAAGCTGATGGGATAACTCTTAGTTCAAGACCAAAGGCCTGAGAAACCAGGGGGCCACTGGTGGGAGCTCTAGGGGACAGGATCTACGGATGTGTATTTGACTGCTGGCTGAGCACCAGCTCTTCCGGAGACCAGGTGCTGGGCTCCTGAGGACCATGGAACAGAGAGGGAAGGAAAGGCTGGGATTTGCTTCATGGGTGTTGGGTTGGTTTACTTAGGAACCAAACACTCATTCTAGAAATAACTCAGCGCTTTTATATCCATCAGTGGCCCCTAAAAACTAAATTACACCATTCACTGATAATGCACTTCAGAATTTCAGCTAAGCTAAATCCACTTTCACATCTTTTCTTTGTCCAGGAATGCAATGTTCTTTTGAAAGAGGTCCTCAAGTTTCCTGTCTCATGCCCCCCTAAACAGCCACCGTGTCTGCACTATTACCTCAAAGAGGAAGACATTTAGGTGCAGGATTGCTGTGAGCATATGTGGGCACTGACCTTGCACTGTGCAATTTTACTTAGAATTGGGTGGTGGGCGGACTTGAGGAAAGATGCATTTGAGTTCCAGCTCTTCCTCCCATAAGCTCTGGAAGCCTGAGCAAGATACGTAGCCTCAATACTGAGGATACAACCTCAGTATCCTTATTGGATAAAATGGAGACATCATTTCCTGCCTCATGGGATTGGTGTAAGAATTAAATGAGCATACTATACTTGACCTAGAGCTCAAAAAAAAGTGTTTGAGCAAGTATTCAAAAATGGCAATTTTCACTCCTTTTATTTGACGGAACCAGAAATCAAAATTGTATCCCAGGCATTATATTTTTTCATACCATCAGGAAAAAAACTAAAAAGAAACTAAATATGAACACAAACAGTATACAATTTTCCTTCGATTGTTTTCGAGGCAATGAATGAAGGGAGAGAATAGAAGATGGCCAGAAAACCAGAGATCCATGTGCCATAGTTCATAGAACAATACGAATAAATCTCAAAAAGCCAGTGTAAAGGAAGATAAGGTAAGAAACAGTTTGGGATTTATAGCACAATAGTATTTATGCAAATTAAAAACATGCACACACAAAACCGTATTTCTTCAAGGATACAGGTATATTTTAAGTGATTATAAACTATGCAAGGTGACTTGAATAATATATATTAAGTGCTGGGGAGAAGGAAAAATAAAAATAATAAAGTAAAATAAAAGAGACGTCTACCACTGACTCAGGATGATAACATGTTATGAGTGGGAGAGTATGATCATCTCCACTCTTTGTTGTTCAGATCCTTTGTTCAAGACAACAAGGATCAATAGCAACTTTCATACTTCTATTTCAAAGGAATTGTCAGAAAATCCAGCATTTAATAAAAGAGCTGTATTCAGTCCGTACTGGTGCAGTGGATTCAGGATTCAGGATAACCTATGTTACCAAGTCTTGCCTAGTCTTTCATAAACTCAGTTTTGCCTGAGAGCTTGAGCATTGTGTGCTCTATAAAGCAGTGGGGCTCTTCATCCAGGGAAGGTCGGATGGCGCCACAGCTGATTTAAGCTGCCTCCTCATTTGCTGTGCCTTTAGTTGTATACAAGCAAGCAACTTAGTGATCCACTAAACAAGTCACAGCAGAGATTCACTCAGAAACTCTGATATTCCTCTACGCTGGCTTTCCTCCACTTCCTTCTAATTCTACATGCATGGGGCATGTTGCAGACCTTTGGGGACTCAGTTTTCTCTAACTGTAGAATGGACAGAATGTCTTTTTTTGGCTCCTTCCTGATCTTGGAGGCCAAGAGGATGCATGCCTCCTTTGAGGTTCTTACTATAGCATAATGGCTGAGAGCACAGGATTTGGAGTCATGTTTCATGGGTTTGGACTTGTGCTCTGTCATTTATTGGATGCGAGTTTTGAGGAAAATAACTTCATCTCTTTGTGCCTTCAGTTTCTTTGTCTATAAAATGAGAATAATGATAGTATGTATCATAGGAGCTTAGCCTCATGCCTGTCAAATTGTATGAACTCAGTAACAATTGCCATCATATTACTATTGTTGCAACTACGATCATTTCTACTGTTACCACTATCGACATCATTACTGTATTATCCTATTTGGAGGCAGAGGCACTGTGGGCAAACATATTGCAAGGATCTGACCTTCAGAAAATAATTTTGAAATCTGTAACAAAGTCAGAGAACCCTCAGAAGTAAGAAAAGGCCATAGAGAAGGAATAAGGAAGAAGAACCAAAAAAACAATGATGGAGAAAAATAAATTTGCAGCACTTGGAACCATTCCTGGTACACAGTAATTTCTACCCTACCCCTTTATACATGCAACCACACACACACACGAACCTTTTAGAGATGAATTATTATAAAACCAAGATTTAAATGGTGACCAGATGCAGACCTATTGGCTGGGTCTGCAATCTCATCACTCTCTCTGCCATGGTGCTACGCAAAGTCGGTAAGTGAGGAAAGCTCTGATCCCGCCCCATGGAGTGGGGATCTCACACTCAGGGAGTTCCTGGGGTGGTATCATTGAAAGTAAAAATAATTCCAACATTTTCCTTTGAAGAATAGTATGCATTGGTGATGAAATTGCCATTTGCCTCTGCTAACAGAAAGTCATGGGGTGTGAAACTGAGAGTGATCCTGGCTGTGGCAGGGAAGAGCATGGTCTTTAATGCTCTGGACTCATTTTAAGCCGATTTTTGCTTTTGTACTACGACAAGAATGATTAATTTCGTCCAAATTATCCTTCCTCTCATTGTTAATCCATCTTGTTTTTCCGAACACTTTGTTATGGATTAGTATTGATGCTGGGGTCCTTGGAGGGCCCAGCCAATGTAGCAAAAGCTTCCCAAGATGTTTACTGATGCTCTTCTCTATTGATCTAATTAAAGATCATGATGCCTAATATAATTAGTTCAGTCAGCCTTTCTGTCGGGATAGTTCTTACACTTTTTGACACGTAAGCACCAGAGATAAATTGCTTTGGGATAATGAATTACAATTCTGAAAGAAATGGCTTTCAGGGTACAAATATGTGAATCAACTAGGACTTTGATTATAGGATTTCTCACTTTTTAAAAAAGCAATTGGTGGCTATTTTCTCCATCTAGAGGCCAGACTCCCAGTGCCATTTTGTGGAACATGCTTTAAATTCTTGATTTAATGGACTGTCCTGAGTATGGGGTGGTGGGAGCTGGTGACTTTCACCTTAGTTCAGATGATGACTCGTATTTTCTTTGGTACAAGACAGAAAAAGGACAAATGGGAAAATGTGAAAGTCTTAAGAAAGCAAAATTATATAAGATCTAGATCACATGTTGAGGGATCAACCTTGGGAAGATAATAAAACCTTTCTCAAGACAGAATGAGAAAATCAGTAGCGATATTGGGAGGTTTGAAGATTTGGTGATAGGAAGATTAGAGAATTCTCATTTGAAGTTATCCAGTTTCTTAATTGAGCATGAGGTAAAATCACCAGCTTGGAAGAGCATGGGTAATAATAGTGATAATAATAATAACAAGAACACTATTAGCAACAACAATAGCCAATATTCATTGAGTACTTTCCATGGGCCAAGTAGTTTTTTAGTCATTTTGCATATATTCACTCTTAATCTTTACAACAGCTTTATGAGTTGGATTAGCCCTTAGAGAGCAGAAAAGCAAATTCAGTAGGAAAATATCATAGGATGTAAAAGCTGTCTCTCTTTTTTTGTCTCTGTAGTGTTTCTACCTGCTCAGGTGTAGCCCTTACTGCACCTAGGCTGGATTTTGCCAGGTAAATGTGGTGGACAGAGAAAAAGAGACAAGAACACTGAGTAGGTGGCACTTGGAAACAGATGATTGCAAATTATGGGCCATGAAATCTAAGTAGAATAATAACTGGGGTGTAAAGAGAAGGGGGCCACTGAATGTACGTAAAGTTGTGGTATAAATGGATTAGAGTCATAGTGAAGGTGAAGAATTACTGTATCAGAGTTAGTTGCCTTCGCGCTGAAAGAATAGCGTTTGCAGCCACAGAGTGGGAAGCTGGCATCTGTGACATCTGTAGATGGGGCAATGTTCAGTGACAATGAGTTCTAAGGTGTGACCCAGAGGTGGTAGCTGAGGTATAGAGGAGGTGGAATCATAGATACGACCAGTTTTGTGTTTGGAAAGATGAATAGTACGGAAGGAACAAGCCTAGAAGCAGAGAGACACTTGGAAAAGACCTTTAGTTACTGGGAGAAGGATGATGGCAGCTTGGCTAGGGTGGTGGCAGCGAGGATGCAGGTGAAGAAGCAGGTGGATTGGAGAGATATTTAGCAGATAGAAAGGTGGATGAACTCAGTGGGTTTGATCACGAGAGTTCAGGAAGAGAGAGGCAGCAAAGAGATGCTTAGATTTCTGGCTTAGGCAACTGAGTGGATGTTGGTCTGGTTAAATCACAGGAAAAGACTGGGACCCAGAGAGAAACAATGAATCCAGAGTAGACAAGCAGAGTTTGAGACACTTGTTTAAAATAAATCAGTATGTCTCTGCTACATATAGATAGGATCCTTATAAGTTGCTTTCAACGTTACCTCTCCTATAAGGAGAGTTTTGCATTTGACCAGGTTACTAATTAACTCAAATAGGGTACATGAGAGGACAGCATTTAAAATGGAGAAATGAATACAGAAAGTCAGCGAAGGCATTATAAGAACTGAAGATAAGGCCCTATGTTCCAGATATCTACTAGCAGTAACTGAAGTGATGCTCCCTGGCCAGTCTGCTGAGCCAAGGTGTAAGTAACAGCAGGTATAAACCAGAAACATCTTTTTTCTTTTTTTTTTTTAGAACAACTCAGCAAAACAAAATTCCGATTTATTGTTGGACAACATTGTTTCACACATATATCAAACAGGCCAAAAGACCACAAAATAACTAAATAAACAAACAGCAACTTCACAGACAAAACAAGAAAAAAAAAAAGAAACCTTTTGTCTTAGGCCTTTTTAACCTCATCTCATACAAACCAACTACTTATAGTACAGCTAAGTATATACACAAAAAAAGTTGCTGGAATGCTCAGGGTAAGATTTTGTTGTTGTTGTTGTTGGTTTTGCTTTTTCTTTTTTTTTTTTTTTTACAAGGTTGTTTTTTTTTTTTTTTTTCTCCTTTGAGATTATAATGAACATGGTCACACCACAAGTCAAGTCAGAAGTAGGACAGAGAACGCTCCAAAGGCGGGTTTGGTCATCTGAGATCATTAAAAATGCAGACCCTCTAGCAATATGTACAAAAGTATAAAATGTAAATAAAAAATACAAACAGATTTCCTTTTAAAAGTATTTTTAAGAAAAATATCAGGGCCTTGGAAGTTTTGGTTCTTTTTTCCTCCCCTGTTGCAATGTCATGTGGTATTGGTTGGGTGGTGGAGAGCGCGTGTCATCTGCTGGTGGCACTGCCTACGATGGGTGGGTGGGACTCTCTACTCAAAGGTGACCACGTTTAGATTCTGAGTCGGGGAGTGGAGGGTGAATAGGTCATGGTGACCTTTTTGTTTTTTTAAGTTTAACTTTTTATTTTTTGCTGTCTGGTCATCCTCATCAATCGTCTGCTTCTTGGTATCAACATCCTCCTCATCATCATCTTCAGCTGCCCATTTGCCTGTGGCAGCCTCAGCTTCCTCATCTTCATCTCCATCCTCTTCCTCACACAAACATTTTTTATGTTTTTCAGAGATGTGGTCATAATCATTGCCTCTGTTGTTTGTCCTCAGTTTGAATCATCTGGGAAGAAGAAAACTCTTGGGATTTTTCTATCTCCATCCCTTAGAGGTTATATTGGGTTTCACATAAGAGAAATCTACTCCCCCAAGATTAAACAAAATATGAGGGTTCGACGGAAAGATGTTTAAGGTCTTTTATTGGCTCTATGGACAATGTAAAGAAAAGTCTGCTTCAAGAAGGGCATGGGTGGTGACCAGGACAACTCTAGGAATCTCAGTGGTGGTGGTCTGTGGATTTTCACCCTGTAGCTCTGCCCATCTCTGCTTTTTACTCTTTTGCTATTGAGTATCTACTATGGACCGTGCACTCTGCCAGATGCTGGGAACAAAAAAGTGAACAAAAGTAAAGATGGTTCCTTGCAAGCAGAGCTTGGAGTCTGCAGGGAGAGATAGTCATTAATCACATCATCACACATACAAATGTATAATTGCAACTGTGATTAGTGTTGTGATGGAAAGATACACAGTACATTGAAAATCCATTGTAGACAAATTTGACCTAGTCAGAGACATTAGGGAAGACTCCCATAAGAAAGTAACCACTGAAATGATACTGGAAAGTAGAGGGACTAGTGTTCCAGGCAGAGGGAACAGCATGAGCAAAGGTCCTATAGCAAGAGGACACATGGTGAGCTCAAGGGGCAATGAGGCCAGTGTGGGTGCAGCACTAAAATGAAAGGTTAGGTGGTGTGAGAGGAGGCCTTGTAGGGCCACCATGGCTAAGGCTAGAGTGGACAAGAGCAACAGGGAGCCATAGATGTGTTTGAAGCAGGGAGAAGGCGACTGATTTTCAGATTTGCCTTTCAAAAGGATCAGTCTGGCTGAATTGTAGTGTACGGTCTGGAAGAACTCAACTTCTGATCCTGAGCTCCTCAGAGAGTGACTCTGATTGTCCCAGTTTTGATCATGTGTCCACCCCAGTCCAATCAGGAGGGTGGAGAGTCACATGGCTACTGAGGACCCACCTTGAGGAAAGGCTTCAGAAAACACGAGCTCTACAGAATACCCTAAATAATGCACCAAATCACATGGTGCCATCCCTTTCCATGACATGGAAACCCAAAGACTTTCCCTGTCCCCGAAATGTCCCTGGATTCCTTTGGGGGAGACAGCATCTGGCAAGTGAAAAGGGCAAGGGACTTTGGGAAAGACACATGGCCAAACCACTTGTGGTCTGTGGGGCAGATGGCCGACCCTCCCTTGTCCCTTCTCTGTAAAACGAGAGACTGTTCTGGGCTGGCACACCACGGTCTTACTTTAATGTCACCTTAACCCCAAGCGATGGCAATTATTGTCCCCATTTTATAGAAGTGGAAATGAAGGTTAAGCATAATTTAAATCAAGAATTACTGGCCGGGCGCGGTGGCTCACGCCTGTAATCCTAGCACTCTGGGAGGCCGAGGTGGGCAGATCGTTTGAGCTCAGGAGTTCGAGACCAGCCTGAGCAAGAGCGAGACCCCATCTCTACTAAAAATAGAAAGAAATTATATGGACAGCTAAAAATATATATAGAAAAAATTAGCCGGGCATGGTGGTGCATGCCTGTAGTCCCAGCTACTCGGGAGGCTGAGACAGGAGGATCGCTTGAGCTCAGGAGTTTGAGGTTGCTGTGAGCTAGGCTGACGCCACGGCACTCACTCTAGCCTGGGCAACAGAGTGAGACTCTGTCTCAAAAAAAAAAAAAAAAAAAGAATTACTAACTCTAAAATCTGTATACTCTTCATCATTTTCCTCCCAGATCTCACAAACCTCCACATCAAATGAATAATTATCATTATCACTCCTAACAGAAATAATAGCAGTGTCCAATTAATAATAATACAGTTACTACTATACTACAATCCCATTATTTTCCAGGCACTGTTCTAACACCTTATATATATTCATTCATGTCACTTTCATAGCAACCTAAGAACTAAGTAGTATCATTATGTTCATTTTACAGATAAGGAGATGCGGCACTGAAAAGTTAAATTAAGTAGTTTGAGGAGGTTACTCAACAAGCAAGTAACAGAGCCATAACCTGAACCCTAGCAGGTTGTCCTCAGAGCCCAGACTGTTAGAAACACCATTTTGTTCATTCTCTCTCTCTCTCAAAAACAAACACATACAAAAAGGGAAAAATCCACTACAACTATTAGTCATGAATTTTTATGTGAATCCATTTTTAAAAATGAAGCACAAGGGAACACTACCTTGTGTACAAGTCTGATGTTGGTGCTGTTTTGTACCCATTTTACTGATAAGGAAACTCAGGCTCAGAGAGTGAATTATTTATTCAAGATAGTACAGATTGTAACTGGAGGAATCACGACTCAAATCCAAGTCTGTTTGATCTCAAAGCCCTCGCTATTAGGACATGAAAACAATTTCCTATCATCCTCTCTCCACTGGGTTTCATTTCAACCCTTCTTGAATGAACTTTGGGACTCTTGCAAAAAAGTAAAGTGAAAGACTGATACGGCAAAAAGTACCTAATAGCCTTGAAGTCATGCCAGCTACCACTCCATGACACTCATACAGACCAGACTGTCCCATTTTCAAAAAAAAAAAAAAAAAAAAAATGTCACAACAAAGGATTGATCTCCTGTATTTTCTGCTTCAGTTATAATCTCTGGCATGGAAATGAGTTATTTAGATTGTTAGCAACTGACAGTCCCCATAAATTGCAAGAGGAGTCTCAGCAGGGTGACAGGTGACACTATTTTGCTCTCTGCCATAGTGTCTCTCTCCTAAGGTTACACTCCCTCCCTGCAATTTCATGTACCAAGCGGCCATGAATTATACATGTACTTCTGAAGTTTGATGAAAGTTCTCCCACCTATTAAATTGCCAGGTTCCCAAGTCTAACATAAATCTAATCCAAACACACTTAGGAAAATATTGTGCCATTTGTTCTTCTATTATTGTGACTTTCGCTTTATTGTATCATGTATTCAAAGTGCCGGGAGAGCGTCTGCTTACTATACATTCATCTGGGGATTAAAAACCAGTCAAATGAGTCTGTAACAGGCTCGGAGATGTTAGAAATCCAGAAGACATGGGCATAATAATTCCATCCCATCGCTCAGGAGGCAGCCCCTCCACCGGCCTAGAAGCAACTAGCAGAAAAAGACAGGACCTTTAGTAGACAAGCCAAACTTCCAAATAAAAATTTCATGATAGAGAAAGCTGGAACTGCCTCCCCAAACCCTTCACTGGCCTCTTATCATCTATGGGTGAAGAAATAAACTTTTTAGGAAAACATCCTAGGTTATTTATGATACAGCTTCTTTCTATCTGTGCAACTGGTTTGGCCCCAACATACTTTTTCCCCAGCGATTTCAAACATCAGCAGATCTTTGGCATGCTCATACTGAACAACCCTGTTATTAACTATTCACGAGTGACCCTGAGGTCTTTCTATTGATTAGGATTTTTTTTATTTTTGCAGTTGCAAGTAAAAGAACCATAACTTAAACTGACTTAAGCAAAAAGAAGACACTGTTAGGTTCTGCAGCGGGAAGTTCAGGGATATCAGAAGCTTCAGGTATGGCTGGTTCCAGGGGTTCAGATGACATCACCAGGACTCAAGAAGTCCCCTGATAGTGCTTGGCTCACATCCTATCACTTCAGCCAAGCCAAAGTTGGTGCCTCTTTAAAAAAATAATACTTGTAAATCTTCAAGCATTTATTAAAAATTTACTTCAAGAAAAATCAGAATATTACAAATAAATATCCCAGTGTAGAGTATTTCTAGAAAAATCCATTGATTGGGTAATATTGAGCTTCCATTTGTAAATGGTAACCATGGGCTAACCATTTAAAGGGGACAACCTTGACACAGAGCACGTACTCGTCACTTAATGAACTATCCCTCTCACACCCTTTGTCTCCCAAACTCTAGAGCCAATGATCTCCTCCTACTTTAAGAAAGCCATACTGTCGGTTGCTACATGCTTTCTACGAGGGAAATTCCTTTCTGGGATCGAAATGATTCACTGAGTGCTTTTTTCCTGGGACCAGCAAATTAATTAAATAATTCATGAAAATAATTCTATCTTTATGTCCTCTGTATAAATCTCAGCACACTAAACATGGACTCAAGTCCATCATGGGAACCAAATGTGGTTTTATTAAATTATTGACTATTTCCTTGGATTCCTCCATGATCCAGGATCTTCACTGGCTCTTTATTTGGCATAAAGGCCATTGTTGTTCACCCTTTTTAACATAGAGGAGGATGAGTATTACTCCTCCATTTTTGAACCAGAGAAAGGCTGGTTTTGAAAAGGTTAAATGACAATGCACCTGGACAAGTCTGAGCAGAGTAACCACACGGCCTTTCCACCAGCTCCTGGCAAAGGGGAAACCAGAGGCCTTCTGAACCGAGTAGGCTCCACACTGGAACCCCTCCCTGCAGTATTTAACTATAATTAGCGAGAACTATCCATATGGCGGCTCTTCTCGGGCCAGATGGGTGGTTGTCAGGCGGCACATGATCCCTGCTTCACTTTGAAGGAGACATGAGTAATCCTGGGGATATTAATCCAACAAAGACTATATTTATCTCCATTTCTCTGGTTGGTAATACATCTCCGTTTCTTCTCCAGGCATCAGGAGGTACGGGACACAAGCACCAAGCTAGTCCTGCCCCGAGCCTAAGGAAACGGATGCCTCCAACTCTTCTGTGTTACTGGAGTGTCTGCTCCTGCTCAAAACTGACCTCAGCCCCGCTCAAAGGCAGAGCATCTACGGCTCTATGGCTCAGGAGGATGTCGGAGCCTTAGAGGCTGCCCAGGTGGTTCGACAGATAAGGAAGGAGACTGAGGCTCAGGGAAGGTGTGTGGCTGGTCCAAAACAAGTTAAGGATGAAGGTGAAAGACGGTCACATGACCTCTCTTTGGTTTTACGTGGGGGTGACATGCCATTTTGCACCTGCCGAGGCAGTATGTTCCTTTCCATTCCCAACAGATGAACAATTACATGGTTTCCCTCTTTGAAGGAACTGTGGTCACCTTTAAAAGGAGGCAGGTGGCATTGAAAGCATATGTAGGGTGGATGCGGAACCAGAAAAGCCATCAGGATTCAAAGCAGTCCTACAAACAGCCTACTCCATCTCTCTCTCTCTTCCTCCACAACCTTTCTCCGTACTGACTGCTCCGTGCCTCCCATCTCTCAACCCCAGTCCCCTCTTCCTCCACTGAACTAATCCTCTTCCTATTTCATGGACCACATCCCAGAGAAAGCCAGTCTGATTGGCCCTGCAAACAGCCACCAAGTTCATTGGCCGTCCTCCTTTGTGTCGAGAGACCTCATAGGTCACTGGCGAGCCAATGGATGAGCTGTAAACAGACCCCTGGTCCAATCAGAAATGCCCCCCATGAGCAGGGTCTGTGGGTGGGGCCAGGTCAGCAAGAAGAGGGTTTTGCAGGTGCCCAGTGCGTGTTGTTGTAAAAAGTAGGGTCCTTTTCAGGACTTCAGTGACTTTAATTAACAACATTCTTTATTAAAATAATAGCACTTTTTTATGGAGCACTTCCTGGCACCACCTAAGTGCTTTACGTTTATTTTCTTTTTAATCTTCATACAATCCTATGAGATAAGCACTGTTATCCCCATTTTACAGATAAGGAAATGGAGGCCCAGAGAGCTCATGATTTGCTTGAGGTGACTCAATATAGTGTTTTAAATGCTGCTTTGACCCAGTTTTGAGGGTCTGGCTAGAAGCCAGGGAGTTCTCCTTCTTGAGCTGATGATTAAGTCCATACCCCAATCACCTCCTTATTGGGATCTCACAGTTGGGGCCAATCCATCCTCTCTAATTGCCCCAGGGCCAGTTACCAGACAACCATGGACAGCCCTTGTGCCCCAGAGCATGCTGAAATTATTCAGACGAGCCGATCCTAAGCCTATTTACCCTGCCTCAAGCTTTCCTTCCTTCAGAAGCCACAAAAAAGGCTCCTACCCATAGTTCCCATTCTCTCTCTCTCTGCCTCCTGGCTGACCCTGGATCTTCTGAACGGCCCCTTCCTGGGGTGCTGTTTCTCCCCAGGGAACTGTGAGGGTAACAGACTGTGAAACTTTCCCGTCTCTTTCCCTTGATCTGTGAGGTATCACCATACCTCACTCAAGGTAATGTGGTGAAAACAGTGACATGGCTGGGGAGAGGTGGAGAGACACACACACACACACACACACACACACATTCTCACGAATGTGCCGCATTGCCTCTTATTCATGAGGCGTGGGGCGCACCCCGCAGGAAATGGGCACCACTAGCTTGGCACTTCGGGGTTGACTCTGACCTCGGCACAGACATAGTTGCTACAAACAACTTCAGCCTCTCCTTCTAAGACTTGTCTTTGATATGTTTTCCCTCCTTTTCCAGTCTTTTTCCAGTCTGGATACCTATCAGATCCTATCTTGAAGGTCCTTGATAGCAAGTAAAAATTTTAGCCAACATAACCTGGTAAAGTTATAGTATCATTATTTTTTAAATTGTTGTTGTTGGTTTGCATTTTATTAGTAAACTCTTCAAGAAGTCAACTCTTCAAGAAGTCTGGAAAAACCTTCAAGATCCAAAAGTAGGAACTTCAGCTGTGATATCAAAGAAAAAGGAAGAGATTCAAAACATAGGTAGTGCACATCTGTGACTTTGGGTAAGTTACTTGATTTTTCTGAATCTCAGTGTTGTCATCCATAAAATGGGACAATACTTCCTACCTTATAGAGTTATTGTGAGAGTTGAATGAGAAAATATCCACAGAAGTGCCTAAGAGAGGCTCTGGCACATAGTACTTGCTCAGTAAATATTTGTATCCTGGCCTGAATAATTCTTCGTGGGCATCACCACTGAGCTGTCTAGCTTGGACCTCCAACATTCATGCATCATTCTTGTTCTTTATCCTTCTCACACCCTTTGTCTCCCAAACTCTAGAGCCAGGCATCAGTCTTCATTTATCATCAAGCTGTCATTGCTGTAAATATTTCTTTGTGGCCACATCTTTTTAAAAAGTGGGTCAATGAATGAACACTGAGAGACCCATGTGTTTTCTTGTACCTGCTCCACTTTAGCTATGTATATTGCCTACATGGCTCCTGAGGGCTTGGGGGTTTAAGCTTCCATGGAAGGTGGGTGGGGGACCTAGGTGTGCCTTGAGCACCAGTGTCCAGGGATGGACAGACGAATGCAGGCAGAATGAAACCACTGGTGATCTGGAATGATCTTGAGCCATATCAATGACTCCATTAGGGCGATAACATGTCACACTTTACCCAAACAAGGTTTCCCTTTTCCGGATGACCCGGAGAGCCTGAAGAGGCTTTGATTGCCCCTGGAAGGCTCCAAGATCAAAATGGTCCTCTGGCTGTGGCTTTATTTTCCTTCTCTAAAAAGAGACAAGATGGGGTGTTTTGCCTTTGTGTGGATGCTTCAGTGGCATACACGCGCTGATGACCTCAATGCAGCGCAAGGTGCAAGAGCTGCCATGGAGAACACCATTCCCTCTCTCCCTTCTCCGGTGCAAGGTGGCTCTTCTGGATCTCTGCCTTCCAGTGGGCACTGTAGAAGACCTCTTGCTGAGACAAGAAGTAGGCTGAAAGGCTGGATATTTTTGAAAGACAAAAACTTCAAAAGAGGAGGCAATTTGAAGAGGGCAGAGCAAATTGAGGCAGTCCGGCATGTGTCAGGCATCCCTGGGGCTGCTGGTGGCCCAAACACTGGGCCACTCATCACCTCTGCCCAGTGCATGGAGGATGAGTAACACCAGCAAGACTGCATGAGCACTCAAAGACAAATGCTCAATTATTTAACTGTGTCTCTAATACTCCTCCCACACGAGGCTTCTGAGAACCCTCCTGACGTCACATCCTGTTGGATTTTTTCACTCCCAAGTTCTGAAGAAAAACAGCTACTCCAGGGTCCCTGGGGACATCAGAGGTCCCATCTGAACAGTGCATCTTCGGTGCTGCTCTGATGGAGGGACCTTTTTCTTTGTTGGGGGAAGAACATTCTTTTTAATCAAATTCGAAGCTTCTTTGGGAATGCAAGTGGGTCTTGGATGTATTAACACAATGGGGACTCACCTGGCCAAATAGAACCATTGAGTCATTCCGTGGTTACCATCTCGCTCACCTCCAGTGTTTTCCTGGCCCACTGTTCTCTCACCTGCCCTTTCAATATATCTGCAGCGAGAAACGGAGATTACTCTGCCAGGAGGCTGCTCGGTCCACCCGGTCGTTCATGGGCCTGGGAAGGGTCCTTCATGACTTCCAAAAGGTTAAAACATTGGGTGACCAACTTGCCCTGGTTTATCTGGGACTTCCCTCGTTCTCACACTGAAAGATTCGCAGCCTGAGAACCTTCTCAGTCCCAAGCAAACCAGGACAGGTGGTCACCCTAGCAATGTGACCCTGCCTCTTCCAAAAGGCCTGTCTTCTCCTGTAGACCTGCAGAGGGTCTCTCTAATTAAATTTTGTTTCCTGCTGTCACCTCTTTTGCTTGAGATCTATCTGCAGTCATTTCTCTTGACTCATGATTCCTTCTTATTCCCCCTAAATGCTACTATGTAATTTCTACTTTCTCCACGTTACTAAGAGAGACCACTGGCCCTAGGTGAACAGGAGCATTTCTGGAAGGGTGTTGGGAACGAAAAACAGAACATGAAGTCTGCCTAGTGTGCACAGAGCACCGTGCCAGATCCTTAAAACATATCCTGTAACCATCTCAATGTGAGTATTAGTGTGGTTTCCACTTTCCAGATAGGAAACCAGGGGCGAGAGAGATTAAGTGACTCACTGCAAGTCACCGTGCAGCGTTGGAATCAGAATCCAGGTCTTATTTGAAAAGGAGACGTCATCCTGGAAGAGAAATTTGGGATTAAAGACATCAAACTTCAAGAAATGTCGCAGCCAAGGGTGGAAAGAATCCACTGTGATGAAGGAGAGCAGATGAAGTAGCAATGTGGGGAAAAAACTGACATATACGCACTTTCCTTTTAAAAAAAAAAAATTGACACTCTTTATGGAACTTAAGTCACTTTGTAAGCTTTGAAACATAAAAATGTATTATGTATAATGTGGTTTGCTCATAAAATTATCATGTTTGGTGTATTTAAAGACATGAGAACATAGGAAGAAGGAGAAGAGTCGTAGGGAAATGGCTTTTTTTTTTTTTTAGAAAAGTTAAAATGGTTTGAAAAAAATGGTATTAAAGATAATTTTTCTATTTTTGCATCAGATGTTCACAATTCTATTCATGCAGTCGTTAACATTTCCTGTCCTCTGTTAACCTCCTAGGAACCCTCAGACGGCCCCCCCTGCCCAGGAGGCCAAGACTCAGCATCACTCTCTATCCTCTTGCCCTCTGCATTCCCTCCTTCTCTCTAGTTGTGGAACGTTTCATGCATCTGGAAACCTTGTTTTTCCTGGCCTATTCTCAAGTCCCAGCCTTTTGTCCAGGTTCTGACTCAATAGTTCTTTATAATTAACTTATGCAGTAGTTAGTGTCTGCCGTCATTCATGGTGGCAACTGATCATCTCCCTTAGCTGAGCTCTGAGATGCTATAGGCTCAGAGGACTGCTTCTTTAAGTCTTCCTGGAGATGAGGCTAGGGAATTGCTTCCTTGCTGCTCCTGTACAGCTGGCAGCTGCAGTGCTACATTAAAGTTCCTGGCTTGATGAGTGGAGGGCTAGATATCGTTCCCAGCTGTCCTCTGGGCCAAGTGCCCATCCCTGCTGGCCCCTAAATGAGGCCAAGTTCTTCAAAGGACCTTCAGAGGAGTTTGGTCCAAAGACTGAAAACAACATCGACACCCACAACAGGGGTTACTTAAATCACGATGCATTTATGAAATGGAATATTATGTAGCCATTACAACATCAAGATAGAGCTGTGTCTACTAAATCTGGTACTATTTTTGGGAACTAGTAAGTGAGGAAAGCAAAATAAAGAAGAGTGTGGGAGCATGCACCGTTAATACATAAAAGAAGGTAGAAATTGGATGGTGGATGCCTACTTGTTTGCACATTCATAAGATACCTGTGGAATGATATCCAAGGAACTGTAACAGAGAGGTTACCTAGGGGACTGACAGTTAAGAACAGAAAGGACTTAATTTTTACTCGATATCCTTTTATTGCATCTGGTTTTTTTTTAATCATTTGCATTATTGCTTATCATAGTTAACAAGATAGATATATAAATAGATAAGTGAAAATTTAAAGGTAATTTGACACACTGTATGCATTTAATAATACACTACAAATTAATTAAATGAAAGAATTGCTGATTGACCACGTCACCCACTGCACAAAGGTCAGCGTGCACATAGGCAAGTGAATCTGGAAATATCTGTTTGCCTCTGAGGAAGGAGAGTAGATGAACTTGCTGCCTATCTGAATATGCCTCTGGGTTGTCCCCGCAGCCGGTTAGTCATTCCTACCGCGAACATTAACTGAGAACGTACAATGGTCCAGCACTGAGAAGGCCACTGTGCTGCAGAGATGAACGGGACACGGCTGACTGGCCTGGATCTCACAATTAGTGATTTTGTTATGAGTATGCTAAAACATTTTTAGTCGATATAAGTATTAAAGTGCAACCTTGAGGCCCAGAGAAAGGCAAGAGCTATGCCTCTACTAACTCAGAGATCGGGCTCCACCCCCAACATGTCCCACCCATGCCAGGGCCTGCCCCCAGACCCCCTTCCTCCCTGGGGAGGACCAGCTCACTCCTCTAGAGCAGTGGGCAGGGAGCGCGGCTGGGAGAACTCTGGCTCGGTGTATTAGGAAGAGTAACCTGGAGTGTTCCTCTCACAGGGTGATCGTACCTGGTGTTTCCTGGAGGGAAGACTTTTAAAAACTGGTAAGCACGATGGCAAGAACTGAAATAACCATTATCATATTATTTAACATCTTAATTGTATATATTGCTGCTGGGGAAGAAGCAAATGTGGCTTGTGGGTGTTCGGGAGGTTGTTTTCAGGATCACTGGGTTGCAAAGACGTTCTGAGATGATTCACTGAGTTACTGAAAATAAGGCACGGAGAGGAGAGAAACAAAAATAATAACAACAGCTACCTGTATATGGAACACTTAGTATGTATCGGGTATTGCAACCAGATCACTTTTGTCACTACCGCAATACATCAGGGACAGGGACAAAACCTAATATCAGACATTCATTCTCTTTCCTGGGACTTTGAATTTTGAATGAAAGGATACAAGGACAATGGCAGCCACGGAGGTTTGTTTATTCTAATGTTGGCACCTAAGTGAGACCATTGTGATAGTTTTATGGGTCAACCTGACTGTACCCAGGGTGCCCTGCTATTTAATCAAACATTATTCTTGGTGTGTCTATGAAGGTGCTTCTAGATAACAGTAACAACTGAATGGGTAGACGAGGTAAGGCAGATTGCCCTCCCTACTGTGGGTGGGCCCAAATGGTGGGGGGGGAGAAGACAAAATAAGAGAGAATTTTCTCTCTTTGCTTGACTGTTTCTGGGCTGGGACATCTGTCTCTTCCTGCACTTGTACGGTAACTTACATCACCAGCTCTCTTGGTCTTACGGACTCAGACGAGAACTATATCACCAGTTCTCCAGGTCTCCAGCTTGCAGACGGCAGATCGTGGAACTTCGCAGTCACCATAATTTCATGAACCGATTTCTATAATATATATAAATATAAACATATCCTATCGGTTCTGTTTCTCTGGAGAACCCTGACTAATATAGCCATCAAGAGGTCTGTGCTACCAAGGCCTTTGGGAGATGCCTAGATACTTTGTACGCTCTGCTCCCTACCATCCTAGAAGCTACTCTTTATTTTTCTAATTAATTCCTTCTGCTTTAGCAATTTGGAGTCAGATTCTGTTGCTTGTAACCAAAGAACATCAGCTGATAATGCAACCCTAGTAGATGGGTAAATACTGTTCCTCTTTAAAGGTTAAAAAAGCCCTATGATTCATAGAGATGAAATTCCTTAACTAATATCACACAGCTAGTGAGTAGTAGAGCCAAGATTTGGCCCCATCTGCCTAAATCTATAGCTTCTGCTATTTCCCCTTTTTTCTTCAGTGTTGACAATAGAAAGTGACAGAATAGATCATGGAAACTGGGCTGGGATCCTGGAGGTAGCTCTTCACCAACTCTCGAGCTACAGAAACTCCCAGAGCCAGCTACCCGGCTCAGTCCAGAGCAAGGAAGACACTAAGAAATCAGAGATTCAGAGACCAAAGGGGGATCAATTCTGATTCAGAGCCAAGTGTCACACTTGTGAACTCCCACTCAAACACCAGGGGTTCTGCCACTTAAGGAACACGGGAGATAGAATACAGCAGTTGGCTCAACTCTGGTGCAGACCTTGTGACAGGACATTGCATCTGACTCCTGGTCATGAGACCAGTTACGGTATTGCATTTCCAAAACGGTGTTTGGTGTCGATGGAATGATAATAAGGAGAACCAGCTTTTATTGAACATTTATTTTGTGCTAGGCACTGTCTGACATGTTTTCCATAGTTTGTCTTAATTGTCATGTCAATATCAACATTATCACCCCCACTTTAGAAAGAAGAAAGAAAGTAAAATAACTTCATTAAGGCCTCTGAGCTGGGATTTGACCTAAACAACCTGACTCTTAAGCAAACAGGGCAAGAAGATCCTGGAACTCTGAGATGATTCATCTATCAGGAAACCCTGCCTGGACACCTGCTTCTCACACTTATGGTCCGGGGCCACTGTCCGACTGGCAGCATCTTAGGTTGTATTGGCTGGGTGAAATCTCCCAGAACCGTGATAACACAGAAGTTGAACAACCTGCAGGCCAAGTTTGATCCAGAGGGAGAAGATTTCGTGAAGATTTTATAGCTCCAACATGACAATAATGTCTCAAGTTTCCCCCGCCCCCACCCAATTGTGCCCCTTCTCTAAACACCACTCTTTGCACCCACCCACATCACTAGGATGGGATGCAGGATGCAGGATGCGGGCGTGGGTGACAGACGCTCATCTGCAGAGGTAGCTGTTGCTATTTCCTTATTCTTTGACCTGAGATATTCTATCCCAGCCCTTGACATTTCAAATAGGCCTTGAGTAACCTCCTTGGCACCCCTGCTAAACTTCATAACTCATACAATCTGGGTTTTGCATGTAAAAAAGAAGAAAACAGACATTCCCCACCTACCCACCTCTAGCCTTTTTTTTCAGAGGGCTCTAAATGGCCCTGAGCCTGGAGCCATATCCAGCTAGCTGAATTAACTGCTAAGAGAGGAAAGCATGGGAAGCCATTATGCAGATGTCTGGCTACTCGGGGCTTTTTTGGCTCCAGGGGCCTTAGCAGTATTAGGGAAAGGCTGTAGATCTGAAGTTCAATCTGTGCTCATTTGCAATTATCTTTTCCTATTAGATCACCATGTGATCATTACTATTATTCTTCAACACCGGCTGATTTGCTGATCTGGTTGGCTGAACTCACTTAAGGCACTTAGCTACATTGAAGTCATTCCCATATCTATAAAATGAGGATAATATACTATGTAGCTGGCAATATTGTTAGAAGAATTAAAGAACAGAACATGTGTAATGCATTTAATATCATTACGAAGACGTATACAATATGGAGACATGTACAATATATAATCACAATTCTATTAGGTTGTTTAGCAAGTGTTTGTTGAGCACCTATTCGATGTCAGGTATTAAGTACTTTACAAGTATTTTATTTAATTATCACAAATCCCTGGCTATAATTCCTATTATTATCCCCATTTCACAGCTAGAGAATTCCAAAAGGTTAAGTACTTTGCTCAAGAGTCACATTAGCTATTAATTGATGGGAGATTATTGTAACTGTGATTTTTATTGTTAGTTTTGTTATACAGAGCTCAACTCTCTAACAATGCATAAATCCCACCTATCTATTGCACACACATCCATACAAAAACGTACCCAGAGATTCTCAGACAGACATACCTAGAAACACACAAAGAAATACACATATTATGCAGTACATAGACTCATTAAATTATAGACTTTCCCTTCCCCTTCTACAATCAGAATGTCCTTCTTTATACTATTCCTTTCAGTGCTCGACTAATATGATGGATTCATGCAGGTAGGATGCTAATAATGGCTTTATTGCAATACCTTCCCAAGGGTAGCTGCATTTTAACAGATGAATTCTAGACACCGCAATGCAAAAGCTGCCAGAATTATTTGCTCTTAGAGGAATTACAAGACCTATGGTAGGAAGACAAAAGAGAGAGAATCCTAGAGAAAAATCATTCATTCATTCAGTGGCATGTTATTGATCACCAGCTATGTGTCATACACTGCCAAGACTCTGGAGAGAAATCTGTAATGAGAGAGACACGATCCTTGACCTCACAGATATTAGAGTCTGCTGGTGTTACAGTGGTTCTTGACACAGCCTCTTAAGGCCACCTATAGATGGATGGAGCTGGTCACAATATGGGGCTTGTGGTTCCATTTAGAATCTTCATGATAGATTCCCAGAATCCTGGAGCTCTGTTGTCCAATATGACAACCACTAGCTACATGAGCTATTTGCATTTGAATTTAAGTTTATTAGAATTAAATAAAGTAAAAAATTCGGTCCTTTAGTAGCACTAGCTACATTTCAAGTCTCAATACCTCCATCTGGTTAATGGTTACTATGTTGGGTGATACAATGTTTCCAGTATAGCAGAAAGCTTCATTGAACAGCACCAGATTAGCAAATCAAAGAATGAAGATAGCTTAGAGATATTCGAATTCTACCCTCCTCATTGTAGAAATGGTGAACTGGAGGCCCAGAGAGGGGTGGCCACAGACTGAATCCATAGTTAGTCCAACTGTAAGTAGAAGCTTTTTCAGCGCCTTTGCCGAATAACACCCCTGCCCCCAACCTGTCCCACCCAGCTTGTCAGCCACCCTTCACGAGCAACAGGTAAGGAGTCAGTAACTTCAGATTTGACATTGCTCTGCATGTTCCAGGGGCAAGATTTGGTCTTTAGAAGAAGCCACTGTCCAGCAGAGACCCTGCTATCTCTATGGGAGGTTGTGTGCATCAATAACTACAGCAGCAATAACAAAAACAAAAACAAGAACAGCTGCTTCCCTTTCTGCGTGGCTCCTGGTACAGTCCTAAGCACTGGTCATGCGTTATTTCTTGTAAGTCTGCCCAGCAACCCAAAGCATTTAGTAGTATTAATAAAGATGAGGAAACCAAGGCAGAGAAAGATGAGATAAGGTGCCTGAGATCACTCAGCTATAAAGGGAGAAACCTGAATTGGAACCTGGGTCTCTTGACCTCTGAGCCTGTTGCTGTTTTGTCTGCCTTCTAACCTAACATCTCATCTGAAAGCTTCATCTTAACAGGATAAGAAACAATTATAGTTGCAGATTTTCCTCTTTCTTGGCCTGGCTTCAAATTCAAATATCAAAACCAGTGTAAAACTAAAGTTTAAACAAGAACCATCCCCGCTGGAAAGCCACATGCATTCAATTCCTTGGCCTTGTTTTATTTTATTTTATTTTGTTAAGCAGCTCTGCGCACATCTCTGCACTCCAGCCCCTGGAAACCTTTCTGTGGGACCCAGAGGGACCAGGAAGGAGCCACAGCTCAGAGACCATCCCCAGTTCCCCTTCTGCAAACTCAGGACTGCATGTTGTGAATGGATACGAAGGATTAAATCAGATCCTGAGTAGCCCCCTGTGCCCCCCAACACGCACCCTCCTCCCAGGATGGCAGAGAGGGAAAAACAAAAAAGGCAGGAGGCTCCCTTGAAGTGGGCTCTTCCCGACCACAGCCTCAGCCGTGCCATTTCCAATCTGTGTCAGGCAAGGAAAAGAGTCAGCTTTATTCTTGTGTGATAAAGCGTTATCATCTCTTATTCATGTAGGGTTTACTTCACAGTGTCACTTTGACGACTAAAATATTTGTTTGAGAGTTCTTCTGAAGGGTCTCTCAGGGCAGGATCAATGCAGCTGGTTGGAGCGCTTTCTCGCCAAGCAGTTGAGTTTGTTTTGCAAAAATAAATGTGGTGAAATGAGTCCGTGGGGACCCCCTGAATCCAAATGGGAGCATAAGACTGAGAAGGTACACTAGGATCCACACTGTGCAGGGCTTGGAGCGTCGCTAAAGAATTTAGACTTGATTTAGGAGGCAATAAGGATTCTAGAAGTGGGGGTATTTTGTTGTTGTTTTGTTTTGTTCTTTGTTTGTTTTGTTTTCTTGAGACAGGGTTTCCCTGTGTTGCCTGGGCTAGAGTGCAGTGGTGTCATCATAGCTCACTGCAACCTCAAACTCATGGGCTACAGCAATTCTTCTGCCTCAGCCTTCCGAGTAGCTGGAACTACAGGTGCATGCCACTTCGTCCAGCTAATTTTTCCATATTTTTTGTAGAAATGGGGTCTTGCTCTTGCTCAGGCTGCTCTCGAACTCCTGGCCCTACGCGATCCTTCCACCTCAGCCTCCCAAAGTGCTAGGATTACAGGCACAAGCCACCATGCCCGGCCAGTTGTTGTTTTGCTTTTAGCAAAGATTGCCATGATCCGAGTGTATTTCGTCACTTTGCAAATATTAATCACCTTCTATGTACCAGTTACTATTCTAGGCCCTGAGAATCCAAGGATGACCTGGATAGACAGCCAGTTTCCCAGCACATTGATCCAGCATACTGGTTCTCAACTGGGGATAACATAGGCCCCCATTTAGAAATGCCTGGAGGCATTTTTGGTTTTCATAACCATGAGGCCAGGAATTTGCTACTGGCACCTAGAAGTAGAGGCCAGAGATGTTCTTAAACATCCTACAATGCACAGGGCAGCCCCACACAACAAATAATTGAAAAAAAAAAAACATCCATAGTGCTGAAGTTGGAAAACCGGACCTATTAACTCATAAATTCATAAATGATATAGACCTTGTCACCTTGCATGCAAATCACAGATACTACCACAGTACCGGGCACAGAGTATGCAAATAGTAGATCAAATAAAATAAGGCATTTGTGAGTTGGCTTTTACAATTATCCATTTGTATACCAATGTCAGATAGTAGGTATTTCAGAAAAACAATTTGAGTGCTTGAGGTTTTTTGCTTCCAAGAGGGAGCTCAAGAAAATCAAATGTGAGGCATTTCTGATTTTAGGGACTCCAGGTACTTCTGGAAAAAGGAAAGATTCATGAAGTTCTAAGTATCAGAAATTTTCTGTGACAGTCATAGCCTCCAAATTTGCCACATGAAGGGACAAACGGCAGCCAACATGGATTAAACACTCACTGCAAACATGGTGCAATGCATCATCTCATGCATTCGCCCAATAATCCTGGGAGGTGCGGCTATTGTGATGTCTATTTTACAGATGAAGGGATTGAAGGACAGAAGGATTAAGCCACTTGCCCAGAGTCACCCAGATAGTAGGCAGAGCCAGGCTGTGACAGAAGGCAGTGTAACCCCAAAGCCTGCACTCTTTGCCTAAATTTCTTCTTGAAGAGCTCCCCGCTGGGTGTGGTATTGGGGGACTACCAAGGAACCTCCCCAACTGGATCGTCTGTCCTGAAACGTGAACTTTGTGACACAAAAATTAGGAAAATTGATCAGAAAGGGTTGACACAGATCCCTTCAAGGAGATGGTTGAAGGCTACCTGACATTTAGGCTCCTGATGTTGCCCTGGGTCGCACTGTCCTGTCCACTCTGCAAGCTACCCCTTTCCTCAACAAGCTTCCCTTCTGCTAAGGCAGGCTATTGTTAGTTTCTGTTGTTTGTGACCAGATAATCTTGGTACGGAAAAGATCCAGGGAGCAGATTCTGACCTCTGGGGCTCTATTGGCCCATGGAGGCAGCTGGGGAGTCAGGAATGGGAAAGCTGTCATGTTTGAAGACGGAAGCTCAGAGGAGGGCTGGGGGAGAAGGGGCGAGAAGGCACCTTCAGGCCTCCTGCCTTAAGTGCGTGGAGAACAGGTGCCTTGCAGGTTACAGGAGGTATGTGGGTTTGCATCAGGCTGCCTGGGTTTAAACTGTGGCTCTCTCTTGCTAACTATATAACTTTGAACAAGTTATTTAATATCTCTGAACCGGTTTCCTTGACGGGGGTGTGTATTAATACCTGCTTTGTGGAGTTGATGGGAGGGCCAAATGAGCCAACAGTGTGTCTCATCCCTTGTAAGGTACACGTTTTCCACATTTTATCATCTCTGAAATTGGAATGTGGCTTACAGTTGATGCTGTATTCTAGATTATTGGATGGAGGGTTTTTATTTGTTTCTTAGCAGTGCCTACAATAAAAGTGTAAGTTATTGATGTTGCCTTAGATTCGGTGGTACAGTATGCCGGCAACACTGTATAGGCTTAAAATATTAGGAATTACTGTTTCCATTTTTATTGCCCATGTGTAACACATGAGCACTCATTAAGTGTGGGCTCACAGAGTTTGAGTCTGACCTGGAGGTCACTGGGACCTGGCGAAGCACAGGAAGAGGTCACACCCTGAGCTTCCTTCTGGGGGAAAGAGGTCAACAGAAACCTACAAACAGAATCCCCTTGACAAGAAGAAATGATGAAACTCTCCTTGCAATAAATCACTCTGGACAGGTTCTCTGTGGTTTCAGGAAACTTTTGCCATCCTGTTTCTTCTTTGCTCCACAGTTTGCAATACAAAGCCACTGACCCCTCCTCCCTCATGTCTCAGGCTACCAACAAGCCACCTGGACTCTGAGTGGCAAACTGCTCTGCTGGCCCTGTGACAAATCCTTTCCAAACACCACCCGTCATCATCAGCTTGGCCACAAAATTGGGCATTTGAGGCTATCTTGGTTATTTTTATTGTTCTAATAGCAGCATCTATCAGATTTTATTTTCCCTGACCTACAGATGCAATATTTAGTGGGCAGACAGTTCATCTTGGGCATTTTAATCAACATTCACTCATGTTAAACAGTTGACCAGGGAGAAGGTGAAGAGTGGGATGATTAATAAATCAAATGCTGGCATCTAATTGCCTGGGTTCATGTCTTTATTCCTAGATGTGTGACCTTCCTCCCTAGGAAAACTATCCAACTACTTTCAATTTCAGTGACCTCATCTGTAAAACGAGAAGGATAACAGCTAACTATGTTAGGTACCAGACACTACTCCATGCAGTCTACATGCAATAATATATTTAATCCTCACAACCATCTTTGAGGTGGGTGTCCTATTAACATCCACATTTTACAAATGAGGGAAAAGATGCTTTTAGAGGTTACATAACTTGCCCAACTCCACAGCTAGACAGTGGCGGGCTGACCGTCTCCAGAGTTTATGCTCTTACCCACAATTCTATGTTGTGTTCCAAACTTGACAGAAATGCCTCCCTGATTGGAAGGACCATAGTCAAATGGAATGAGATAATGGATGTGAAGCACAGAGCTCAGTGCTAGGCTTTTTAAACATAGTAAAGGTTGGCTACTGTAGGGACAACTTCCATTTACAAGCACGTGTCATGTTCCACACATTATGTCATGTTCCTTAACATGCAATCTCTCTCCTGCTCACAATAACTCTAGGAAGTAGAAATTATTATTATTACACACACACACACACACACACACACACGCACACACACACCCTTAAAGCCAAGGAGCAGGTAGGTTCAGGGTAATTCCTTCTTTACAAAGGTGTGCTAAAGGTGATTGGTCCCAGGGCACACGACTAATAAGTGGCCAGGTCTGCAGGTCGTATTTGACAAGGGTGCGTATACAGGAAACAAAGCAAGGCTGTGTTGCTGCTGTGGACCACGGTGAGCAAGAATAAGGAGTTGTGGTAAGAACACTTAACATAAGATCAACCCTCTTAACAAATTTTTAAGTGCACAATACAGTATTGTTATCTGCAGGCACCATGTTGTACAGCTTATTCATCTTACATAGCTGAAACTTTATACCAATTAAACGACTGCTACCCATTTCCCTTCCTCCCAGCTCCTGGCAACAACCACCATTCTAGTCTCTGCTTTTATAAGTTTGACTATTATAGATTCCACCTATGAGTGTTTGCACTACAAAGATTAAAGAAAGAAAAGACACGAGGAAACTTTTGAAGGTGATGTAATGGATAGTCTATTACCTTGATATCAGGTGACGGTTTCACAGCGGTAGGCATATGTGTCCAAACTCATCAAATTGCAGACATTAAATATGTGCAGGTTTTTTGTATATTTATTATACCTCAATAAAGCTGCTAAAAACAAAATGAATAAAAATTAAAGAATAAGGAGTTGTTCCCAGAGCAATGTTAACTGCCCTACAATTAATCCTAAGATGCAAGAGAAAGAAGGAAGGTTGGGCATCATCTAGTTCCAGGCTTCCCTTTGCAGGAGAAGACAAGAGACTGAAGATCTGCCTGTGGGATGCAGCCGGTTACTACCAGAGTGAAAGCAAAATCCCACGACCTCTGACTCCCAGCCAAACTTCCCTTTTTGATAACTGTCCAACACAGAGTACAGCAAACTGCATCAAAGGGCTTCCATTCAAGTCTTTTGATGTATAATTTATTTTGGCAAAGCTGTGCATGTTTGCTATAGAAAATTGGGAAAATACGGAAATGAAGAAAGTTATGACAAAAATAAAATGATCCTATTTCCCACCACCCAGAGAGCTGTAGATAACTTGGCATGTTTCCTTTAGGCCTTTTCCTATGGGTAGCTTTTTGTTTGTTTTCTTTTTGGTTTTTACATACTTGTGAAATCTCTGTGTATACAATTTGTTACCAGCCTTCCCACTTAAATTAGAAATATTTTCCATGCTATTATAGACTATTCATAAACAGTGTTTCCTTTTCAATACTGAAATGTAGCAGTTCCCTGTCCTATACCTACCCACCCACCCCCAACCTATTCATATCCCTTGGGAACCACTTTTAACCATTTGCATTTAAAGTTTTTATGTTACCTCCATATGGCTCAATAATATGGGACTTCTAGATTTTTCTACTTCAGGAATTATCTGTTGATTTCCGGCAGTGATGGATGGGAATTGAGTTCATTTCTACCACCACCTCTGCACACATTCTTCCTTCTGCCTCTTCTCCCAATAGTTATACCTTTATTTTTTCATTCCTTTCTTGGTTACCATTATAATTATAAATAACATAACTAAATCTCACTTTTCTGTTTTTACTAATTACACTGTTTTTTTAATTCAATGTTTTGTAAGATCCTCGCTGACACTTTTCAACTTCAGTTAATTATAGTTTTTATTTTAATTAGTCAGTTTTGATAGTGTTTTTATACTTTCTACTTAGTCCATAATTGAGACATTAATGCTTTCTCTATGACTTGATCCTAACACTTGAAAACTAATAAAAAATTTACATAACTATGAAGAATGGAAATTTGTCAAGGATAAGAAAGTTGAGACCAAGAGAATATCCAGACCTTGTTAGAATAACTCTTAGCTTTTCAGCTTCCCCTCAACACAATGAACTCTTCTTTGTCCAATCCAGTATATAAGTAACTGACTCTAACTGCTTACTCGGGTCTTCATTTCTTTATGAGGGCTCTGGTACCACATAAAACTTGCATCATGCTTCTTCCCTGCTATCTTGTGTCAATTTAATTCTCAGACCTAGTCAGGACCCTCAGAGGATGGCGGTGAAGTCCCACCCATTTTCCTGCCTAAATGATCCACCTTGAGTCATGTGGGCTCAGGGTCCTCATTGCCAAGAGTACAAGAGATTGAAAAGAACCAGAGGCCATTACAGTGGGTGCCAGTCCTGGAATGGCTTGTTCTGCCATTCCACCTCAATTCACCATGCCGTCTGACACATGTACGGTGCTTTTCATCCGCACTGGCACTCACACACGCCAGAACGAGCTTCTCCCTTAAGAGGATGAGCCTGGAACAAAGATTACTTTGAGGATTATAAAAGAAAAGTTTCTACAGTCTGATGTCATGGGGGTTATAAAGTCCCAGAACATTGTATTCCATTTTCTCACTGTCCTATTATTCATGTGATGCCTCAAAATAATTATTTTCTGAGAGGATCTTAGCATTCCGGATGCACTCCGAATGTCACGGAAGAGCAGAGGAAACACAAGCATTAGCTGTGGCATGAGGCAAGAATAGCAAACAAATTGCCCCTCGTCGGTGAGGTACAGCACCCAGAATATACACAGTGAGATTTGTGAGAGCAAGTTCATTTTATTTATGGTGAAAGCCAACTATAATTGCTGGCAAGACCATTAATTGTCCTCACCTAATCATGAAAGCAAGCCCAACGAAATTTCCTAAAAATCCCAACTCCTTGGGGAGATGAAAGAGTTAGTCTTTTTTAAAGGTAAAAAATTTAAAAATCACTTTCATAAAGGAGCAAAATCCATTTTATTATTCAATTCCTCTCGATTAAAGGCATTTAAACAACTCATCGATTCCTGAGAAGAGAAAGAATGGGGGGAAAAAATCATGTCCACATTAAATAAGGTTTATTACGTTTAGAGCCGTAATTCAAACAGGCTTTGGGAAGAACTTTTGTCTAATGAGTCATTGTAATCGGGTATCTATGGGAAGAAGTGTTAATTCTTGGAATAGACAGCCAATTAATCACGTCTACAGTCAGCCTGGCTGGCAGCGGGCTCCGTGTTTTCTGGACTTCTACAGCAAATACAAAACAGGCAGCTCTCCTGTGCTTTACTAGAACAGAAAGTACGGCCCCTTTCACGGTCGGAGGCCCCTGTGATAGCTCATCCCCAAAAGTCTGAATCCTTAAAGCTTCAACCACAAGCCAAGGGGAAACAGCAGTGGAAAAAATAGGGAAAACACACGAAAGGCCACTCCATTCAGGAAGGCATGATACTAACAATAAATGACATTTAAATAATAATTACCATGTTCCAGGCAGTGGACTAAGTCCTGTGCACATATTAGATCATTTAATTCTTATAACAATTCTGAGATATATGAGCGCTATTATTCTCATTTTACAGATGATGACTCTGAGCTTCGGAATAAACGATTTGCCCAAGTTTGCACAGATGGATCTGGGATTCAAACCCAAGCCAGCCTGACTGCAAAGTCTGTGATCTATTTATGTCTTAATACCATGGAACCATGTATGTAATACATCAAATGAAATAGAATACAACTTCTGTAGGCAGTGTAATTATTTCATTCATAAATGCTTATTGAGTACCTACTATGAGCTGGGAACTGGCATAAACACACACACATATATACACATACGTATGTATACAGACACTCATACATGTGTATGCGTATGTGTGTGCTGGTTTTAATATATGTCCAAAAATTTTTTGATGTCTCTCACTTCTAATGGATAAAATAAAGCAGAAGTGATAGTGTATGACTTAGGAGTCTAACTGTGGCTTCCTGATTACTCTGTGACTCCTGGATGGCTTTGCTCTGGAAGACATTAGTTACTGTGTAGAGCAGCTCACGTGGGCAGAAACTGAGTCCTACAGCTGACAGCCACAGGCGTGGCCATCTTGGAAGTGGGTCATCCAGCCCCAGTAGAGCCTTCAGAGGACAGCAGCCCTGGCCAGTATCTTGACAGCAACTTCAAAGAGACCCTGAGCAGCTAAGCCATTCTCAGAATGCTGACTTTCAGAAACATAAATGTGTTTTGTTTAAAATCACTAGTTTTGCTGCACGGCGATAACTAATACTCTGTGTGAGTATGAGTGTGTGTGTGTGTGTGTGTGTGTGTCTTATCAAATAGTAATCAAAGAGAGCTAAAGAACAGCAATGTGAACATGACTGAGATCTGTCCCAAAGGCTCACTGTTCTTTGCAGTCCTCTTTCTGTGGTCGTTATCTTAATTGACAGCACAACCACCCACTTGTTCAACCAAACAAAAAAAAACCAGTCACCCTCAACCCCTTCCTGTCTCCATCCCTCCCTTCCTGCAGACTGGCTGCCAAATCATGATACTCCCACTTCTGCATCTCACCTGGTCTTTCTTCCCGTTTTCTACCAATCTAGCCTATTCAGTGGTTCAAAAAATATATATTGTTTGTAGCCTCTTCTTATGAACTCCTATTCAAGGCCCTGGAACTCTCTATTAATGCTGAATCCCATCCACCACCTTTGTACCTTGCACACATTTTTAGCTACCCACTGTAACGGATTCTCTCTCCATCCTACTAGTCCGTAAGCTCCTGGAGGTCTGGGACTATGTCCTAGCAAGCGTCTAGCAAAGGCTGTGATTTGAAAATATTTACCATCCTGATGATTATTTCCTTTTAACAAATTATCCCAAAGTTTAGTGGCTTAAGCCAACAAATGTTCATTATATCCCCTTTTTTGTGGGTTAGGAATTGAGGTGATTTAGTCATTTGACTCAGGGTCCCTTACAAGGCTGAAGTCTTCAACTCAAGATGTGACTGGGGGGCAACTCACTTCTAGGCTCACTTGTGTGGCTGTTGGCAGGCCAGGCCACAGGTCCTTACTGCTGGAATCGTCAGCTCCTTGTCATGTGGACCTCTCCATGGGGTGGCTTACAACAGGGCAGCTGGGTTTTATCAGAGCAAGGGGAAGGGAGAGAGTAAGAGAGAGTGGAAGAGAGGGTGGACATCAGCATCTTTGTAACCTAATCTCAGAAAGCACATTCCATCATTTTGTCGTATTGTATTTATTAGAAGCAAATTACCAGGCTAGCCCAAAAAGGTGATTACACAAGTCCAGAAAACCTGGAGCCAGGGATCTTTGGGAGATGCAGATTGAGCATCCCTGATCCAAAAATTGAAAATCCAAACTGCTCCAATATCAAAAATGGTTGAGCGCTGACATGACAATGCAAGTGGAAAATTCCATGCGTGACCTCATATGATGGGTCACAGTTAAAACACAGGCACACAACATACAGTTATTCTACATCCATAAGGGAAAAATTACAGTACCCTTGGTCTATGTGTATAATGTATATATAAAACAGATCAATTTTGTATATAGACTTATGTCCCATACCCAAGATATCTCACTGCATATTTGCAAATATTCCAAAATAAAAGACAGCCAAAATCCAAAATACCTCCGATCCCAAGATTTCAGATAGGGATACTCAACATGTATTTTAGGAGCTGTCTACCATGGTTACCTTGACCTTGTCTCTCAGAACAGGTGCAGCCTTGGGTATCCTTCACCTGCCTTGTCTAGGAGCCATTTCCAACTCCTCCTGCTCTGTGTCCCTCATGGAAAATGTGAGCTGACACCTCTCCCTGCTAGACATCAATGCATGATAGTCCTTCACATAACTCAGTTCATCCAGTCATTTATTCTGTATTTCAGCCCTGGGTGTGTTGCTTAACCTCACTAATGTTTCAGTTGCCCATCTGTAAAATGGGGCTAATAGTAAAACCCACCTCATAAGATTATTGTGAGCATTATAAACACACATTAAAAACATTTAGCATAGTTCTCAAAACAACATAAATGCACAATAAACAATAGCAACTCTTTACTGTTGTCACTCTGTCTGTGGACGTCAAGATATCTAAAAGGTAGATTCTGTGTGGTAGGTGGTGATGAGATACCGCTCATACAGATCTGACCCAGAACTAGAAAATGAAAAACCTAAGGAAGAGAACGACCCATTGGTCCATGAGTGGGAAGCCCCAACAGAGGTTGGAAACAGACTTGGAATCAGATCCCAGAAGTAAAAAAAAAAGCTGCAGTATAGACAGCAACCAGGTTGTAAAATTGTACTTTTTACACATTTCCTGCTTTATTAAAAAATCCCAATTGATTTCCCTAAGCATTTAATATGGTTCTTTAAAAATTAAGGACAATTCAATTATGCTCAGGGACCCCGAGGATATGATCCTTGCAGGCTGTGAAAAGATTAAGTCTGGGAAGAGGAAGGGAAATAACATTTATGGAGTGACAACTGCTAAGCCATAGGGTGCATCTGGGCTTCTACTTGCATTATCTCACCATTCTTGCCCAACCATATTAAGTTGGTAGTTATTCCTATTCCTTTTAAAACAATTTTTGGTAAAATTCACATAGCAAAATTAACCACTTTGAAGGGAACAATTCCGTGACATTTGGTCCCTTTACAATGTTGCATAGCTGACACCTCTAAATAGTTCTAAAACATCTTCGTCATCCTCAAAGGAAACCCTGTATCATAAATGGATGCTCCACCTGTATCTCCCAGTAATCCCTGACTCCAGGTATTTAGGCTTTTGTGTAATCACCTCTTTGGCTTAGCCTTGTAACTTGCTTCTAGAAAGTATAATATGGCAAAAATGATAGAATGTGCCTTCTGAGATTAGGTTACAAAGACTCTGGTTCTTACCCTTTCTTCTTCCCTCTTGCTCTTTCTTGCTCTGATAGGACCCAGCCACCCACATTTTGGGTATTGTGAACATGGCTGCGATGAACACACATGTACACACGTGTACACGTATTTTGCACGGGTATCTCTTTTCAGTTCTTTTGAGTATATACTTAGCAGAGTTGTTCCTATGTTTCTGTGTCTGAGTTTTTGAGGAACTGCCTTATATTCCTGTTTTATAGATGAAAAACTGATGTGAATGCTTTACATCTAAGCCTGTGAGACACCAAAGTCCTTGCCATAGTCCTTGGGTCATAGTCCCGTGAGACAGGGTTACCTAGAGGAGGTGAGATTATCTAGACGGAAGTGGGCTCCTCTGGGCGGATAGAGCAGCGTGCGGCTCAGTGTGAGATGCCAAGGGAAGGAAGGCACTCGGGAGGGGCACAGCTTGGACCCCTCCTGGAAGGCTCCAGGTCTCCAGCTTCGGTTTCATGGAGGGAGACTGGATCCCATGGTCAGATCATGAATCGAGGCAGAGGAAGGCGGCTCACTCTGGTGACAGCCAAGGACCTGATTATAGACAACTATGGCCAGAGGGGTTCCATTCCCTCCCCCTCGGGTACCTGGCTGCTGGCGTTACTTACCTTTCAGAGTGAGCGAAGCTGACCTGTGTCAGGTTCAGTGTTAGGCAGAACTTATTTATTCCAGCAGAGGCTTTGGGGCTCTGTCCGGCTTTCTGATTTAGACACACGCACTCACACACACACACACACACACACACACACAAGCTACGGGCTTTCTTTGCTATCTAAAAACAATGTTAATGTCCTGCTTGTATACCGTAGCTCTATGGGACACAAATGAGAGATTATGTGGAGAGATTTCTGTCCTTCCAGGTTTGCTGTTAACAACCACGATTTAGCTGGAGGGAGGGATAAGAATGTATGTCCTATAGTGTGAGGAGGAAAGAAATGACCAGCTCAGAGCACACCACCCCACTGTCTAAAGCCTTCTGTGTCCACCAGTATCCTGTATAATCAACGCATGCTCCTCAGTCCAGGCCCACAAACCCCTCTGCAACAGTAAAATCACCACCCTCATCACCGTTATCTCATCTCGCATCTGGCATGTTCCACAAACTATCTTTTCTGTCTTCGCAATAACTCTGCAAGGTAGACAAGAACAGCTTCATTTTACATGGAGAACAGTGCGGTTCAGAGAGAGTAAGTTTGGCAGGATCAGGGTTTGAGCCCAAGTCTTGACCTCATTCCAAAGCCCAGGTTCTTCTGAGCGGGGCCACCCCCTCCGCCCGCCCGACTGCATCCACTCACTGATCACGTTCCCAGCAGTGTTACACCTGTATACCTCATACCACCAAGTCCGTATTAATTTTATTTCAGTCGACTCAGTTAGGAAATTAAATGCTTTTTCCAAACTCATCTCAAACAATATTATCTATAAAACCACAGGTGCTTCATTATAATTTTCTGCTACTCATAAAAATTAACACGGAAGTTATTAGAAGTTTAAAAGCCTTCACGTGGGTACCAGCGACAGTTGTTTTGTGCACTCCCAGCGGCACGTGACTTGTGTTCTAGGTAACAGTCCATACGGTCTGACTATATTCCAGGCGGTCAGCGCGTAGGCCACCAGCCCCAGCATCACCTGGGAGCCTGTCTGAAATGCAGAACCTCGTGCCCCGTGCGAGACATAGTGAATCAGACACTGCATTTTCACAAGACTTCCTGGGTGATTCTCCTGCACATTAAAGTTTGAGACGTGCTAGCCCTCACCATATGATGTCCCCATATGAATCTAGTCGCCTTTTCTGACATTCTCTCCTCTGGGGACATCTCTACCTGTCTGGCTGCAACAGACCCAACCTCAAACTCATCTAGCCTCTGCTGAGGTGGTCGGCACCACAAATTCACAAGGGCATTTGCACAGTGAACTCTGGCTTAAAGTCCCCGGGCAGGCTCTTGCATGCAGGTTGTAGATTGCCCAGGGAAGGGTTAATAGGCATTTTTGAAGCAAGGGAAGGAAAAGTTGTGATGAAAGAGGAGAGGAAAGGAGGGGTCAGAATGAATGTTGACATAGAAAGAAAAGAGACCCAGGAGAGAAAGAGAAAGACAGAGAGAGAGAGAGAGAGAGAGAGATCTTATCACATGGCCGAAAAGTGCCTCAATTTGTGCATTTGGCAGAACCCACATTTCTCTGATATGAAACCTGATCCCTTTGAACGATTTTCCCCTGGCTGGGGGCCAGCAGGGGAGAGAATGTAGACAGGAGACACTAACACAGGCACATTTATTGATTTCAAATAGAATCCCCTGGGAACACAGCAGAATGATTTTCAGGATTCAATTGAATTGACTCTTGCTTCAAATTAAATTCTTTCATTGCAGCTCAGCTCCTCAACAATCGCCCAGTTCTGTCCTAAAGGGGCTCCGATTCCCAATTAATAAATGAGGCTTTGAGTAATCTGACTCCACGTTTTGCTGATGGGGCAAACCAGATGACAGAGCAGGCGGGGGAAACGCAGGAACACACACCTCTTTGGTTTTCCTTCTGGAGGGCCCACCTGGATGAGCTAGTTTTAGGGTAGGGAGGGGGAGGAGCACGCTTGCATTTGCAGGGAAGCTCCAAAAATGGATCCTTGTTCTAGGGGAGCTGGCTTCTCTTTGCATCTTGTTACATCATAGTATCCCACTCAGAAACGGAATCCGGGGGTGGATTGGGTCTAGGAAGTCAGCACATCTTGAAATGCCGGAGTATTGGAGAGAAAAGAACAAGAGAAAAGTGAGCAAGAACCTGTTACTTCTAGGCTTTCTCCTTCCATCACGTGGCAGCCTTGCTTCTGCTTGGATCAAGGTGCAATTTCACTGTTTTCCCAGAGGAGGAAAACACCTGGCTTGCTTTGAAATAGGGGGCATTGCATGGAAGTAGAGGTGGAATGTCAACCCATGGAGAGTAAGGTCCCTTTGTGAAATGGCGCTCCAACCTGGCATGCCACAGGCACTATCTCATTTAATCCCCATGGAAGTCCCGCAGAGTCTGTACAGGGAGCACCTGCAGTTCACAGATCAGGAAATTGAGGCACAGAGTCGTCAAAGGCTGTGCCCTCACACACGTAGCAGGAATGTGGCATAGCCAGGACTCAAACGCTGGTCTGTTCACCTCCGTTTCTACAGGAGGGTTAAGAGCATGGACTCTAGAGCCAGCCCGTCTATATTTGAACCTGAGCACTTCTGCCTGCCTGCCAGCTGTGCGACCTTGAGCAAGTTGCACAACGTCTCTGTGCCTCAGCATTGTCCTCTGTAAAAGGGTGATAAAACCAATACCCACTTCACGGAGTTATGGAGAGTGAATGCGTATCTATTATAAATCTCCAAGATCTAAAAGGTCAGTCTTTTAGAACAGTGACTGCCTGTACAAAGGAAGTAAGAGTGGGTGTTTGGAGAGTAAAATTTCACACTCTTAGCCACAAAGCAATATTCAGTGCAATTAAGGAGCGCTGTCAGTTTGTTGGAGGGTGTGGCTGAGACAGGGGAAAGGGATATCTCAACTGGACTTTATGGGATGAGTAGGGAGAGCCCCCTCCCTACCCTTGCAAGTATCCCTCGCAGGCCCCCTCCAAGCTAGTCCTTGCTTTGTTCTTGCAGCTCTGAGGGAAGCCAAGGAGACTGGCTTTAAGCCAAGTAGGTCTGGGGACAGCCCTGCAGGCCCCCTCTGCAGGGAGCTGAGCTTCCCACTCTGCCCGTGACCAGAATCCAGGGCTATGCAAGAGGGAAGCTGCCTGTGCCCTTCTGACCAACTGAGCCCCTTGGTTGCTCTGAAAGCCATAATTAGGCCAGATCTCAGCATGGGGACCAGGATGTGTGAGAGTGAAGTCTCGGGCCCTCCTTCCTCAGGGCCCAGTTAACAGAATAAACTCCTCCAAAGGGCTGCGGATCAGCATTTCACCAGATAAAGCATGGCTCGGACAGACTTCACTCTGACCCGAAATGCCCAGGCAATCCTGGAGGCAACACGGTATGGTGATTAAGAGCTCAAGCCCTAGAGTCAGATAGAAGTGGGTTCAAATCCCAGCTCCACCAATTATCAGCTCTGTGGTCCTGGGGAGGTTACGTAAGCGCTCTCAGCCCTGCTTTCCTGCTCTGAAAAATGAGGATAATAATATCACCTGCTTCTTAAGGTTGTTGTGATGATTAAAAGGAGATGATCCATATAGAGATTTTAGCACAACGCCTGGGAGATAATCTCTTAGTACGTGTGAGCTATCATTCTTGGTATGACTGATCATCATATGGACATTAATAATTAGTAAAGTTACAAACAATTATTAATGGAAAATTAGAGTTTCTAGGGGACTTTTCCCAACAGGAGTTGGATCATCAGTTCCTTCCAGCTTAGTAGGATCCATCAGAGTCTACTTCTTCTCTGAACTTCTGGGCGGTTTGAAGGACACGTCATGATCAGGAAGCCTGCTGAGTTTCTATGAGGAAGAGCAGTAGCTGTTGATGGGTTGAATTAGTCGCCGGAATGCATTTCCCTGCATCCTGGCAGGTCCACTGAAGGTAAGAATTTCAGAAAGCACTGATAGCTATGTCTGTGTAGGAGGGAGCACCTGAAGTTCAAGTTCTTCTTGCTCTCTCAGGAAGCTCTAGCCAACAGCCAGACCATCCTCCTTACTATTCTTCAATAAGTCGAACCTTTTCCTGCCTAAGAGACTTTGTTTCTGCTGCATCCTTGCTGAGAATGTCTTCCCCTAAATATGGTTCTTTTTTTTAAATATTTTTAATTTTTTTTATTTCAGCATATTATGGGGGTACAAATGTTTAGGTTACATATATTGCCTTTTCCCCACCTGGGTCAGAGCTTCAAGCGTGTCCATACGTGTACACTACGCCCATTAAGTGTGAATATATCCATCCCCTCCTCCCTGCTCCTACCTGCGCGATACCTGATGAATGTTATTACTATATGTGCACATAAATGTTGATCAGTTAACACCAATTTGATGGTGAGTACACATAGTGCTTGTTATTCCATTCTTGTGATACTTCACCTTTTGTGTTATCCTAAATATGGTTCTTTCTCACCTCATTCAGGTGCCTATCACCTTAGAGACACCACCCCTGACTGTCCTATTTCAAACACGGACTCCATCCCAGGGACCCTCCATTCCCTCACCTGTTTTGTATTTTTCCCAAGGCTAAAGGCAAGCCCCAACTACAATCTTATGCCAACCTGGTCTTAAAAGGCTCTACAACATAAGCTTGCTCCAATTTCCTAATTATGTGCCAAATTGTCAAGAGCCTTAAAAATATCCATTCCCTTTGACTTGTCAATTTGACTCATAGAAATAGTCCAACGTAATAACACGAGACACAAAGACTGAGGAGCAAGATCGTGCATCAAGGTAGCATTTATAGACGTGAAAAGTTGAAAACAGCCTCCATATCTAACCCTAAGGGAATAGAGTAAAATGTTACTGAACAGCAGTGCGTTGGAACATCACGCAGGCATTTCAAGTCTTTAATGCTGGGGGGATGCCACTGGAGTGAAACATACATTTTGGTGTTAATATTTACTTACAGGGTGATTCTGAATGGGGTGCATGGGAGAACGTATATCACACTGTTAAGGTTATCACTGATGGAAAGAAATACAGATGGTTATTCTCTTTCTTTCTTTTGTATTTTCTAAGATATTTTTACAATGAACATATGTTACATTTATAATAAGGAAATAATATTGTCAGGTACGTGAAGGTTTCTTACGAGCCCTATAATGTGCCCTGTTGCCAGGAATGCAACAGTCAGTGCCTCAGACAGACTGTGTGTGCCCCGCCCCCAGAACGTTGTCAACCACATTCCCAGCATTTTTGGACACCGTGAGGAAGGGATCTGCTATTTCTTTCTTTCTTTTTTTTTTTTTTTTCCCTATGTGCTGTTCAGAAAACAGCAGGCACAGCAAATAACAACCCTCTAGATAATACAAATGGGTAAAGATTGCCAGGATTTGTTACATAAAGTGCTAAAAAAACATAACTCGAGGATGTAACCACTTATTTTCCCACCTTCAGAAATCCCAGCATCTGTTTCTGCCAAAAAGTTGGAGGGTGGGGAATTTTGCAGAGAAACAAAAAAAATCATAAGTCTTTTCTTTCAAATTGACAGAGGAAGAGGTGGGGTTGATCATGGAGGAAAGTGTTGTATTCAATGAAAAAGAGATTTGTGTGTTATCACTGCTGAAAGCACAACAAGAAGTAGGCTAGATTTTACGGCATGACAGTGACAGTTGAGACCCACTGAAGGACTGGGGATTAAGGGACACTTTTCGGATTTGCAAGGAATGCATGGAAAAATCCTTCCCCTTCTCTGACCAACACACGTACACCCAGTCTGACACAGGCTCGAGAGAGGTGGGCCTTGTCCCACAAGGACTTGCCTTGTGCATTTGGGCAAGTCCAGGAAAAGCTCTAGGAGAAAGAGGATTAAAAAAAGTTCTCTCTTAATCAATGTTTCTTCCTCTGAGTTTTCAAACTTTTTCTTTGGCACACCTCATGCATTGCTCTGTTCTGGGCATTTTGTGGTAAATTTTTCATCACTAGTCTTCACATCTTCTTGCCTTCCTAGGGATTTTTCTTCCTTCAACTCCCCAAATTCTCCACAACAGTGTTAAGCCACAGCTGCTTGGCACCTGAGGCATCTCTCACCTGCCCAGCTTCCTACAGGAAGGTGAACCACCCAACGTCAAAAAGCCCACAGCTGGTCCCACGCCTGATATGCAAACCAAGGCCAGTCTCCATCCTGGGCTCCGGTTCTAATTTCCAACACCCATTGAAGGATTGGCCAATGTCAGGCTGTGCCTACCTGATACCCTGGGCCAATGCCAAGGCAGGAGAATCAGCCAGAGTTTTGTGAAGACACTGCCGAAATCTTGAGGATTGATTTTTGAAGCTTCAATTCAGTTCAGTACTTTTCCAGAAGGGTAGGAGACCCGGAGTAGCTGAGCAGTTTTCCTGAATTCGGGCTGATAAAAATCTCCTAATCCGACCAACCCTCTTGGTTAGATAATGGTCTTAAATCAGGGATCCACAGTCAAATTTGGCCCATCAATGTATTTTCCTTGGCCTGCACAATAATTTTTATTTATTTTAATTAAAGATGTAAAACTTGAATGCTTCTAACTGAAAGTCTACATTTCTGGATTTTATAAAATAAAATAAAATAAAATAAAATAAAATGTTTGGTGGTATAGTGTCATAGTTAAGGGCATGAACACTGGAGCCAGATTCTGTGGTTTAGAATTTCAGCTCTGTGAGTAGGGGCAAAGTACCAAACCTCTCAATGCCTCAGTTTTCTCATCTGCAAAAAAGGAATAATAGTAGTAATATCCACCCCAAATGCCTATTGTAAGGGTGAAATGAATTAATGTAAGCGGTGCTTTCAGAACAGTGCCCGCCATATTTAAATGTTAGAATAGTAATTGCACTATGCTGGCTATTAATATTAATAGTGGACCTGCAGTTACAACAGTCATCCTCCCTCACTCTAGCTAGGGCATAATCCTTCCATTTAATTATGGTTCCCACCCAACTCAATTCACTTGTTTTATTAGCTGCCTGACCTCTGTAAGTATTTGTGTTTGAAATCTCTGCCTTCAAATGGAGATGTAGTATTTGCCAATGTGAGCCTGCATAAACCCATCGTGCCTTGGGTAACAGCTCAGATATCTCATAGCTGCAAATTTCCTAACACTAGGAAGTCTGTGAACACAATAGGTGGAACATTGTTTCCTTCCCCTGATTTGGCCATGTGACTTAGTTTGGGCAACTGAATGAAGCAGAATTGATGATGTGTTGGTTCCGAGCTGAAGCCTTAAGAGGCTTCACATGTTCCCACTAAGCCTTTTGCACTTTTTCCATCACTATTGAAAAGAAAGAACTCAGGATAGATGCTGGTCCAGGAAGAAGAGCAGTGACACATCACGAAGCAGAACTTTCCCAACTAAGATGATGTATCCAAATTCAACACAGAGTAGAAGCACAGCTGACCTGCTGAAATACCAACAAACCCAGCAGAGATCTGCTGAAACCAGCCTGGGTCAGCCAGTCCTCAATGAACCCACTGTCATGTGAGATAGGATAATAAATGGATGCTGTTTTAAGTCACCGAGTTTGGGGGTAGATTGTTACATAGCAAACCCTAGCTGCTAGACTGGCCAATGAAACCGCTTATCATAACCCAGTGACCAAATGGGATATTGCACATTTTCCAAGATACAGAGATGCTGCCATCTGTGTTAGATATGACCAGGAGCTCTGTGAGAACTGTGCTGCTCTCCTACTCACATGATGAGGTCCCAGATTCCAGGGTTGGAGTGTTGGGAAAACCAGCTGTGAACTGGGTTCCCCAACGCTTCCCACAATCTTGGACAAAACCCCAAATACTCAGCAGGATACAACCCAAAGCCCTTCTTGGATTTTCTCAGTTCCCACAGCTTATTTTCTCATGGTTTTCATCATCTCCACATTCTCAGACACACACACACAATCACCAGAGTTTTTGTTTTGTTTTGTTTTTTTCAGTGTTCATTCTGGCTGCACCATGAGAGAAAGGACTGGATGAAAATGAGAATGGAGGCAGATGCAGGGAAAATCATTAAGAAGCTATTGCAGGTGTCCAGGTGGAAGACAGTGTTAGCTTGAACTGGGACTACAAAGAGTAAGAAAAGAAATAAGTGAGGAAAATCAATAATAACAGCAGTGACAACACTTAGGTGCACTTGTTATATGCCAGGCACTGTTGTAGTGCACTAGAGATATTTAATCAACAACTTTATGAATTAGGTTCTATTACTTCCACCATTTTACAGATGATGATGTTTATGCTAAGCAATTAGCCTAAGGTGGCCCAGTCTGCAAGTAGTAGAGTCAAACCCAGGAAGTCTACATTCTGAATCTGGGCTCTCAGAATGGCCACTGCATTATTTAAGAGCTTTGCAGATGGTACAATAAACATGACTTAGTGGTTGGTTAGCCACAGAAGGGTAAGTTCAAGACAGTTTAAAAGCAACAGTCTTCTCATTTCTTCTAGGGAAAAGTGTGTGTGTGTGTGTGTGTGTGTGTGTGTTTATGCACTAGGTCAGATAAACAAATAAATTATTTCAACACAATCACAGGACCATTGTCTGAAATAACTTGTTCTGAATTTTTCTACCACAGCTGGGTACTCATTTCAATTTTGTGGAATATTTGAGGCGATTTGGAATCTATTTGTCTCTTTGATTACCCCAGTAAATACAGTAGCCAAAAGCAACAGCAGTTTGGAAGGAGGGAAACCTGGGCATTCTTGGCTTTGTCTTGTTCTTGAAAAAAGATCCTCATTTGATGGGGAGCATCATTCCTTCTCTCTAAAAGAGAGATCAATACTGGGTTTTCTGCTAAAGCAAGCAAGTATATGTACATATTTTATTTCCAAAGGATGACTGCTAGGATCAGAAAGGCAGAGCACCCTCATTCAACTGGACGCCCTAGAACTTTTGCTCTTTGATAATTTTTTAAAAAGTGTTTCGAAAGAGGTCACTTCCTAGAAAACCCCTCAGGGAACAGTATACAAGACAGCCTTAGAGTCCTTTATCCACTCCTTGCTCTTGTCTTGTCTTGAAGATAAGATTTCTTTTTCTATTACTCTGCCTTATTGCAGAGGCTGATGCTATCCGGTAGGAACCAGATGACCAATTCTGGGATGAGGAGTGGATCTATGGGACTTGGGCATGACTACATGATGAAGGCTAACAGGAAATGACAGAGAAATCATTGCAAACTGGATATTTGAGAAATAAATGAAAAGATGAAATAAAAAAAACAAACACCTAGAAAAATCTGCCATTAGATTTAATATGAGCCCACAGCTAGGTCCACAGCCTAAATCAAAGGATCAGAAAAAGATAAATACAAAGTTATTTCAAGAGGCAAAGTAGAAACAAGGGGGAAAACCCAAGCCTTTCTTGATGAACTGGACAAGAATATCCAACTCCTCTATTACAGAAGTCCAACTCCATAATTTGAAAAAGACTGTGTTAGGAATGGCCTGGGTTTTAAAGCAGTATCAGGACAAACACAGACATATTTTCAGTTGTAACTGACTCTCAGTCACAGTGAAGACATTTGTAGAAATCAAGATCTCCATCCACCTTGGGATGGAGCACCGTGGACAGAACACAAAAGCCACAGTGTCTCCACATCTGGTCTCTACTTTTCCTTAAGACCACATCTTAAAGCAGACTAAATTGATCATAAGGAATCCCCTTCAAGCTACAAAAAGAGGGAAGTTTATAGACTCAGATATAAATGGGTTATGAAATCCAAGAGAGGGAATGCAGTCTTGACAGAAGCCTCTGTGACCAAGAGACGATAAGCCCCTACTTTCTCTGTATCTCTTAGCAGGGGTCACGTGTTGTGATCTTCATGATGTCTCCTAGGAAGCTCAGAGTCAAGGGTATAGTCTGCCCATCACAAGTAGTTAAGGATATACTAGTTTGCGTTTTAAGCCCCATTTCTGGCTTCATCTTATTGCTCTACTCTTCTATTTTTAAATTAGCTTTGCATCTATTTTGAATTTGGGCTTTCTCTTTTGATGTTATACATTCTTTGGTATCATAAGGCATCTTTTCTGGAAAACAAATCATTCAAATATCAAATTAAAACATCTGCTTGAACATACACTAACATGCATGCACATGTGTGATCACATGATCTACATACAAATGCTTATTTCTCTCATAAGACTACCCCCTTACACCATAACAACAACAACAAATTGAGAGCACTTCATAAGCAACACGAAAACAGAGGCAATACATAAAGTGTGTATGAAATGGAATTAGCGGGGTTATTTTGCTATTTCTGTGGGGACTTAAAATTTCTAGACTGCCAAATATGAAAGATGTGGTTTGCAAAGATCACTGAAAAAAAATCAGTTCTATTTCATATGACCCTTGGCAATGGAACTTTACCATCCTTCTTATCAGGATCCACAGATTGTTTCCCTGCACCCTGAGTGTGGACTCAGTAACTGGCTTTGATCGGTAGGAAATGGTGGCAGTGATACCGGGCGAGTTTGGGAGTCTAGGTTTCGAAAGCTTTTACATCAACCACCTTCACTCTCCTGGAATGCTTCTCTGAGACTGCCAAGTAAGGAAATAGGTCCAGCCTACTGAAGAATGAGAAGTCACATGGAAATAACCAAGGTACCCCTGTCAGCAGCCAGTCGGCTGCAGTTCACAGAGCAAGTTCGTGCCAGAGGCTAGATGAGAAATAGATCTTCAGGTCTCTAATCTCAGCTCTTTAAAAAGTGTGTTCAGCACTGCAACTCTCCTCTGCAGAAGAAGACAGCTGCTATGAGATCAGTACTCTGTGATATAGCAGGAAAGAGAACATAATAGATGTCAAAAGACAGAGCTTTAGTCCTAGCTCAGTTAACAACTTGCTGTGCATGGATAAGTAAGTAAAATGACCTCTCTGGGCCTCAACCCCCTCATCTGTGTGATGAGCACGTTGGAGAAGCAAGTCTCCAACGCCCCTTTAAGTTCTAATAGTCCCTGATTGTGTGACTCCAACTCACGCCTTCCCAGCTCTTGATCCCAGTGGGAGCCCCGGGAGTTTACCATGACAAGCTGGAAGCCTGTGAGGGGGAGGCAGGGGGTTGCATTTCATTCTGTCAGCTCCCTTTCTTCTAAAGGGTAACATTGTCACTCACAGCTTATCTTGCTGGGAACTTTCCTTAATGGTTTAGTTGGATTCGGGCTCAAATTAATCATCCCGGGCAACAGGCAACACGACAAACTCATCACTAATTAATTGGCAGCGACACAGGATACCACGTTCCCTGGTGCAGAAGGTCTGTTTCTAAATCGGCTTCCATCCTCCTAGGTCTTAACAACGGCGTGCCACTTTATCCTCTGTGTGCTCATCTTGGCTAAAAGCACAGGTGAATGCCCACCACGGGGAAGAATATCAAAGGGAAGATTCAATTCAGGAAAGTCTGATTCTGTTTATATTTTCATTCCCAAGACCCATCTTGTATATAAGGGAGACATTCTGCTTTGGCTATCTTCCGTAAATGAAAATGTTTGCCCTTTCGTAGTGTTAGACAAAAAAATTCAATGTTATTGCTACATGTGCAATACCATAGAAGTCAAAATTAGATCATACCATGAACTGGCTTTGAATTTTTCTTTTCAACAGAATTTTTTATCAAAGAGATTTATTCACACTCTCAACTATGCACAGAACACACCACCTATGCTCGATGCTGAATCCCCAGTGCATAGAACAGGAAATGTTTGTCAAATCTCTCTTACAAAGCAGCTACACTTATTTTCTCCACTTTCTCACCCTTCATTAATTCCTCACATCACAGTATTCTTGCTTTCATCTCCACTCCAGTGATGTCAGTATTAGTCAGGATTCATCAAATATTATAATATTCTTCAAGTATTATAAAATGTATAAACACAATTCAAACTAGCTTAGGCAAAAAGAAAAAAAAAAAAAAAGAGGGAATTTTTGGCCCATGTGTCTGGGAAGAAAGTTGGAGTAGCTCACAATGATCAAAGGAAAAGATTTGGGAGTTTGAGACTTGCAGATTCATCCTGAAACTCAATGCTTCCAGAAATCAATCAATCCACGAGCCAATTTCTCTCTCTTTCTCTCTCTCCCCTCCTCTCTCCCTTCCTGCTTCCCTCCCTCTCTCCCATCTCTCATTACTAATATCTTGTCTGCTCCTCTTGATTTCTCTTTGTTTGCTGACTTCATCTTTTCTTTCTGCATCAGGACCTTTTTCCATGACTGAAAGCAACTCCCTAGTTATGTTTTTCTAGAACCTTGACCCCCAAAACAAGAGATCGACTTCCCTATCAGATCCAGAGCAACCTTAAACACATGGTTAAGGGAATGAAAAATTGATTGGGTGGGCAAGGTCGTATGTCCCCCCCTCCCTACACGCATACTTCGAGGTCAGGGGGAAGACATGGGACATAAGACACTTTCTCCACTGACACAAGAGAGGGGCTAGGAAAGCATGCTAGGGAAACAGAGGCTAGTCTACTCTGATTCCTTTGTGGACAGTCCAATACCAACAGACACATTTCTGTCTTCGTCTTCCTTTGCTCATCTGCAGCAGACAGCCCTATTTGCCACTCACTCCTGAAGATGTGTGTGTTCACTGGCTTAGGCAATACTAACTGCCATGGACTGAATTGTGTCCCCAAATTATTCAAATGTTGAGACCCTAACCCCTCCCCCATGTGACTGTATTGGACATACGGCCTTTAAAGAAGTGATTATGGTTGAAGGAGGCATGAGAGTGGAGCTCTAGTCCAACAGGATGGTGGACTTACAAGAAGAGATAACGGATCTGTCTCTGTCTCTGTCTCTCTCCCCACCTTGTAACAACCCAGTGAAAAGGCCACCCCAGAACCCAATCACGCTGCCAGCACTCTGATCTCAGACTTTCTGCCCTCAGAACTGTGAGAAAATAAATGAAAAAATAAATTCCTGTTATTGAAGCCACCCAGTCTATGGTATCTTGTTATGGCAATCCAAGCTGGCTAATAGCCAACCTAGTTCAGTTTTTCTCTTCTCTCTCTGATATTTATCCTTCTATACTCTTTTATGGGTTGCTTTTTTTTAACCTAGTCCCACATTTGCAATTGTCATCATCACTGTGGCCTCCCAGGTATAAACTTCAGCTCAGATTTCCCACATAAACTACATACTAACATATCCTGCTGCCACGAATTAGTTCCACTGGTGCCTCAAACTCAGAAGTCCACAACTGGACACGTTATCTTCTCCCAAAGCCCCTTGTCCATCCACGTTTCCACCCACGCTCTTCTCTGTGAACAGACCTGCAGTCACCCATCAGCTGAGGGTGTCCACATAACATCCTTCTCCCTCCCTTGGGTGCAAACACTCACCAAATTATATTTATTATACTAATCAAATCGTTCTAGAATGCCTTCATTTATCTTCATTCCTGCTGACAACACCTTCGTGAAAGTCACCATCATCGATTGCTCAGCTGAATTTCTGTAACACTCTCCTAGGAGGTCTCCACAATGACAGTTCTGCTTTCTGTAGTCTCTCTGCACTCTGCAGCCCAAACCTGACCATGCTGTTCCTCTGCATGGAGCTCAGCACAAGGGAGAGATCCTGCACTCTCTCCCTCCCACTAACCTCTCCAGCAATATTTCTTGCTATTTCCCCCTCACGCTCTTTATTTCGGCTGTGTGGATATACTTACAATTCTTTTGAATGATGTCATGCTCGCTAATGCCTCTGAATGTTCGAACATCTAAGCCCTCTATCTAAAACTTCCTTTCCTTCTTCTTTGCCTGATTAACTCCTCTACTCCTCCTAGTTTCAACCTAGCTGATGTTTCTCTAGGAAGCCTTCCCTTCCCCCAAAATTTAATTAGGTTCTTATGGGATATCATAGACCATGTTATTAATCTTATTGCAGGACCATATCACGGTATTGTACATGACATGCTTACATTCTCCCTCTTCTGTTGGGAGTTCCTTAAGGAACTGGAAGTTTTTTAATGATAGGAGTAGTGTTTGGTGTCTGCTGTAGATACTTAATTAATATTTGTTTAATGAGTGAATCAATGAAGTAATGAGTAAGATACATAGATATAAAAATATACAAACACATACCCACACTCCAGTTGCACAGCATCCATAATTCATTAAGCTCAGCTCTTACAAAAATTAAGAATAAAAACAAAAACAAAAATTTCCCACGGCTTTACCTTTTTTTTTTTTTTTACTGAGAGTCTGTTTGTAAGGCCTCTAAGAAGTATCATTTTTATGGCTTTATATATAAGGTCAAGTAGTTTATTTGGGCTGTATGGTACCTTCATTACCTTCTCCTTGAAAATCTATTCTCTCCACCAATGTCTGCCGTCCTGGGATACTTTTGATCTGCAAATGAAGATCTGTTTTATCGGTGATTATCCCCTAGCGATAAACAAACCCACATCAAAGCTCTCAGATGGACTTTGTGAAGGACATATTCCTTCTTGTTACTGTTTTCCCTAATATAGGTTAATTTTTTCCCCTAATCACTGTGGAATAAACACACTGGCTGTCATATTTTACCCAGACAAGTGGATTACTCAGATTTGTATGCTTGTTTTATCTGGGCTCTTGAGTGCAATTTTACACTGGTATGAGTACATTTAATGACAAAGAAAATGTCTGGAGACGATGGTTCCTGAAAAACAAGATAGAAAATTGTAAGTAGAGATTTCTGGTTTAAAGTGCAATGACTAAAATGGCAGAAGACAAATATACATGTGAAAAAACAATCCATGGGAGAACTAAAAAAGGGGAGAAGTATCACCAACACACTGTGATGGAAGAGAAAAGCAGCTGGGAGAGATTGTAATTAAAACAGAAGGTTGAAGAACAAATGCACCATGTGCTATCGGCAGGGCGAGCAATTAACAAGCAGAGCAGTTAGGCCAGCCCCTGGCTTTATCTGACCTTTGTACTTAGGCTAATGTACAGACCTCCAACCCAGAAATTCACAGATCCAAAGTGGGATCCATGGCCAGAGGAGTCGGGCTGTGCCTCAGATAACCTATAGCTTCCAGGAGAGACAGGGAGATCTTATATTCAAAATAAAAAACAATCTTCCATTTACACACTTTAAAAAAAAAAATCCCACTTGGTCTCACATCCCTCCTCTATTCACTTCTCTTATAAAAAACATCAGCTTTAAGGCCTTTATAATCCAAATCTGTATCTATTGCCAAGATAATATGAAATGTCCCTTGAGCTGAAGAATCACCCCCCAGGTGCCAACATCATTCAATTTAAATCTCATCAATGACTATGAGCAGCAACCAATAAATACCACATATTTCAATAAACCTAACAGTGTGAAGAAGAATCTCAAAATACAATAAACAATGTGTAAGGGAAGAGTTAACACAATAAACCAAATGAGACTTACAGAGCGATCATGTCAAGGAGAGAGAACACGCTGCTAAGGAAAAGAAACAACCAGAACTCTCATAAACAGAATTTTACAACTGTAATTGCCAAACTAAAAACTAGAATTTAATAGACGGATGGTCTGCACAAAAGAATGGATGCCACGGAAGACTAAAAATTGGACTGGGATGCTCAGCTGAGAAATTCACTCATAACTGGTGAACAAAAGTCAAACATGGGGTGGGGGAGATGTTAAGGTATGTGACAGATATATCCAGAAGATCCAACACCTGTTAGTAAATGTTCCAGAAAGAATGAAAGAGTGGAAATTATCAAATAAATAGTAAAGAGGATTTTTTTTTCTGAGTTGAAGAAAGGACTGATCAAGTCATCAGCAGGGATATTTCATTTATCCAACCATTTTTTTATTGACCACTTGTGTGCCAGGCACTATTTCAAATGCAGTGATAAAGAATACAAATATCACCTCTAAATATAGCATAGTGACATTATCTGAATTCTAGATATTAAAATAAAATGGTCAGCTTTTCTGCTTTTGGCCATGATAGAGTAACTTGTACCTGGGCTAGTCTTTCCACTGTAAATAATCATAAAAACAGACAGAATATGCGAGCCAACAGATCTTCAAGAAAGCACATGACCATGAGTCTTGACAGAAGGGACCATCCCAGGTGAGCACTGTGAGTACACAGCTCTCTGCGTGGGGGGAGATTTCCCCAGCGTGATGCAGAGAACTTCGAGTCCGTGCAGACTACAGCAGTTCTGCTACACAGAAGAAATCGTGGCAAACATTTCACAAAATCAAGATAAAAAACAAAACAGTGAGTTATATCGTTCAAGAAGCTCGGTACACGTAAACACAATCCGACTTAGGAACTATATAGTCAAAATGTGGAAAACAAAACACAAAGAATAAACTTTTCAAAGTAGAGAAATAAAAATGCAGGGGAACGAGGATGAAAAATATCACTAACTTCTCATTAGAAACAAGGGAGGCCAGAAACAAGAGAACAACATCCTTAATATTCTGAAGGAAAAAAAGAAAACCTGGCAGTTCAAAAGTCTATACTCAGCAAAAAAATTGCCTTCAAAATCAGGGGTGATTTGGGGTATCGGCATGTTTAGGTAAATGAAACCAGAGAGGATACATTGCCAGCAGGCCTGCCTCAGAAAGGACATCATTCAAACTAAAGGAAAATAATACCAGATACAAACTTGGATGTACACAGAAGAATAATGAGCACTGGAAATCACAAAGAAGTAAATAAATATAAAATACTATATTTTCTTCCTTCTCATACTTTTCTTAAAAGAACGCTGAATAAAAAATAATACCGTTGTAAAGTTGGTTTTAAAACAAACGTAGAGGTAAAACTATATAAACAAGCGTATGAGACATACGGGTTCTGGGTAACGAAATTACACTGTTGTAAGGTTATCGTATCTGTGAAGTGTGAAAGGAGAAGTATGAAGTAGGAACTAGGAAGGTGGGAAGTGGCGCCAGGTACAAAGTGAAAAAGAGGAACATTTTGGAAGCAAAATTATGAATTATCAGAGTAAAGCATGAAAGAGTACAATGATTCCTTTTAACAGTTAAGAATAGACACTGTTAATATTTTCTGAACACAATGGAACTGAATTTGAAATTTTTTTTTTTTTTTTTTTTTTTGGAGACAGAATCTCACTCTGTTGCCCGGGCTAGAGTGCCATGGCATCAGCCTAGCTCACAGCAACCTCAAACTCCTGGGCTCAAGCAATCCTCCTGCCTCAGCCTCCCGAGTAGCTGGGACTACAGGCATGTCCCACGATGCCCGGCTAATATTTTATATATATTTTTAGTTATCCAGCTAATTTCTTTCTACTTTTTTAGTAGAGACGGGGTCTCGCTCTTGCTCAGGCTGGTCTCGAACTCCTAAGCTCGAACGATCTGCCTGCCTCAGCCTCCCAGAGCGCTAGGATTACAGGCGTGAGCCACTGCACCCGGCCTGAATTTGAAATTAATAACTGTAATATATCTACCAAACCCTCTAAATACTTGGAAACTAAGCAAAATGCTTCTTAAAAATTTATAAGTGAAAGAGGAAATCACAAGGACAATTCTAAAATATTTTAAACTGAATGATAATGAAAACAAAATATATCTAAATGTTGTTATTTGCTAAAGCACTCTTTAGAAGGAAACTTTAAGTGCTTTTCTTAGAAGAGAAGGAAGGTATGAAATCAATATCTCAGATTGCACTTTAAGAAAGCAGAAAAAGAGAAAGGTAAAACCAATGTAAGTAGAAAGGAAGGAAATTAAAAGTACAGAAATCAATTAAATGAATAACAGGAAAAAAGGGGAAGATTAGCAAAGGCAAAAATTGCTTCTTTAAAAATATTTTAAAAACTTGATAAAGACCTAGCTAGAACTTATCAAGAAAAAAGAGGGAGAATTCAAATTAACAAAATCAGGAATGAAAGAGAGGTTGTCTCCACAGATCCTCAAGACATTAAAAAGGTAATAAAGTAATATTAATAAAGAAATTGAATTTGCTATCAAAAATTTGTTCACAAAGAAAATGAAAAGCCAAGGTAGTTTCGCTGATGAATTCTATAAAACATTCAGAGAATAAATCACACTAAACTTACACAAGCTTTTTCAGAAAACAGATTGAGAGGGAGTACCTCCCATGTTCATGAGACCTGCACAGTAGACAAAGACATTACCAAAAAATAAATTACAGATCAAAACTGCTCAGGACAGCCAGGTATGGTGGCTCACACCTGTAATCCCAGCACTTTGGGAGACCGAGATGGGAGGATTGCTTGAGGCCAGGAGTTTGAGATCATCCTGGGCAGTATACCAAGACCCCATGTCTACAAAAAATAAAAAAAAATTAGCCAGGTGTGGTGGTATGTGCCTATAGTCCCAGCTACGGGGAGGATCACTTGAGCCCAGGAGTTGGAGGTTGGAGTGAGCTATCATGACACCACTGCGCTCCAGCCCGGGCAACAGAGTGATACCCTGTCTCAAAAAAAAAATAAATAAATAAAAAATTTTTATATATATATATATATATATATACACTCATGAACATACAGACAAATATCCTTTAAAAATTCATATATATTACAATACATTATGATCACAAAATATTAAAAGAAAATGCTAAAATATTGAAGAGAAAGAGGAGAAATGTTTACATAAAAAGAAATCAGAACTATATTGACCTCAGACTTGTCTGCTAAAACACTAGAGCAATGTCCGAAGTTCTGATAGAACATGATGTCAAACTTTTATTTCTATACCTGGACAAAATTGTATATGCCGTGCAATCTCATTTATGTTAAAATAAGCATAGGAAATATCTGAAAAGAAAAACACCAACTATCAATATGGATAATCTAGTTACATAAAAGAAACAATGTGTGTTGAATACCTAATAAATCACAATATTAAGGGCTTCAGAAATGTTACCACCCTTGATCTTCACAGCAGCCCTGTGAGGTAGAGATTATTTTTTTTTTCTTTGTTACCCAACCTCACACACCCGTTATAGGGCAGAGCTGGACTCAGATGCCTTTTGAGTAAGAGAATGTTTGGCTACATGCCCTGTCGTCAGTTAGGAATTTAGACTTGACCGTGAGTGGCAGAGAGACCTGCTGCCACCAATAACTGCAGCCCCGACTCAAAGTGGACCCAACGGTTAGCACTCTGGGCCACACAGGCAGTGGACCTTGTCACCTCGCACTTGACAAGAGAATAATTAATTGTGTTCACAGCACTGATGGATGTCTTTCTCTGTGGGGAGTTAGCGAGTCCTCCCTAAAACAGGTTTGGTTTCCCTGGATTTCCTCCAAAGGATGGCTATCGTTGCTAAGTGGCTTCTCCAGCTCCAAGGCACCGTGAGTGACTTTTTCAAGCATTCTGATCCCACACAGAGTTGGCGCATCTTGGAATTTGGGCCACTGGACATGACCGGGAGCTTTCTCCTCCCTCCTCCTTCCGGGGTCAGCCAGCAGTAATCTGGCCCCCTCTGTCTTCCGCTCACGTTATCTCTACCATGGGGCATTAACAACCACTTCACTGCACAGCTGCTAGAGGCTGGGATAATTAATTAAAATTTAAAATAAAACCATTTACAAGCCTTTGCATCTGACGCTATAGGAGTAGGTAACCTCTTCAAGGCATTTCAACTGCTTAGCAAAGGAAAGATGACTTTTCTTTTTCCCAAGAGTATATTAGTAATATAAAGTGCACATCCTAAGCACTGTGTGTGTGTGTGTGTGTGTGTGTGTGTGTGTAAACAAACCACAAAAACTGACATTAAAGCAGAACAATCTTGTTATGTATAGCAATTGGAAATTTACCCAGAACATCAAAATGGACTCATGGAGGGAGAGCGAGAGCCAGGACACCAAAGTGAAAACACTGATGAATAAAAGTGGCAATTCAAGATGACGACCTGTCCATCTTCTCCTTGTATCAGGTGCCCAGCAACTCTGGGGCTGTCCAAATAACTGATGGGCAGAAACACATTTTTTATGTTTTGATTTTATGAGCTTTCAAGTAAGAAGTAAACAAGCGGATGGCATGTGTTATAGATACCTGGTTAGCCAAATATTTTTCTTTTAACTAAGTGAAAAAATTGAAGAGGTTATGTGATTTTTTTCAAGGGCACACAGTGACTCATTTCTAAAAACAACTACTGTGGAAAGGCCCAGGTTCACTTTCAACATTGGTGTTTTCAGTTCTAACCAACTCAAAACTGATGGCTCTAATGGCCCTGGGAGGCTTTTTTTTTTTTTTTAACTTTTTTTCTTAAAATTTTTATTTCAATAGACTTAGGGGGTACAAATGTTTTTTTATTACCTAGATGAATTGTATAGCGGTGTAGTCTGGGCTTTTAGTGTACCTGTCACCTGAAGAGTATACACTGTATCCAATAGATAATTTTTCATCCCTCACCCCTCTCCCAGCCACCCCCTTCTGAGTCTCCAATGTCCATTATACCATCTGTGTGACCATGAATACCCATCACTTAGCTCTCACTCATAAGTGAGAATATGTGGTATTTCTTTTTCCATTCTTGAGATACTTCACGTAGGATAACGGCCTCCAGTTCTATCCAAGTTGCTGGAAAAGACATTATGTTACTCTTTTTTTTTGTGGCTGAGTTGTATTCCATGTGCTTTCTGATGCCCAAGCACAAAGATAACCACAGACTTTGATAATTCACAGTGATCTTAGAGATTCTTAAGTTTCTGAGGTTTAGGGGAAAGAATGAGAATTCTCTGAACCCCAGCTCTGTGCCTGGTCCTGCGGTCTCTTTGTAAAAACTACCTTATTGAGCTTTTATAGCTTCCACGGCAACAGGCATTCCCATGTGGCAGATGGAGAAAGGGGTTAAACAACTTGTCCAGAGTCACAGATCTGAGACTTTGAAATACCTTCATGAGGCCACGTCATCCAGACATCTTACCGCTAGGGTAGAGGCTCTTTGTTTGCACTGGTGTGAGGGGAGTGCATAGTCAAAAACCGGGTCCTTGATAATACTTTTGTAAACTTTGGCCCTGTGTGCAGGTTCACAGCTGGTGACAGGCTAAGCTGTTGGAATGCAGCGAAAGGTACCAATTCTGACTAATCGACTGGAGGCTTGGGCATGTCACCGTCACTGCTCTGATTTCAAGGCTTTACAAGGTCAGAAAATGGGAGAGAAAGCAATAATCCCAGTTCTCCTGAAAGTTTAAAATCCCAAATAAACAGAGAGAGAGAGAGACAGACAGACAGACAGATCATATCAGTGAGTCGATGGAAAGTCTGCAGTACTGGCAAAAGACAGAGGTGATTCTAAAAGCTCTAGAGAAAATGAAAATCCTATTCACTACGTGTGTAGTTTGTGTGGTAAACAACGGGATGGGAGTAGACCTTAAAGAAGAAGAGAGAAACACAACAGGCTTTTGCTGAGGCAGAGGGAAAGGGGACTAATATTTACTGCACATCTTCCAACTGCCAAGGCACTTTACCAGTGTGTGTATATTTCACTCTCTCCTGGCATAACGGGTGTCTGCTGCTCTATAAACTTTGTGTGAAGATATGGTGATATTTCTTTTATTTTTCCAAGCAATCTTCAAGTCCTTACCTACAAGATTGGACAAAAATATCATCGTCTACCTTTAGGTCTCCCCATCAATTTCTCCAGAAAGAACTAGGGTTGTATGCAGTCTACATGTGGTGGGCGTGAGAGGAGGGGCGTCATCGTGCAATTTTCACACTTAAGCAGGAAAAGCAATGGTTTTTACGTAGCCTGCGGCCACCATTGCTTCTTGTTACCTTACTGTATTGCTTTTATAAACAACTTTATTGACATATATTTTCCATAGTATGAAATTTACCCATTTCAGTTGAATATGTCCATGATTTTTGGTAACTCTACCAAGTGATGCAACCTCCATCATAAATCAGTTCTAGAACATTTTTACACACACGCCCCATAAAATCCTTCACCCCCATTTTGAGTTAATCACCATTCCCAGCCCAAGCTCTAGGCAACCACTAATCTAATCTCTGCTTCTACCTTTTCTTTATTTCTTTTCTTTTCTTTTTTTTTTTTTTTTTTGAGACAGAGCCTCACTCTGTCACCCCAGCTAGAATGCAGTAGTGTCAGCCTAGCTCACAGCAAACTCAAACTGCTGACCTCAAGAGATCCTCCTGCCTCAGCCTCCTGAGTAGCTGGGACTATAGGCACACACCACCACGCCTGGCTAGTTTTTTCTATTTTTAACAGAGACGGGGTCTCACTCTTGCCCAGGCTGGTCTCGAACTCCTGAGCTCCAGGGATCCTCCCACTTCAGTCTCCCAGAGTGCGAGGATTATAGGCGTGAGCCACCGCACCCAGCCTTGTTTCTAGCATTTTCAGACATCGCATATAAATAGAATTATACAATATGTGGTCTCTGTGTCTCTCCTTTTTTTTTTCTTTTTCACTTCACATAATGTTTTTGAGGTTCATCCACGATGTGGTGTGAGTCACCAGCTTGTTCCTTTTTATTGTTGAAGACTATCTCGTTGTATGAATATACCACGTTTTGTCTATCAGACTTGCATGTGGGTATTCATATCAGCATTATTCATAATAGCCTCAAACTTTACAAAAAAAAAAAAAACTAAATGCCTTTTTAAATTGGTCTACATGTGTGGTTCTCAAGCCTGGCTACACGTGTTCACTCTGATTAAATGGGCTTAGGGTAAAGCTCCGGACACTTTGTTTCCAAAGCTTTCCAGGAGACACTACCAGCCATGAGAATCATGGTTCTACAGAGTCCAAAAGATGATGTTTGTCCCTTCTCCCTACACTGATGTTACAGGTCCTGGATCACACTGCAGTTTCATGATCCCCTTGCCTCTGAATTGGGCTTGGCAAAGGTTCCCCAAATTGAGCTCCCATTACAGAATTTCCTTTGGGCATCAGACTTCGGACATACCCCTGCTTCCCACTGAACCTCAAAGTCTTCCCTATTTTCCCTTTTCAGGGTCTGAGGTCAGCAGTCAGCACAGTCATTTTTTTAAACCCCCAAAATCCAAGAACACGGGACTACTTGATATACTTCCCAAGTGAGGCTGTAGACCTGACTCCCTCTCTGGGGGATGCTAACTTCAACGGCTCAAAAGTGATGTCCTCTCCAAGGGAGACTCTTCCAGTGACTCCAAGATGCCAACCACTATACTTCTAATTAGAGGCTATTTTTATGACTCCAAGGTCCTCTACCCCTCACCATTTCTTGTTTATTGTACACATTTCTTGAATAGTAAAACAGAAAAATCATATTCAGTGACTGCTGAATCACCCCATCATATAAGTGTATTATTGTCCTTATTTCCAGACTTTGATCCTCAGCTAGGTTAATTGTCCAAGGACAGTTAATAATTGTAGATACAGAGATTCAACTCCAGTCTTCTGGACTCCAAAGCCTGAGCCCTTTCTACCACAATTTGTTGGTTTCGCTCCACTTTGCTTCTCTGCAGAGCAAGGATTTCCACGTTCCCTTTAAAATGCAATTTATTTGTAAATACATTCTTGCAAAGCTCATTCTATCTACCTCATTTTCTCTTTTCCTGTCTCACTCTCCTAAAAGAGGGTCGTTAAGAAGGTACATTCTGTTTCTAAGTCTGCTTTGCCTTCTACAAAAGGTCTCCCTCCAAAAACCCTGTGGAAGTGCCCTGGAGAGGTGCAATGTTGTTCTCGTACCTTCGCTGTTGGGTCTGTAGAGTCCTACAGCTTTAAGCAACACATCAGCCCAATGCTACAAAATCCTACTTCTTGTCTCTGCAGCCTGCAGACCCTCACTGTCCAGGGGAATGTAAATTAAAGGCAAACTTTATTTTTCATCAAATAAACAGCTGGATTCTGTTGGAGTCTGGCGAGCAAGGCAGGAAGGGTATTTCTCCATTTAAGCCCTTATCAGGGCCCCGCAAACACTTCTTCCCAATGTGGCTGGTTTTAAATTTTCTGTGGCAGGTAGAGGGATGATAATTGGGTCAGCCGCTCAGGGTCTCATTCCAATGCCCTTGCACAAAAGCTAACTTTTGTCAAATTTCACCCTTGCTATTGGGGGGACTTTCTAGAGGTCAAGTTTCACCAAATCTATGGTGGTTGCAGAGTATGGATTTCGCTCCAAACCTTGGATCAAAACTTAGATCCCCTATTTATAATGCATATGGCACTGGGCAAATTATATCACCTCTCTGAGTCACAGATCCCCACCTACCCTACAGCTTTATTCTAGCCATTGCCTCCTTTATTCTTTCTCTTTATCCATACCACTTCTAATATATCACCACAGCACCTTTGCATATCCTGTTTTCTCTGCCTGGAACATTTGCAGAACATTATAGCTGAAAGAGGCCATTTTTGTCTATCTCCCTCATTTTTTAGATGCAGAAACTGATGTACAGAGAGGGGAAATGACCTTTGCACGATAACTAGTGATTAATGGCACTTGCCCGAGAATCACGGTTAAGAGAGCAGAGAGGGCACCACAGGGAGCAGAAGGAGCATAACTGCCCCACCTTGGGAGAAGAGCTTTCTGTTTAGGATCACCAAGAGTCTCAGCATCCCCCGCAATGTAGAGAAAGACTCATTCTTGTATAGGCCCTTATAAAGTAAGTACCACTTTGCCCGTTTTGCACACATAGAAATCAAGGCTCAGAGAGACTGAGTAGCATTTCCAACGTACACAGCTGGTAACTGACTGAACTGGGATTTCATCCAGGGCTCTCTGCCTTGAAAGCCATGTTACATAACCTAAAAGGACGCATGTGTGCTGCAAAAACCCTACAGTGCTTTGCTTTCAACCAGCTACAAGTCTATTCTTCTCTCCAGGACCAGCTCATATTCACCACCTCCTTGAAAACCTTCCTCAACTCCCCTTCCTGAACAGACCCGCCTCTCACCTCTGCACATTGCATGGTACTTTGAGCGCATCTCCTTGGAGCTCTCCCAACCCCATGTTATACTCATTTTTTTTTTTTGACCTGAATATCTCTACCACTTGATCATGGCTTGTGGAGGACTGAGACCAGGTATGAACTTCTACATCTGTTCTTTATAGACATACAACGCTATACACGTCACTGGCAATAGGTAAATGGGTACAGCTGGTGCTATATGCGTCCAGTTGGGCCCATTCTATGTACTCAGCAAATACTTGCTGAATGTGTCAGAAAGATAGTGATGGTGGTTTTCTCTAAGAATTGCTTTTTATTCTGGGTAAATGTTGGTTTTTTTTTTTTTTAAATGAAAGGATCTCCAGGATTAATATGAAGCCACTTTAGCTCATTAAGAAAGAGAAATCACAAGAAATCATGCCCACTCTCCTGAAAAGGAAAACATGCTGACATTGAGGATGAAAACAAAACCATGAACACCATGGAGAGAGGCTCCTTCATTTTCCCCTAGACATGGAGAACATTATGTGCTACTAAGTATCTTGCACAGCATGAGTTTCTCAAAGAGAAAATTTTCTGTTCAACATAAGGCATGGTTTATTCATCTCAGCATCCTAAACAACTCCCTAGGCCCCCACCTCCACCCCCAGTATCTGTCATAAAAACATGTATTCAATCTCAATAGAATCAGGAGTGTTTCAGGAGAGGAGCTGAGGGGTGAGAGAGTAAGGCATGTGGGGTCTTACAAGTCCCCCCACCCCATGAATTTGTGTAGCAATTGCACCAGCGCATCTACCCTGGCTCCCAAGACCTTCGGACCCTTTTGTCCCTGAAAATGCTTCCCCTGGTGGAATCCTTTGGCCACAAAAGTCCTGAGTCACAGGAATGTCTACCCCAATAGAACAGTGCCAGGTGCTAAACCAAGAAAGACTGAGAAACAAGAGAAGAACCCTCCTGGGCCATGTACCAAATACCTAGCCAACTTCTCACAACCACCCTGCAGGGTCCCATTAGTTCAATTTTACAGAAATGTAAACAGTATTCCCTGGGATACAGAAAAGACAGAACAGAGAACAGACCCAAGTTGGTCTGATTCACCACTAATGGCTTATGATAATTCAGCAAATGTATCATTTACTTAACCATTTCTCCTCTGGTTAAACATTTATGTTATGTTCTTCTTTTTCACTATTGTAAATAACACCACAATGGAGTTTTTAAAAAAATATTATGCAAAACACTTTGGCTGCATTTAGGATTCCTGCCTTGGAGGTAGAATGATCGAATTAAGAAGCATGGCTATTTTTAAGGCTTTTGATATACATTGCCAAATTGCTTTCCAAAAGGGCTGCATAAACTCACGCGTGTCTCCAGCAGTGCACGAAGAGTATCAATCTTACCACACCCCCATCGGTTTGGGTGTTCTCATCTTTTGGAAATGTTACACGTTTGCCAGCTGAAAATAGTATTGCCATTTTAATTTGCATTTCTTTGATTACTAGTAAGGTTGAACATTTTCCCATATGTTTTTAAAGCCATTTTCTTTCCTCTTTGTGATTTTTATTTTCCTGTCTCGTTTAGTCTTCGGGATCTTAGTGATTTTCATAATGATTTTATAAGCTCTTTATGTTAAAAATATCAAGCCTCGGTTTGTCATCTTTGCTTAGAATATTGTCTCATCTTGCTTCTATTTAACATTTTTTAAGCCAAAGACTTTTTTTAAAAAAAAATACGATTAAATGCATCCATCTTTTATTTTGTGATTTTTATCCACCCAAAGTCCTCTCTGTTTCAGCAAACTGATAAATGTTCGATTTATTTTATCCTGCTGATTATTTCTATTAAAATTTTTTGACTCTTTTACTCTATCTGGAAGGCATACTTTTTTCTTCTCAATGCAAGGATTAACCTGCATTGGTGCCAAATTGCTAACCAACGTTTGTCCCAGCAGTGGGTACTGAATAATCCCCTGTTTTCTCCATGGCTTGTTATCATATATTAAAGTCTTATTCCTGAGAGTAACTGTTTTTCATCCTTCCCTTCTCGAGCTGTGCAAGGGCCTCTGCAGATGTCCTTTTTTCTCTTTGTTCCACCTACCACCACCTACTCAGTTCCTCCTCCAGCAAGGGCCCCAGAGATATCCTTGGACTTCCAGCCAAAGAATTTCCCATCTTGATTTTTTTTTTTTTTTTCATTTGCAATGCCACACTACATTCTGGAAGGCCTGAGCCTCCCTAAGCAATTCCAGCTGGGAAACACAGCAACAAGTAAGGGCCTGTAGGAAGGCTGCTTTTGAACCTGCCAAGAATTGCCCCCATCAAAGCGCGCTCTCTCTCTCTAGCTTGGACAAGCCTCAAGGTGGGAACAGCCTGTACATGCTTCCAGAGAAGCGCTGCAGACTCTGAGAACCACAGAGTCCTCATCTTAGGCCAAGACTGGGGAAAGAATTTACTCCCATATAAGAAAAATAAATCCTTATCTTCCCAAAGAGAGAAATCAATAAATAATGTCTGGGAAACAGTAATCAAGAAATAATAATGTATGCATTTTTAGAAATACAATATAGAGATAACTTTCTGGAAGAAAGAGCTAATCATTAAAAGTCCTTGCCTTTGGGGACGTACCCAAGAGGGGAGATACGGAGACCTGGGAAAGGAAGACTTCTACTTTTCCTTACTAAGATGATTCATACTTTTAACTATGTGCATGCAATTGCTTTGATATAAAAAACGACACATTTTAAGAATCATCTAGTGAACATGACAATGAAAACGCAAAACCGAATCTTTCTTTTGTGATCTCATATCTTAATAACAGAAATCCTCACAGTCCGAGCCTGCAGATGGAGATGAATTACAGTTTAGAAGATTGATCTCAATGTAAATTGATACTCAAAATACTCTCTGGATGTTGGCAAATTATCCTGTTAAAGACAAAATTATTGCTTTTCTTTGAGTTATCTTTTGCCTCTTTTCTTTGAAAGGGATTATTTCTGCCTCTCCCATACTAAACTCTCCACTCTTAGAGAGAAGGGCCAATGTCTCATTGTTTTCATTATCCTCAGTACATATCCCATGGTCTTATGCTTGTATATACTCTACTCAATGAGTATTTGCTGAATCATTAAAAGAAGAGAAGGGGAGAGGATGGGAGAAGGGAGGGGAGGGGAGGGGAGATTATTCTTTCCCGGAAATTATTTATTGATTTCTCTCTTTGGAAAGATAAGGATTTAGTTCTCTTACATGTGATGACTTCTTTCCCCATTCATGAACTAATGAGAGCTCCATGGCTAGTCCAAAAAGTAAGCACCCTTTTCACTCATTACTCCTAAACCAGGGCTCACTATTAACTCAAACCTAAGTTATTAGAAGGAGGATCTTCTGAAATGCAACCCAAATCTAGAAACAAAAGAGAGACATTCTGTTTAGTAAAATAAAGTATAGGAGAAATACTAGCATGAAGTTAAGTTTCGAAGCACAAAATGTTTGTATTTTTGATGCTTCATCCTGAGGTCAGACAACCAAGAGGAACTCTGTCCCTAGTTCCCTCCACTTGCAAGATTTAAAACAATTTCTCTCTTCCCCCCTCCCCTATTTCATTGTAGAAGTAGACCCAGCTGATGACAAATGACAACCCATAATGCAAAATTACTATGATGTGGAAGAGAAGTACTAAAGCTCAGAATTGTGCAAGTAGTTATGTCAGTGTTTATACAATTTTGTGGATCAAATTTCACTTTAAAATGGAAGAAAGATCTTACTCTCCTTAAAAAATAAACCAGTATATACACAGGGTTTTTTTTTCCCCCCTATTTTTACGTATTGGTTGCCTCACAAGATTTTTAAAGACTTCTTACCTTGAATTATTTATAGACTTACAAGAAGTTTCTAAAATAGTCCAGACAGGTCCCATGTACCTATGATTCAGTTTCTCCCAAAGGTGGCATCTTACATAACTACTGTGCATGACCCAAACCAGGAAATTGGCATTGGCACAATCTCACACAAGACTTCATATATAGTCACGGGAGAATTATGGATTTCTGACAATAGAGTTTGTGGGTGGCTATCCACACATCCATGACCACAGACTCACCAAGTTAAAAGTTCTTGCCATCTCCTCGCCTCAGGGGAAATAACTAAGACAGATGTTCATGAGAAAGAGGAACACATTTGGGATGGGCCTGAGGGAAGTGGAGGGAAGGCTCTGGAAATGTGGTTTAAGAAATGAGAGAAATTATGAATCCAGAGGAAAGATTTGTTATGTTGCAAGAATATTTAAGGCAAGTACACACACGCTTCTTGGTATCTAGGTTGAGATGGGAGAGTAAAGAAGAAATCCCATGGCCATGCATGGGGTGGGGGTGCAAGGCACGGGTGCCCCCAGGGAGACTGAACTAGAAGGAAGAGAGCAGAGAGGGAGTTAATGCTCTCTCTCTAACTTAAAGCTGAAATGAGCAAGGACTGGCTTTACATCTCTCATCTGAGTGATCATGGTGAATGTAGCACACTCCAACAACTCTGTTTCACATTGGGGTGTTCCATTACGTGTTCCCTCCCTCCCCACCTCCCTCCCCCAAAACAGTTTTGAGAACCTACTCACTGGCCCAGAATATGGAAATACTATGGATCCTACTATGGACCAAGTTGAAAAGTAAGACATAAGAGAATTTCTACCTCTAAGGATCTTCCCAGCTAGTGGGCAAGGCAGCAGGTCGACAGGCATGATACATGATGAGGTGTCTAATACAGACAGTGTAGCAAGAGCTAAAACCTATGAGTGTGTCTGAGAAAGCAGGGAACTGAGAAATCGGGCTGAAAACTCACGAGAGGGCTGTGGGTGTCCGGATCTAGAATTTGGACTTTCAAGGATGTTGTGCAAAAGCCAATATACATCCTGGCTGCACCGTGTAGGTGTTCAAGCTGCTTCACATCAATTTATAGCTGGTATCAACCCCATTCTTTTCAGGCACTGAGCATTTCAGGATCAGTTTTCCTCACTAGATGATTGGCAACTTGTTGTTTTGCCAAATTGTTTGGGGACATTTGAGGGTGGTAGAGATGTCATTTTCTTCTCATTCTGAGTCATGAAGAGAACTCCTGGTTCTTATCTCAATTTTCCAAGTCTCCGTAGAGGGGGCCCACCTGGGCCGGCTGATTTAATTAATGTCTGTGTTATCTATCTGCTACTTTTAAAGCTGTTGTCATGTTGTTGATATTAAGGCTGCACGACGATACGCCTGCAGGCTACACCTGCCAGCACACTCCCATCTACTGACATCCTCAGCCACAGAACTCAGAGGCAACGCAAGAGATGTTCTGATTCCTGAGGATATTCATATCTGATTCTGAGAGAGTTGGCTACAGAGGAGTTTGGGTCTCACCAACTCCTACCCCACAGTTTTCTTTGTAATAGATCTCTTGGGCTCACGAAACCACAGTCACCAGCCCACACCCATTCCAGGCCACAGAAAGTGTTTACGATCATACACTCTCAGCACATGGCATTTGGTAGACATGTAGCACCATTAATCTACCAGCTGCTTCCTACACGAAGTTATGAAATATTGAAAACTGGGTATGGATTATAAGAAAGGGTATAGTGAACGCAATCATAGTGCAAGGATTTAGATGCCCCACATTTTATTTCTCATCAACATCAGAATAAATCTTCAAGTTCCATGAGGTTGGAGAGAGATGGTGAGAATCTTTAGCTCTGGAGTTAGGAAGGAAGCCAGTCTGAATTGGATTCTAACACTTACCAGCTGTGTGGCCTCAGTCAAGTCACTTAATGTCAATGTCCAGTACAAAATGGGAATGCTATAACCATCATCATCATCATCAAAATCATGATCATCAACATAGCCATCACCACGACTACCATCATCACCACCACCATCATCATCATCATCAGCTATAACCCTATAGATTTAGGTCTGGTTAGATTCCTCTCCTGGGGACTCTGCAGACACCCTAAATTCCCAATCATAGAATGTGTCACATTTTACAACTAGATTCCTCAAGGGAACAGGCAAGATAATCTTGTTTACTGTCATAACCCCATTGCCTAGAAATGTGCTGGGCACCCTTCAACATATTTTAAAATGAATTAATGACTAAGTGAAGGAGAAGAGAACCAATTCTCACTGAGCACCTATTTTATGCCATATGCTTTAAATTCTTATTTCTAGTCCTCAAAGAAACCTTGAAATATTTCTATTTCCATTCCTTTTTGGTTTGTTTGTTTGTTTTGCCTGGAGTAATAAAGACCTTGAAAAGTTAAATGACTTCACCAAGCACACACTTTTTAAGTGAGAGTGACTGTATTCAAACATAGGATTGGCCAATGATCTCTTCATACCAGGATGACTCCCTAATGAACCAGAAAATGTATTTATTCAGAACCTTATTTATTCTGACCATTCTGGGTAATCAGACTTTTGCTGTCTCTAAATGGAGTTGTAGGGAGGGGCACTAACATTGGGGAGTGGATGGCAGATGGCCGAATGGTGTCAAAAACATTAAATTACATGGCCTTAGGGCCACTAAGATTTTCTAGTCAAATTCCCTCCTCTTGAAATTAAGGAAATGCACAATATTGTTTCCATTTGCAAAACTATCCATTCACGCAGGGCATGCTGAGAAGTCTGGTCATGATGTTTTTATTTACAGAGGGCAGCTTTTGAAATCTCGGAGTCCTTTGCGAAGAAAAACCAATAAAATAAAGTATTTAAACTGGGTTTTCCTCCAAAAGGCACATAACGAACAGATTTCAGATTTTATCAGCTTCTAAATAGCACAGAAGAGAGTCTAAAATATTAAGGAGAGAGGGAGCTTTTCCAAGCTGAAGGTCAAGTTAAGGGCTTTTACATAAATGTTTGATCCCAGGTGGACACTCATACAGAGGTGGCGACACCTGCAAAGACATCTGGACTATTTCCAAGAACCACAATATTTAAATTGGCAGAAATGACATCTGGAGGACATTTCTGCCAACATTCTTCTATTTTATAAAAAGGAGTAATCAAAATAAAATGGTGCTGTTGTAAAGGTAAAGCCTCATATAGTAAGATCAAGAGAGTTGAATTCTCGGGATAACGATGATGGTGGTGATAATGATGATGATGGTGCACAATTCTTAAGCATGTATTAATACTGTATATCAGATATTGTGTCCTAATCACCACCTTTACATGCTATCTACTTAACACATTATGGGTTTGGTATTGCTAGCCCAATCTTAGTGTTCAGCAAAGAGAGTCCCAGAAGTTAAATAACTTGCCGAGTAATTAATAAGGAGCCAGATACAACTTAGATCAGCTTAATTGCATTCAATTACCCTATGCAGCATCTCCAAGTCACTCTCCAGAGTTATAACGAAGTATCTCATGTCAGTAGCAGCGATGTTAGAAAGAAAACATTATCCTGGGAAGGTTTGCCAATTGCCTGAATTTACACTCTGTTCTAGGCAAAGGGAATTTAGAGGCAAATTAATCTTTAAGGAGCTCCCAGTCTAGTAGGGAGAAAGACATTTAGGCAGATGATTATAAAACAATATGCTATCATTTCAATAGTGGATATTTATAGGCCATGAGAAGGAGCATCTAATCCAGGCTGGGAGGGTCGGGAAGATTCTGAGTCTTAAGGTAGGAGTAGAGCCAACCCAATCTAGAAGGAAAGTCATTTCAGCAGAGCAAAGAGACAGCCCATGTGGTAGGAATAGCCTGACTTTCCTAGATTATAAAAAGGCTGAGAATGATAAAAGACAAGTATGGCAAGGTTACAGAACAGGTGAAGGAAGTTGTTATATGACACCTTTTTATTCTACAGAGAAGGGATCTTATTAAAAGGTTTAATAAAAAATTTAGATATTCTGGTTATTGTATGAGTCAGTTGAGAAAAATCTGTATTAACCCAGGCATGGAATGATGGAAACTGGAACAAAGACCGTGGTCATCTCTTTTGCCGATAGACTGAGGTCATGTCTTCTTCAGTCTTTCCTGTCACTTGTCCCCAGACCTAGCCTAGGTAGCAGGTGCTCGTATACTAATAAATGGAATGAATAAATCAGTATTACAGATGGAGAGTTAGAATTAATGTTTAAGAAATATTTAGAGCATTAAATTGGAATAGACTGGAAATAGATTAAATATGGATGGTGAGAAAGAGTGAAACTGAGGCAGCTCTGAGCTTCGGAGTGAGCCAGCTCCGGTTTAACTTCTGCCTTCTGAACTTGAATGGTAGGTTGTTTTTTTTCTTTTTTTTGGAAAACAGGAGTGAAAGATGATGGTGATGGCTTAATGTGGACTGAGCTAAACATAGAATTCATTGTTTGTATGTATATGAAACAGAGACATAGAGTCCCGAAGATTGAAAGCAAGAGAAGAGAGACAGAAAGAGTCAGAAAGAGAGAATGTGTTTTAGAGGGAGGCAGATTTTAGAGGCTGAAAAGTGCATGACATAAAAAGGAAGAAAGAGCCCAGACAGAAAGAGAATGTTGGGGGTGCGGAGAGAATGAGAGAGGAGGGATAGAGAGAGAAAAATTGAGTTGAAGGTGAGGAACAGAGAGGAAAAAGAGTATGGAGGAGAAAGACAAGGTGAGAAGCAGAATGAGAAGAAAAGAGCAAGAGGGACACGTGAGAAGGCAGTGAGAAGGTGAGGGGACGCGACAGGTGTCAATGGCGTCCTCTACCTGGTAAAGCCAGGTGTGCAAGTGTGTGGTTGGTATTAAGCAGATGAAGAGGCTCAGAGGCTGAGGAGGATGAGCAAAGAAGAAGGAAGATATCAAAACAAGAGAAAAATCAAATAAAAGAGGCCCCTGCTGGGAGGAGAGGGAACAGATGCTCTCTTGCTGCTCAGCCAGCGCAGGGAGGTTCAGGCTTGATCCTCTGTTACCTGGTATCAATCTACTGGCCCATTACAAGACCACGTCGCCTCTGGGCACACCTGCTCAACAAGATGCCTGGCGCTTAACAAGCCTGGAAGGGACTGTTTCTTCATTTGCAAAAGTCTACTTTTTTCACTTTGCCCCCAAGGTGTCCACGGAGAATTCACTGGGAAGCTCCAGAGACAGCAGAATTTTGATGTCACATCAGAAGGATTTGCCCCCTCCAGATTCCATTCTGGGCGAGGTGATTAGCTGGGCCAAGAGACCCCTTTCTGGCAAGAACGTCATGGCACTTGCTGACAGCCCTCTGTACAATGGATAAGAGAGTCCAGAAATAACAAGAATAATGAATAAGCAATCAGTCTATTCTTGGGTCTGCTATTACCGCCCTTCTAACTGGGTGCCTCCGAGTTTCCTGGGATTCCCTACACAATAGCACTGATCCCAGACAGACCCAGCAACCAAGGCTGGAGATATAATAACTCATAACAAACATTCCGATCGGACCTGATGGCCATGCTGGAAGCAGTGACGAGTGGTCCTGTTGTCGTATCTTCCCTCTCCCCAAAATCGGTGACAGTTGGACATGACAAGTTTTGCCCAGAGAATAGACTTGAGTTTCAATCCCAGTTCTGCCAATTCCTAGCTTCTTGGCTTTGGGCAAATCACTTCATCACTCTGAGCCTCACTTTCCTCATCTAAAATTAGGGTTAATAGTTCCCATCTCATATCATTTTTGTGAAGACTGCCGCTAATGTATGCAAATTGCCTGGCACATAGTAGACTTTCAATAAATGATAGTTATTAGTATTATTATTATAGAGGGCATCTTTGGCGAGGACGCAAGACTGGCAGCCTGACAAATAAGAAGCCAGAGCTACATTTTGAAAAACCACCACTGAAGTACGCAGTCGCCCTAATTAGAATTCTCATTAAGTTTTGATAATGAGAAATGTGTGAGAAGACACTTTTCAATCTCCCAAGAGAGAACAGAAAGTGGGAGGATTAAAAAAAAAAAAGTGAAAAAAGAATAACTTTCAGTGGTATCTCATTTTTGTCTTCTTGATCTTGGTGAGCATTAAGAGAAATTGAATGAAACGTCCCTCGTGTGCTCACCTTTTGTCCTAATGGGGTGTTTCATAATACTCTTGTCCAAGGATAATTAGTGCCCACATGGATATATTTCTCTCCTAGCTCAAGAACTGATGGACTCACAAAATAATTGAGTATATCCTTAGTACAGGACGGAGCAGGATGTGGGAAAGGGAGTTCAAATAAGAAATTCTGGATTAAGGCTGTAATTGGCAGGCTTGCTCCAGGGCAACCCTTTATATGAGGTTTGCCATGTAACGTGGGGACAAAGTAAAAGCTTAAGGAGACCACCCAAGGGTGAGCAGGATCATGCCAGGCCCTTGAACCTCTGTGCTGTCATGAGAGAATACGGGTTCTGATTGCTGGAAATGCTAATGGTTTGTTTTAAAGAGTAGCAAAGGGCTGGACACATAATCAAGTTATAGAGAAAGAAACTCCATGCATTTGAGAAATTTTTGAAGTCCTTACACCGCTATTTCCCTTGTGTATTTGGACAGATGTTCCCATAAGCACTGATACTGTCATGACAGTAGGAGAGACGCACCTCATAATATAGCTGACCCTTAAATGATGCAGAGATTAGGGGCACTGACCCCCATGCAGCCAAAAATCTGCAGATAGTTTTTTACTCTCCAAAAGTTTACTAATAGCCTACTGTTGACTGGAGATCTTACTGATAACATATCAATTAACACATACAGTGTATAGTATATGTATTATTTACTATATTCTTACAATAAAGTTAGCTACAGAAAAGATAATGCTATTAAGAAAATCATAAGGAAGAGAAAATATATTTACTATTCATTCAGTGGAAGTAGATCATCATAAAGGTCTCCATTCTCGTTGGCTTCATGCTGAGTAGACTGAGGAGGAGGAGGAGGAGGAAGAGGAGGGATTGGTATTGCTGTCTCTGGGGTGGCAGAGGTGGAAGAAAATCCACATACAAGTGGACCTGCACAGTTCAAACCCATGTTATTCAAAGGTCAACTGCATTTCCTTTCATCCATTCATTCAACCAATATTTATCGAATGCCTACTATGTTACAGGCACTGTGGGAGGTGCTGGAGATACAGCAGCAAAGATGTGCACCCTCGTGGAGCTTCCATTCCAGTGAGAAGAGACAGATAATAAGGGTAAACGTGAGTAGGTAAATTATACAGTAGGACAGAAGCATAAAGAGCAGGGTAAGACAGATCAGGAGGTTGGGAGAGACATGGGCAGGGCAGGGTAAGTTGCAGTATTGACAGGATGTCAGGCCTCACTGAGAAGGTGAAACATGAGCAGAGATTCTAAAGAGGTGAAGGAGAGGCCCAGGGGAGGAAGACTGATCACAAAGAGGAATCTTGCACCGTTTCTCACCCTCGGCACTGCTGACATGTGGGAACAGAGAATTCTCTGTTGTAGGAGGAGGAGGGCTGTCCTATGCCTGGTAGGATGTTTAACAGCATCCTTGGCTTCTACCTACTCCCCCTGCCAAGTTCTGACCTCCCTGAAGTAGGGAGACAAAATTGCCCAGTTGGGAATTACTGCCAAAACGCTCAAGGCAAGCATGTACTTGGAGCATTTGTGGAACAGCAATGAGGCCAGCAGTGGCTGGGGCAGAGTGAACAAAGGCGTGAACAAATAGTACAACAGAAAGGCAGAGCGGAAATTGTAGGCCAGATCATAGACGGTCTTTTTCTTTTTCTTTTTTTTTTTTTTTTAAAGGGCTTTGATTCTACTTGCAGTAAAATGAAAGGAACTGAGGGAAGAGAGACATGATTTGTCTTGAGGGAACATGCTGTGTGCCAGGCATTGTTGCAGAATCCTTTACCTACCTTGTAACTGGCCTCAGGGCACAAAGCTGGGCTTGGGACTCAGTTCTCTCTGGTCAAGGAGGAAGTGGACTGGTTATATCTCCTGTGACCTGCCCCTACTCTGTCACTAAATAAATAGTCCATTGCTGGAGGACTATCCCTGTCCTGGAATTTCTACTGCAGATCCAGGCTGGTGCCAGCAAGTAAGGGGATGTCGTGCTGGCCTGGGTCGCCCTCCAAACCAGAGCCGGAGAAGGTGCTACATGCAGGTAGTCATTCCGGGAAGGTATTCTAAGGAAAAGGAGGAAGGGCTGGGAAGAATAAAACAGGGGAGGAGGAAAAGCCAACCCTAGGGGGGTTTATGGACCTGATAACCATTGTGGGCATGTGGGTTTCAGTCCACTAGGACCCTCTGAGGAGCTGGTAGAAATCACTCAGAATGGTCCACCCAAGAGATGGAGAGGGGGATATGCACCCCTGGTTTCCATCTGCCATTGGGCAAGGTTTGGGCCGTGGGGTGTTAACCTCCTTCCACTTCTGGTTTGCACATGCCTCCTCCATGGTGGAGGAAGCAAGGCACTGAGGCAGACAGAAAGAGCTCTACAGCACACCTGGGCCAGGTGCTATCTGGGTACACCTGCATGGCTGGTTGCCATGGCAATGGAAGGAGTTAAAAAAAAAAAAAAAGTTGGCCAAAAGCAGGTGAAGTGGAGCCCAAGAGGTACCTCACACAAGAGACGGGATGAGGGGCTGAAATGTCCCCTGGAATGTGGGCTGTCTGCAGTCCCTTTGCCCCTGCGTTTAGACAGGTGGAAGCTTGGGGGTGCATCACCTTCACACACAAAGGCCATCATCTTCAATTTTCAGGGAGCTGCTTAGACTTTTCTTATCTACCATTTTATCTGTTCCTCATAGAAATCCTGCAGAAATACAGGGTAGGGGTGCAGAGCCCTGTTTTGCAGATGAAGAAAGATGCTCAGAGACCTCACACAACTAGGTAAGGGGTACGCAGAGCATTGGTGGTGGAGCCATGCTCAGATCTCTGTAAGTGATCTTCAGTAGTGCTCTGCCAACTCCTTGCATCAGAATCTCTGGTGTGCTTCTTAAAATACAGATTCCTGGGCCCCCAGAGCTCCTGAAGCATGGTGAGAAATACTGTCTATACAAGTCACTAAGGTTGGCCTCTCCATCTGCAAGGGCTGCCCTTGACTTCACGATAAAATGGCTGAGTGGGTTCCAGCCAACAGACTCTGCTTTCAGGGTCCTGGACATAGATCCTTTTCAAGCCCAAAGCTAACCATCTCCCAGAATCCTGGAATGAAAATAGTGAGTTGGTTGTTATTATATAAGTGTTTTGTGGGTACCATTCCCAGAGTAAGGCACAATGGAGGTGGGAGGGTCAGAGGAATAAGGAATTTATGAAGGCAGAGTTCCTGGCCCAAAGGATCAGAGCAGTCCAGAAAGATCACTGAATGCAACCTCTATATCATATGAATGAGAAAAACATTGCCCAAGATCATGCAGCTAGTTCCAGAGCTAGAATTAAAACCAAGAATTTTCTGGCACCTATTCTAATGTTCTTAGGAGTCCACCTATCTGCAAAATAGCAGGGAAATCCCCTCTGTTTCCCACCTCCCAGTGAAATGAACCATAAATTATTTTGCCGTTCCCCAGGGCTGCTCACACAGGACCGCTAGTTGCCTATCCCCCTGCCCCACCCCCAAGCTTTAAGTGATGCTCTGGAGGGTTTTCTGTTATCTCCAAGCCTCCTTCTGTCACACACCTGAGGTTCTGGGTCAAACTGAATTCCCCAGAACTTCATAGACCATGCACCCTTCATGAGATACCTTGGAAAACAGCAGCAGGAAGCAGGAACTTGAAAGAGTAGCTGGTTGGATACCCTCCAGTTGATATAAAAACTAGCTATGCATGTGGTGAGGGTAGGAGGATGCAAGATAGAAATGCAGAGATGAAGTGAAAGAGAGAGGACATGGGGTGGAAGGGAGAAGAGGAGATGCAACCGAGACAAAGACAGAGACATAGAAGAGGAGACAGAGGAAGAAGGAGAGAAAGAATGTTTATGGAAGAACAGTCTGCAATTTATGTGTCTGCCTCTCCCACTAGATGCCAAGGTCTTGAAAGGCAGTACCTGTATCTGATTCATTTCAGTGCACCATTGCTTATCCCTGAGTTTGACATATAGCAGATGCTCAGTATATACGTGTCAAATAAATCAGTGAACACAAAGACATCTCAGCCTACAACGAATCTACAAAAAGTGCAGCATTATTCCTGTTTTATACATGACAAAATATAAGTCAAGGAGGCTAAATTGATTGCCCAAAGTGACACAGGCTATGCCAGGCTGGCCCCAAAACCATTCCCCAAATGCCTCCCATTAGCTATATTTTTGACAGGCAAGTTCTCCAAACATCCAAACATCTATGAACCAAGGAAAACTTATCTTACTTACTGGGACTAGTTGGGCCAGGGCTAATGCGCCCAGAAGTCAGGAAAGGAAGGTATAACCAACACGGCTGGTACTTCATCCAGATGTCCTCATATCCTTTTCCCTGTTTCTATGCACCTCTCTTCCAGATTCGACGCACCTTTAATTCTAACTACCAGCACCTGAGACCCACTTCGAGAACTTTTCCCTCAACCTGCAGTGAGCCAGAGTTCCTGGGGGGTCCCAACCCTTTGGCTAATGACTAGCCGGCATGTGATAACAAAAGCCCAGCTCCCTTGCTTGGGGTGGGTGCAAATTCTAAAGAGTTATACACACCAGAGCTACCCTCTGAGAGACACTGCTTGAAATTATACCCTTGCTTGGGTTCTTCTGCTTCTATCTAACCAACATTCTCATCTCAGTTTCTCCAAGGATTCCTACCATGCACATGAATTCCTGTCTCGGATCTGTTGCTGGGGACCTCAACAAAGACAAAAGGGAAAAACCAAGTTACTCCGTTAGCCTAGTTCTTAATGAGTGGGAACCAATGATAAGCAAATACTTCATATTAATAACAGCTGCAGTTTATTGAACATCCGCCATGATTAAATGTTTTGCATACCTTATCTCAAATGCTTAAACAGCACTACAAGGTTGGTATGATTGTGTTTGTTCTAGAGATGAGAAAACCTAGGCTTGAGGAAGCTACTGAGCTTTTCAGCCTAGGTTTTCTCATCTCTAGAACAAACACAATCATACCAATACTTCTAGTATTAAAGAGAGGATTTGAATCCAAAGTTATCTGACATTGAGACTCCCCCTACCCATGATGCCTCTCTTTACCTCTTTACAGCATTTGTTTATCCATTGTCTGTCTTACATTTTCTTTATTTTTAATTTTTTTTTTTTTTTTTTGGAGGAGGAGGAAGGGGAGAGGAATCAGCAGAGGGATCCTTGTTTCCTCAAAGCCCTGCACAATGCCTGGCACAGACTAGATGCTCTGTACTTGTTGAATGAATTACTAAATGAGGTGCTTTGAGCAGAACCGAGCACTCAGAGTGTTCTCCAAATTTTGTCCAAAATTATGTTGACTCAGTGTGAGAAAGAAACAAATACCCATGATTCTCATTGCAGATAATGAGACCCAAGATACAGGCAGGTGTTGACTTATGGTACTCTAAATCTGGGAATCCAACAGATGCCTCACTTGTAGAATTCTGGTACATTCAGCTCAACAGCCTTTGATAAATGGACAGGAAAACACATAAACAAAATTATAGCATCAAAAACAACTTCAAATGACCAGAAAATAAGGCACCTGCGTGTCACAAATTGCCTCTTTAGAGTCTTCCTAGTTTGAGCCTTTTAAGATGAAAACAAAGAAGTGTTCTATTAGGATGCTGAGATTTTTTTAAATGAGTTGCCCTTTTATAATGTTTTAAAAAGAGGCATTATAAGATTTGAATCTAACTGAAACCTCTGAACTTGCAAAGAGGAAAAATTCAAGAGGATGTGACAAAATTATTTCTAGCAACCATGACATTTCTTGATGTGAAATGCTTTCTTTGAACTGTACAACACAGCACGAGTCAGGATTTGGGATCTGACAAGAAAATAAGTGAGATGCCAAGCTGATGATGAAGACATTCTTCCCCTACAAAGGTTTTACCACAGTAACTGGATCCAGATAGTACCAGCAACTTTGAGAGGGTTAAGTGGGATGCTAAAAATGGTGGGTGTGGATTTATTATGGGGAGGATTAAAGATCAGGTATGTAAAGTTCCTAGCACAGCGCTGAAGTTAAGATGGTGGTGGTGATGATGATGATGATGATGATGAAGAAGAAGAAGAAGAAGAAGAAGGTAACAGAAGACATTTATTTTTTTATGTGCCAGATAAGTTCTAAGTGTTTTATCTTTTGTGTTTGCTAAGGAAGTTCTACCTACTCTAACAGATAAACCCTGAAATCTCAGGGCTTAACATAATAGAAGATTGTTCCTTACTCACATAAAGTTCAACTGGAGGTGAGGGAAGTCACTGCTTCACAAAATCATTTAGAGACTTAGGATGACTAAGGCTCTGTCATCTTTAACATGTGGTTTCCAAGGTTGCACTGGGAGTTGGAATCCATCCAGCAGATTGGGGAAAGAGTCAGGAGGTTCATGCTAGAGGATTTTATGGGCCATGTCCAAAAGTGGCCCATATCACTTCCACCCATATTGTCCAAAACGCAGTTGCATGGCCTCCATCCAGATACCCGGGGAGAAGCATAGCTCCTGCATGGGCAGCCACAACTCTATATCATATCTTTGTTGGACAATCAGCTCTCTTTACCACTCAAGCATTGCCTATTAAAGACCTCACACAATAAACCCGAGTGGTGGGTGCCATTATCATCCCTATTATTGAAGATGGAGAAACTAAGGCACATAAAGTAATTAGTGGTAGGGCCAAGTTTTGATCCCAGGTTGGTTAGTTGACTGCCTCTCTGACAGTCACAACTGTACTCAGATACCCACAACCCACAAAAACCTGAAAGCTCAGACTCTTGCAGTGGAGGGACCTTAGATACCATCCGTGGCAGGCAGCCTCTAAGATGGCCTCAGATGATCCTCACCATTTATCTTTTCAGCCTTCTGAAATTCCTTCCCCTTGAGCAACTTGCTTCTAACCAACAGCATATGGTGATGTTGAAGGGATGTCACTTCTGTCATTTCAAAAGATTGTGACTTCTGTTTGCTAGAAGGCTCTCTCTCTTCCTCTCTTTGATGAAGCAAACTGCTATACTGGAAAGGCCCACATGGTAAGAAATTGAGAATGGTCTCTGGCCAGAGTCAGCTAAAAACTGACGGCTGCAGTCCAACAACCCTTGAGGGACTGAGTTCTGCCAACAAGTATGTGAGTGAGCTTGGAAACAGACCTTCCCCCAGTTGAGCCTTCAGATGATACTGCAGCCCTGGCTGACACCTTCCTAGCAGCCTCATGAGAAACCCTGGAGCAGAAGACACAGCTAAGCCATGCTCAGATTCCTGCCCCTAGAAACCAAGATTAAAAAGTGTGTGTATGTTTTTTTAAGCTGCTAAGTTTGGGGACAATTATGTAGTTAACACCAAAATAAATAACTATAATATCATCTAAAGCTGGGGGTTCTCAATCATGTTTACTACCATGGAACTCATTAACTATAATCCCCTGTAGAGATCTAGATCTAAAATTTTTCCCTCTACCAAGAAAACCACTCTCATTAAGCAAAATTTGATTTTTTCCCCATTTCAAAAACTTCACCAAAACTACATCTCATAGGGTCTGCAGTAAAATAATCTCTCTGGAATGCTCGTAACATCACCAGCAACCAAAGAATTCAAAGAAAAGTCACCACACCAAGTTTAGATATGTTTTACCCAGAGCAAAGAAGCTTGATGTTTCTACTAACTCTGCCTGTAGGGCCTGGGGTATGTCATGATATTTGAATGAAGTCTTAAAATACTGAAAATCATTTTCTCTGGGAACTGTGCTCAGAATCTTATATAGATTATCTTATTTCATCATTGTAACAACGCTTTGCTAGAGTTGTCCTATCTCAGACATGACAGGTCACCTGGGGCTCAGACATGCACCCTCTGGCTCCAGAGGCCCTGCTCTTATCCAAAAGCTCACACTGCCTCCGAGAGAGGGGAAATGACTTTCCCAAGATCACACAAAATTAAGGCTTGCCAAGTTATTAGTAAGATTCCTACTTTCCTGTCTGCTTGTCCCAAAGTCCTCTTCTGGCCCTGCTTTCTCTCCTACCTCACGGACACTCAAGCATTTCAAAGACCAACTGTGCTTTGCAGGTGATCTGTGGAATATGGAAGACAGACTTGAAGAAGGTCTTCAAGGGCAGAGGAGAGAAAAAAACAACCGAAGCAGCATCTGGCCAATTCAATGCCTCCAGGACAGTGGCAGCTGGTAGGAGTGGACACTGATCAGTAGATACTCCCTGGACTGAACTATTTTGGTTTGCATTTTTCCACCCCAAAAGAAGTAGCTGCTGGTATGGAACATGTAAAAATAAAATGGATCATTGTGATAAGGTTGGCTTTGGGATCAGGTTGAATTCTAGCCCTGCCATTCACTAGATGTATGATCTTGGATGTGTCATTTTTGTCCCTCTGAGCCTCAGTTTTCCCCATCTTTAAAATGGGTATGTTTCTTGCTCAGAGCACTGTCGAGAGGAGAAAACGAGGCAATGCATTTACAGTGCCTAACCACAGTTAGGCAGTGCCTGACACACGATAAAAGCTCAATAATTGGTAATAAAAGGAATTGTTGCTATCATTAGCATTATGGTAATTATTATCCTTCAGGGCTGAGACCATTTGAATTTATGAGGAAGACTTATTTCAATTTTATATAATGAATATATTTCTAGTAGGATTGACTTTAAAAAAAACCAGAATCTGACAATCTCTGGGACAGCGAGGGACTTGTAATTGGGATCTTCTAAGCATTGGGTTGGAGACAGCTTGTGTTGAATGAAGAACATTAGTATTAACTGTCTCCCATATGCCTTTAAATAAATAGGCCCCAGACAAGAGCTTCCCGAACCTCTTCCTCCTGAGGGAGGGGTGAAGAACTGAAGACATCTATTACGATCTACTCCAGCGTCTGGCCTCACTCCAGGGAGAAGTGAGGACATTTAATATAATCACTAAAAAAAAAAATAAAAAATGACGCAGCATTGTATATGGTCAAGAGCTTGAGGCTGAACAAGAGGTGGGTTTCAATCAGCTCTGCCACTGACTTGCTGTGTCATTTTGTGCAAGTTTAACCTCTCTGAGCCTCAGTTTCTTTTTCTGTGAATGGGGACAACAAAATACAATTTTATGGGGTTATCATAGGGATAATGTGAAATAATAATTATGATAAAAGTTAATGTCTAAGTATTTACTAGGTGTCAAGCATTAAGATAATGTCTTTTTATCTATTATTTTATTTCTCGCAACAGCCAAGGATAAAGACACTCTTATTATCCCTATTTTAAAGATGAGAAAATAGAAGTATGAAGAAAACAGGTTAAGTATCTCTAAGTTGTGCTAGTTCGTGGGTGCTTAACCTGGGACCCACCGACCCTCAGAGGGATTTGTGGACAAAATTCAGTGGGTTTATGAACTTAGGTAGAAAAAAAAAATCTCTACTTTCACTAGCCTCTAGTTGAAATTTAGTATGACCCTCAATTATAAATATAGGCAATAAACCACAATGATATTAGCACTGATCTAGGACTTTGTCACGAGTAAAATCACAAATATTGTCACATCAAATTATACTTATAGCAGATAGCTCAAAGAATTGTTTGTGCTTATTGTAACTTTGAAATCTGTCATGAGATCATGTTATTTAATGTATTAGTTAAAAATGACATATACAATTGATCTTTGAACAATGCAAGGGTTGCTCCCCATGCACTCAAAAATCTGCATATAACTTTTGACTCCCCTCCCCAAATTTAATTACTAACAGCCTACTTTGACCAGAAGCCTTACCAATAACATAAACAGTGGATTAACACATAATTATACTTACAACAAGGCAAACTAGAGAAAAGAAAATGTTAAGAAAATCATAAGGAAGAGAAAATATATTTGCTACTCATTAAGTGGAAGTAGAGCATCCATCATAAAGGTCTTCATCCTCATTGTCTCACATTTGCACATTGAGTAGGCTGAGGAGGAGGAGGAAGAGGAGGGGTTGGTCTCGCTGCCTTAGGCGTGGCAGAGGTGGAAGAAAATCCATGTATAAGTGGACCTGAACGGTTTGAACCTATGGTGTTCAAGGGTCAACTGTATGACTGTATCAAAAATGTGGGTTTTTAAAATATCTCTTAAATAGAGATATTTAAGAAAATAGAGATGTTGTTTTTTTTCCCTACCTAAGTTCACACACCCACTGAATTTTGTCCACAAATCCCCCTGAGGGTCGGTGGGTCCCAGCTTAAGCACCCACAGACTAGCACAACTTAGAGATACTAAGTTTTCATGACCATATTATAAGAAAATGGGTTTATTCTGTAATTCTACATATTTTGTTTTACATATTTAAATCATTATTCTGAGAAGGAAATACGTAGGCATTCCCAGACTGCCAATGGGGCCCATGGCACAAAAACGTTAAGAACTTCCATACTACTCTGTGGTTGTTAGAGCAACAGAAAGCCTTTAGCCTACCTCCAGGCACCCAGCAAGGGCTCAAGGCACAGAATCTATTACTGTAATTGTTATTATCACACCCAGTAAAATCCTGGTTATCCGGGAGCAAACCTTTGGCAGGGGTAAGGGACTCGAGTCTGTTGATTGTACTAACCACCATGGTGATGAGGAAGGAGAACACTCAGTCAAAACAAAGAGCAGGATTGAAGATGATCAACTGCAACTTCCTCCTTCTGAAGGAGGATGAAGAAACAGAGTGCCAGCGAAGACTTGTTTCAGAGCATGTGGCAAATTAGCTTTGGAGTCGATGCCACCATCCAGGTCTCCTGGAGTCCGTCTTCTGTTCATTATAGTACACAACCTTTCAACACTGGATGTGAAGCCAATGGCGAGGTCCCTCTCTCTGGCAGCACACCCCTCCATCCCATTTTCTTCTGCCTCTCAAGGTCTCTGGATGAGACCAGAGATGTTGGAAGACCAGGCAATATGACATCAGGCAATGCTTCTCACAGCAGGGTCCCAGAGCCACTGGATTGCCACGACAGGAGTTTGTTACAAACACTGGATCCCGGGCCCCAGTTCAGCTCTACTTCATCTGAATCCCTTCGAGAGAGCTTGAGAAACAGCATTTCTATAGAGCTTCCCCACTGATTCACATGCTCATCCACATGAGAACTCCTGGCACGGTAGTCAAAGGATGAGCTCTGAAGTTCTAATCCTAGGTCTACGGGCTTACGAGCTGAATTGCTTTTGGGAAATTACCCAAATCTTAGGTAGATCTCTAAAGAGAATCCCCAAAGCACAATAGTGCCTACCTTTTGCAGTTGTGAGGACCAAATGTGGCAAGGTAAAGTCTCTAACAGGGTTTGGCTGTGCAAATAAGCTTTGCATGATTATTCTTATTGTTCTTGAGTTATAACCCCCCAGGTGGCTTTACTTGAGAAATAGTCTGTCCCTCCCCACAGAGCCAAGATTTTCTGTGCTACGACTCCAACCATAGGGCTGTGATGTGTGTTGGTCAGTGACTTTATTATCCCTCAATGGTTCATGAGTACTTAGAAGAGCATCCTCTGCCTTCCAAAGTTCTCTAATAACCAGAACTATGCCCCAAAGAGAGCCCATGGGATCTGCCCTGGATGACATTGCTCAACTGACCCTGTGGCCAAGGAAGGGTCTCCAAATCCCAGAGTAAAGACCCTGACTGTAACTGCAGACTGTGGTCCACCCTGCTCTTTGCTTGACATTGATACCCTCTCTGAGTACCCAGAGAGTGGAAGCTTCATTCCCGAGGGACTGTGGACCTCTGGCTTTGAGCAGCCACTGTGAGTTCTTGCCCCCTTCCCTTGTGTTTTTAAAACTGTAGTGCAAAACTGTTGCCTTCCAACTGCCAGTAGGTGCACTGCTGTGCCTGGGGCTTTCTGGACACCAGAGAAATCCCTCTGCCTTTGCACATGACAGGCTAGGAGTGTCTGAACATTAGCAGCCCTGGAAGTAATTTGCAAAAGATGTCTGATGCGGGTGAACACCCAAGCTCCATCATCCTTGAGCAGGATAATTCTGAATGTGTGTGTGTGTCCAACACCCTGTACCAGAGTTTTCCTGTGGAATGAAACTCCAGCCACCCATACTGCTAGCTGGCATGATGAAGCACCCTTAGTGGCTACTTTTCCTTCCTTACGGAACCCCCCTACACCCCTCTAGTCTTCCCTTCACTTCTCAAATCCTTGTCTCAGAGCCTTTTTCTGGAAGAACGATTTTCAGACAGGTTTCTATTTGAAAATTTCAAACTCCATGCTAACAGAGGCCAGACAGGAAATAAAATTTAACAAATAGGGAAAGAATCCAATCTTCCGTCCTTTCAATATTTGTGTCTTTTACAATCGTGGTCACTGGGAAAAACAAGAAAGTCCAAGGCTCAGCAAGATTCTTGACCATTAAAGATAAACTGAAGTTATGATGAGGAGACATAGCAATGATATATATTTTTTTTAAGGCAAGAATGTAAAGGAACAGATACAACACAAACTTATCAAGAAGGCTTCTGACACAAAGTTTCCTGGAAAATTTATATAAATTACTGTTAACTAGAAATTCCCTTTACCTGAAACGGTCTCCCATACATTCTGAGTATTAAAGACTCAGCTCTCTAGGCTAACATTGGTATTCCCTGGTGAAAACACAAATTAGGACGAAGGGCCCTGGAAGGACACATGGCGACCCCAACAGCATCACATATAATCAGTTTTATTGCCAGGTAAGAAATTCATATTAATATAGTGAATACATATGTTTACAAATAAACATTCTTAGAAAACAAACAAATGTTTTTTCTTCATTGTAGGAAGTATTATTGGTATCATAAACTCTGCAGTTGTTGACAAGTATTAACACAGGTTTACTTGCAGAACATACGGTTACTAAAATATTCGCACATAAAATATGCTTCATTTACACACACAAAAAAAACTGGGAGGAGTTAGATGGGGAGGCCAGGCAGAGCCCACGGCGGGTGGAGGCTGAGACGCTCGGGGAGGGCAAAGGGGGTCAGACTCTGGTCCCATCGGGTTGGAAGTCAGGGGACAGGTAAAGGCAAAAGGTAGAGGCTGGTGCCAGGGCACAAAAGGAGGAGAGGATGGTCTCTCTGCTTTGTTCTGATTTCTCTCTTCCAGGTCTCCCCGCCCTAGCTATGGGATCCTTTCCTTGGTACGTGGCAGTCACGGACAATTCCTTAAGTTGTCCTCGCTCTCAGTATCATAAAGTCTGTCTACCCTCCCAAGAGGACACCAAAGAATAAACAGACCTTCCTTGTGCAAACTCCCCTCCTCAGTTCAGCTCCCAAAGCCAACTAGCAGCTAATGAGCCTGAGAAGTTCTTCTCGGACTGTCCTTCCTGCAAAGTACCACTTGGGGAGTACTTGTCCTTCTTGGGATGTCATCACTGCTGCCTCTTGTTGACCAGGCTGCACCTTTGCTGCCAAAATTACAACTACAGGCTGCAAGGAGCCAAGTTCCATGGATGACATTTACTCAGAAGAGAAGGAGTGTGAAGACATAAAATCCTACAGATTCAGAGACCAAGAAAGACCTTTAATCAGAGTTGAGATAAGGGTGAGGTGCAGTGGGTTGAGGGCAGAAAGCAAGATGAGTTAAAAAGGGAGACAAGAATTGCAGAGCCTTTGAGCTGGAGGGAACCTCACAGATAAGTCAACCCAGTATTTCCTGAAGTGTGGGCTGTGTACCACTGGTGTATGCAAAATGGTTGTAGGCAGCACATGGATACAGCACTATTGAACACTGACTCACGTAGGAAATGATTCTCTTTTCATCTGCAATTCAGTTAATCTTATTACTTCAAGGACAAAGTCTCCACTGGGTGCTGGAATCTCCAATAATTCTTTAACACCTGCTAATCTCCTTTTAAGAGACAGAAAAAGAGAGAGAAGGAGGGAGGGATGGGGGGAGAGACAGAGAGAGAGAAAGCATGAAACACATGCTGGGCTTTAGGTTTAGACACTTCCACAGGCAACAGTATCCACCTAGAATTTAATCATTCCCACTCTGTTGCCTTTGTACTTATTTTTATGCTTATTTTCTATTTATGGTGATTAATAATGGTTTTCTATTTGTGATGAAGGCAGGAAGTTTTCATTTTAAAAATAAAATATATTAAAAATGCATCAGTTTCAACACAAATATCATGACAGTGATACACAGAGATACCAAAGTATGTAGCCAAAAGCAGGTATGTAGCCAACCAAGGTCAAGGAAATACTGACCAAGCCCAGCAGTATTTACTCCGCTCTGGGGGACTCTGGGGTGTCAGCAAGGAGGCCAAGAAGGTGGGCGCTCAATGCCCAAACCCTACTTTGTCCAGCATCGTGTGCCTCCTTATATGTGGGGATCTTATCTAGGGGGTTCACTGAAAGATTTCACTTAAAAAAAAATAGGAAGAGGTTTTGCTGTTTCAAGAAGCTTCAAAAGCTTGACCTAGCCCAAATTCCCCACGTTTCAGGTGGGAGACGAAGGCTCAGAGAGCTAAGATGCGTTGTCAGGGTCCTCGCATCTGCTAGGAGTGAGAAGAACAACTAACTGGTTTTGCTGATTCTGCAATGTCAGGGTGGAAAGACAGGTGGGGCAGAACATTGCAGCTCAGGATTCCAGAAAATGCTCTGAGTCTTGTTTGACCAGACCATTTATAGCTCCTGACACCAGAGGAGCTCTGGGGCTCCTGAAGTTTCCATTAAAAAATTAGCCAAGACCTTTAGGGGCTAGTTGAAAATCTCTCACCTTAAATGCAAATCTTTTCTCCCGCAACCCATCTCTTTGGGCTTCCACTCAACAAATAGAGCTCATAGGAAAAACTGTCTTTGTTGGGACCCCAGGGGCTATTGACTGTAAGAACCAATCTGGAAAAGAACCTCAGGAAATTCCGGTATGGGGAGATGAACACGTTGAAGTATCTGGGGGGAGGTAATTTGGAGGGACCATGGGAATTATGGGACCCAGAGATGTCTGACAGGTTTGGGAGGCTGGAAAGTGGAAGAACCTGTTTGGTCAATGTGGGGAGTTGGAAGGTCTTTGTCTTTAGGTACCCCGACATTGCAGCAGCCCCCTGAGAGGGTGTGATGGGGTAGGCTCACCTACAAAGGGTGGATAGAAACATCTTCTACTACTGCAGAAACACAGGAGGGAGGAAGGCTGAAAGAACACAGGTTGCACTTGGGGAACAAGACTGTCATGAAACAATAGTAACACATTGAAGGCACCACCCACGCTTATGACACTTTCAGTCCAAAGCAGTTGAAGTCTGGCAGCGGCGGCGGCAACGCGCTGAAGGGAAAGGGGACGTCGGGGATGGACAGTTAATAGAGGACTTGTTTCTGCGGCTGTTTCAGGTCTAGGAGGCAGAATCCAGAAATGGGGGGCTTCCGGGCCCCCCCTTCACCGCCTGCGGACGTTTCCACCTGTGGATTTTTGTCATTGTTGATGTCTTTCTTGATTGCCTAAGTCTTGACGATTTTGACCAAAAATTAATTTTGCTGTTCTCGTCTGTTTTGTTGTGGGCTTATATTCTATTTCTCTCTTTTTTAAAAAAGTTATTTCCTACTCTCTGGACCCTTCTCCCCGCCATAAAAGCCTGTCCCCCTCCCATTTCCACGGTCATGGTCTTTATGGGAGTTCTCGAAAATGGTTTTTTCCTTCCCAGCACTGTCGGTGGGTTCAGGGTCTATTTATGTTTTGTGAGCTTGAGTGTGTGTTGTTTTTTGCTTTCAATAGTGAGGATATGAAAAGTATTATAAATATAATGGTTGGGGTCCAGTTACTCTCTCCTACTCATCAAAATTTGGTATTCGCGTCACTCCTTCTTGGGATTAGAAAAATGCTTATAATGTGGGCAAATTCTTCCCCAAACAGCTCTTCTCAAACACACTCTTGTGTCCACCCTACTTCTCTACAGCCCCTTTCACCCTGGCTGTTTTTACCCAACAGACAGCAAGTGGCAAATTGTGTATGTGCTCAAATGGACAATTTCTCTAAATTGTGCTACTTCTTTTGTTTTAATCATGGATTTCAGTTTCAAGTTAGGAAGAAAAGAAAAATTAGCCCCATGGTTTTGGGCATGTGAGTTGGCCACCTCGGGCCTGAAGTTGAAAGAGCGTGCCTCGGTTTCCCCTTTGCTGTATTGCTGAATGTTCAATGCTTCAATCTTCCTCAGCTGCCCACTGACACGTGTTGGGCGTGACCCAGGAAAAGCACGATTCCGTGTCACCAGTAGGTTTAGAGTCGGTTCTCGTTGAGGGTGGGTGTGTGGGTGCGTGTGTGTAGGGGGGACAGGGAGGGTGTGGCCAGGATTTATTTTTTTGCCTCTCGGTTGAGTGTGGTCTCCAGGGTGCTCCCTGTCGTGAAAGCTCAGACAGTCACTTCTGTTTTGCTGTTGGTGATGAAGTATGGCTGTGGGGGTGGGTAGTGCTGGGTGCGAGTTCCCAAGGGGTCGCTGGAGCCCGACTCGGCCGTGCCAAGTTTGCCCTTGTTGCCGTAAGCCTGCCGCCGCAGGGACTGCTCGTTGGGGTCCCAGCCCTTAAAGTTGGCGGTGGAGTTGTAGGCCAGGGGGTGTGGGGGCATCTTGTTGGTGCGGGACTTCTGTCCATTCTGCTTGGCAGGACCGTGCTCGGGGCTGAAGGCCCGCGGCTCGTCCTCCACTCTTACGGGGTGCAGAGGCAAGTTCCCCTTGGCGGCCAGCTCAGCCAGGTGCCGTCGCTTGGAGTAGAAGTCATCACTGACCTTGTCGGCTGTGCAGTGGGGCGGGTGGACAAGGCAGGGCAGGAGGGAGCAGAGAGAGGGGCAGAGAGAGAGAGAGAAGAGAGAGAAAGAGAGTTAGGGATTGGCAGGTCAACCCGAGAGAACAGCATAAAAATGGGCCAACAGTCCAAACAAGACACACTAGAAACTCCACCTGGAACACGACAGAGGGAAGGGCAGCGCCATGTGCTTATGACGAACAAGAGCAGGACCAAGAGGGTTAAGGGCACATCCCCAAGGGAATCTCTAGATCCCCCACCCCCCAAAATACTTCTCCCACCACAGTTCCACCTAGTGTCCTGCCTCCCTTGGCTTTCCTATAAAATCCAAGTATTGTTTCTTCATTATTAAAATCACACATTCTCATTAAGGAAAATACTGACCATGTTAAGAAATCTTTAAATCGATCACTTAAGAATCCAGACAGCCAATATCAACTTCTAGGTGTATTTTCTTCTGGTGTTTTTACTAAACAGAGTTTAAGGTAGGATTGTGCTTGGTTTATGTGCTTGCTTTTGTTTTGGCTTTTTGCCATTTAAGCGGAACCACATTCATGTCCCAACTCTACCAGCAGTGTAACCTCAGCTAAATCACTTGACTTTTATTACCGTCAGCTTCTGCATAAGGAAAGGAGTTACAAGAAAAAAATTTAAAAAAAGTAGACTTCATAGGGTTGTTTGGAGAGTTAAATGATATAATGTGTGTAAAGTGCTCAGGTATTGTGTTCATCACCAATACCATTATAAATAACCTTGTTTTGATAGTTCATGTAACATTCTATCAGGCATTTCTCCAAATTGTTATAAATTATTAACAAACAGCATTTTAATGCCTACAAAATAATTCATTGAGTAGAACTATCAAAATTAATCAGTCTTTCTATGGATGAACAGTTGTATCAATATTGTCTATTACAAATAAGGCTGAGATGAGAATCTTTTGGGTTATACTTCTCTTTATATTTAGAATTTAGAATAATTCTAAAAATATTTTCTTAGTTTATGTCAGGGATTGGCAAACTATGGCCCACAGGCCAAATCTGGTCACCACCTATTTTTGTAAAGTAAAGTTGTATTGGAAACAAAGTCACACATATTCATTTATGAATGGTCTATGGCTGCTTTTGCTCTACTATGGTAGAACTGAGTACTTGTGTCAGAAATTTTGTGGCCTCCAGAGCTTGAAATATTGGCTATCCAGAAAAAGTTTGCTGACTCTGATCTGGATTATCAAAAGCAGAATTATTTGGCCAAAGAGTATAAACATTGTTAAGGGTCTTGACACACATTGCCAACTACAGTGCAAAAGCATTATACCAATTTCCACTCAATTTCAGCACTCTCTCTGCAGCATTGAATGATTTTTCTTTCTTCCCTTCCTTCCTTCCTTCTTCCCTTCCTCCCTTCATTCCTTTTTTACTTCTCTTTCTTTCCTTATTTCTCTATTTTTTAACAAAATAAAATAAAATAAATGACTTCCTTTTATTTTCTCTTGGAATTCTTTTATTATAAGATTCTCTATACACTTTTTAAATTAATTTCTTAACCATAAACTTTTGAACTTACATCTCCCAGGAGATCAGAAATATTTGCTGTTCTTTCATGCACATTTGTAACATCCCATAGCGTTGCATGTGCAAATATATATCAGCTTAAGGGGACCGTCATAGTTCCATGTTTCTTCTCTCATTTGATCCTTTCACTAACAAAGGTAGAAAAGACGGCAGCTCTTACTCCTGCTTGACAAGTTAGGAAACTGTCAAGCTCATAAAACGATGGAGCTAAGGTTACCCACAGCTAATGGCTGAGCCAAGGTAGAATCTAAGTTCAATCAACAATATTTGAAAGGCCATACAGGAAAAGCTTTGCTTTCAGAACTGAAACCAAAATATGTCCCACTTGCTCCCTCCGCGTCCGTGGTAGACATCACTCAATGATCACAGCACTCTTTCTCAGCAAGCCTGGCCTCCACACAGATTCCTCCTCAAAACAACACCCCTGGAAGCCGCATATTAACATTCTAGGTGTAATACAGGTTAAGTTGGGTTTCTATTCCTTGTAATGTAAGTAGCCCTGACTGATACAGTCTTTTAAGAGAAAGTCCCCTTTCTCTAAACTCTAGAGCTACTTACTGAAGGTACAGAATGTCAAACCCAAAAGGACTCTTGGAATCTGCCACTAAGATGTGAGGAGCACACATTCCTGAAATATCCTGCATTGCTTAGGTGGCACAATATCAGAGCTAGGACTAGAGCTCCATCTTCCTGCCTTTCAGTGGAAAGTTCTAGATTTCCAGTGCCATGAGGTTTCAACAGAAGAATGCTCTAAGATTCCCCCATAGACTTCAAAACTCACATGTCCAGTTACCTCCTGGACAGGTTCGCTGGCATCTCACATTCCAGGTGTCCATGCCTGACCCCGTCCACATTACCAGATCTGTTCTTCTCCAGGTTATTCCTTATCCTCGCAGGGGACCACCCACTCCTTAGCCACCAAAGCCAGAAACTCGGAAGGAATTGTTAATTTCAACCTCCTCTTCTCTTGCAGCACAAAGGCTAAGCCACCAAGTCCTTCCAGCTGTATCTAACAAATGTGACTCTAGCCTAGTCCCTTCCCCCTACCCTCTTTGAACATCGTTCTACTTCAATCACCAAACTGGCCTCCCCGCCTCCTTTCACTTCCTCCAATCCACTCTCTATGCTGCAGTCTCGAAGCCATTTCTTCAGTCAGTTAGTCATTCATCAAACAGGCACCTGCCACCTGCTATACACTGGAAATACAAGCGAGAATCAGAAACAGATTGGTCCCTGACCTCACAGGGTGGACATTCTACAAGGGAGGGATGGAGAGTTACCAAATAATCCACAAATTACATAAAAATATGGATATGGTCAGTGCTATGAAGGAGAACTATGCAGTCATACAAGGATTTAGAACCAGGTCGCCGGTGTGGTCTAAGAACCAGATGTTTGAGCTGCAGCTTTTGCACCAGACTCACTGTTACTCATCTTTCAAGATTCAGGTAAGTTGTTGCCTCCCTGATTCCCCCAGGGTTCCCGAGGTGACCCCTGCCTGCTCCATCACAGCACTGGCTGTGGTGTTTTATAATTTTCTGTGTTCACACGTTTCCCCACTAGACCAGGAGTTCTTTGAGAGTAGAAATATCCTTTCATCTGGGTGGCTCTATGGTCCTCAAATCCTGCCAGCACATGGGAATCACAGGGGAGAGCTTTTAAGGTATTCAGACACCTGGGCCCCTTTCCACACCTGTTCAACCAGCATCTCTGAGGGTGTGACCCAGACACACCGTGATGAGATTCTAACGTGCGGCCAGTGTTGGGAACCACAGGTAGAGCCCCGGCATCTGTCATGGGGCCAGCACGCTCCTGCTATCCCCAGCTGTCTCCCACCGCAGCTACCCCTCCCTTCTAGAAAGTCTGACAAAGTCAGATCCCGCTGTAGTAGACTCTTCTCTGCAGCACCCACCATAGCTGCCCTTTCACACTTGCTCATGCGGTTTCACTCATTATTATCCTGCTCACTAGAGTTCCGAGAAGGCGAGGCCAAGTCTGATCTTTGTCCACCACTGCATACGCAACGTCCAGCCTCGCTCCCGGCAGATATAAAGTGCTCCATAAATATGTGATGAATGAATACACGAGCAAAATATCCTGACAGCATAGAGGAGAACATCAGGGCAAGACTCCCTTCCCACTTGCCTCCCAGTAGGAAAATCTCACTCGCCCTCACTACGTGCCCGGTCGTATTGCAGAATCAGTCGTTCTCATGCTCCTCTTTCCAGACACTGGACTAGTCTGGGGTCTGCTCAGAGAATGAGATGCAAAGGTTTCTGTTTCTGACAAGTAGGCAAAATTGATTATGAATTAGGCGTCCCAGCAGCTGGCATAGGTGATGTCTTCTCAGAAAGTTCTTTTAAAAAGTAGATAACCTTGTGAGAGCTTGGGAATACCCTTAACCTCGTATACCTGTTTTCTTAGGTGTGAAATGGGGATAACATTAACTACTCACAGGTTTATTGTGAAGAATAAATGATATGAGATACACAAGCTACACAGCACATATACTCTTGGAATATGGTAACTGCTCAATAAATATATTTCCTCTATCCCCTGCCTTATGAAAACTGCTGGACTCAATTCAACAGATATTAATCGAGCATTTATTCTGTGGCAGGCATTGGTCCAAACCCACCTGCCTTCTTTTCTTTCTTCCCTCTTCCCTTCTCCCACCCATCATGTTTGTTGAGTGTCTAGTTTACTCTCTGAGAAGTTATACAAAGAAGCCTTGATCTGGCCAGGAGGGAGGTGTTGGTCAGGGAAGGCTTCCTTGAAGAAGTGTTCTTTAAGCCAAGATCTAAAGGTCAAGAGTAACAGAAAGAGCAACCAGGCAAGGGAAAACGTGGTCTACTGCCAGGGTGGCTGTAATACTTTGAAGCTCTTCCCATCCAAAGGTGGAGTCTGTTTTCCCACGCCTTGAATCTGGCCTGGCCTTGTGGCTGGCTTTGACCAGCATATTCTAGCACCTTCTGCTCTCAGACTCTTGAAATCCTGCTACCATGTGAAGAAGGAAGTCCTGGCTAGCTTCCTGGAGGATAAGAAACCCATATGCCAGTTACCCATGTTCACCATAGCCAATAGCCTGCTAAGTGCCAGATGTCCAGTGAGGCCATCCCAGATCTTATGGCCATCAGCTGACCACAGATATAGAGCAAGTCAGCCCAAAGTGGCCAATCCAGCCCAAACCAGAACAACTGCCCAGCAGACTCAGAATCATGATTCCAATAAATGGTTGCTACATTGAGCCACTAAGCTTTGGAGTCGTTTGTTACACAGCAGTTGATAACTGATACACAACAGCATTTGCAAAAGCCTTTGAGTTGAGAGGAAGAGTAGCTTCAGGAAACTGAAAGCGTATCTGTGTGGTCAAGTGAAGAAGCAAGGGGTCCTCAGATCACCTCGTGTCCTGTAGGCAAGGTTATGCCGTCCACTCCGACCGATCTGTCTCAGCACCCTCCCTCCATGGAACTCTGAGGCGTTTTGCAGAAGTGCAGCACAGGCACAGATTTGGTGCCTGGGACATGAAACTGTCCTCCAAAGAGATATTTTCAAGATTGTTTCAACAACAAGGAGGTAGTTGGAAGTTCGGCGCATGAACCATTCTCATAACCTGGAAATGTAGTCTTCATGAAATCCCTTTTTCATAATGTTTCTTGTCCCCTCTGATATGGAGCCAGGCAAGGGGGGAAGAAATGCTCACCTGGCCACTTTTGGCTTTGTGCAGTGTGGTCCCTGTCTCAGTATATTAAAAAGCTCCGTGTCAAAGAAATCACAGATTCATTGAACAGTCTTGTAAGCCCCATTAATAAATGCATTAACCTAATCAGCCCCCGGTACCTCGTGGGCAGATGGCTGACAAACGGACCAGGAAACAGATGTGTGAGCCTTTCAACCACACCGGCCCTCTCCAGTTTGATTTTTCTTCATTTGAAAAAGAGGAAGAAATAAAGAAAAAGGTGCTTTCCTTCCAATGTGCCTAATTGCCTTGAAGAAACTTGGGCTGTAAAATTAAACTATACCTTCCTCCATCTGTCTCTCTCTTAATTAGCAGCAGACACTTGTACAGGTGCGGGGCGGGATGGAGCCTCGCTTCCGTGGAAATGGAGAACGTGAAGGTAATAACCAGTTTTCAAAACAAGCTGCACATCTGAGGGTCTCAGCAGGTGGCGTCCCACCTACCTCCTTTCCTTGGGCCAAAGTCGTCTTAAGGAGGGGTTCCTACAGCTTGTTCTCGCTGGGTGACATCCTTGTGTCCCAGAGGATGGGTTTCACCTGGTAAGCAATGCCTCCCAACCAAAGCTTTCACAGTTCCACATCAGTCTCTGTCTTTGATTCAAGAATATGACGAAACACAATGATTAATCTTCCCATCTCACCTAAAAATAAAATTCAAATCCTTTGTAGTGGTCCCCAAGGTCTGCATGACCCAGACTCTGGCTACGTTCCCACTCGTCTCTTCCATCCTTATTGTGCACACATCACAGGCTGTGTTATTAGTTTCCTAGGGCTTCCGTAACAAGGTACCACAAACTGGGTGACTTGAAACAACGGAAATTAATTCCTTCACGGCTCTGAAGGTCAGAAGTCTGCCATCAAGGTGCCGGCAGGGCTACGCTCCTTCTGAACGCACTAGCGAAGGATCCGTCCCTGCCTCTGCTAGTTTCTGGTGGTTGCTGGCAGTCCGTGGCATCCCTTGCCTTGTAGCTGCACCTCTCCAATCTCTGCCTCTGCCTCCACATGGCCATTTTCTCTCTGTGCATGTGTGCATGCAAGTCCAAATTTCTCTCTTCTTACAGGGACACAGGTCATTGGATTAGGGCCCACATTTATCCAGTGTGACCTTATTTTAACTTGATTACATCTACAAAGACTCTAGTTCCATGTGTGTTCACAGCCTGAGGTTCCGAGTGGACATGCACTTGGGGAACACTCTTCAATCACACATGATAGTCCTCTGTGTTCCTGAACACACCAACTTTATCGCCGTCTCAGGGTCTTTGGACCTTGTCCCTGTGGTCTCTCCTGCCAAAATGCTCCTTCTTATCATTCTGTCCTCTAACCGAAGGCCACCCTCCTGAAACACCCTACTAATGATCCAAAGAAGACAGCCCTATCAGTTGCTCTTATGACCTCTATTTTAGTATGTTCAAATCCTGTACCACCATATAAAATTATCTTTCTTCATTACTTACGAATTGTCTGTCTTCTTTGACTAGACTATAAGCTCCTCTTAGGGCAGAGACGGCACCTGTTCTGCTCACTGCTCTTTCCCCAACACCAAGCCCAGGGCCCGGCGCACAGTAGTGGGAGGCATGATAAGCACTTGATGAGGGAAGGAAAACATGGAAGAAATTTCAATTCCAATGACATTCTTTAAGATATTAGAAATGGGCAGGATGTGTCATCTTCTCCAGGGATTGGAGCACACATGTAAATATCATATTTTCAAGAGAAAACATCAAAATGTCACAGCCAAAAGTTTAATGAAGCCCCAGAATCAACCTCAAGGCAAAAATATGTTTATCTTTTTCTTCCTTAAGGTGGGGCAAGAGGAAACAGCTGGGTGTGACGTCAGTCTCTCTGCCAGGCCGGGTTCGTGCCGTGTTCAGGTCGGCTGCTTCATTACAAGAGGTGTGGACCTCGCATCCTCTGAGCCGTGCTGACCTTGGTTAGAGAGAGTCGCAGACCAGAAGTTGGCATCCTAGCACAGGGCTGGTGAAAGAGCTGCACGCTTCTCACAGAACCGAGAGAAGACTGAGATTTCTCTGTCATCAGTCCAGACAATCCCCGGGGACATCTCACAGGCTTTTCTCGCTTAATTGGTCCCTTGTGCCAAAGAGGTAGGATCTTCACACTACTTCACACCGATTCCCCCCCGCCTCTAGGACAAGGTGGAGATCGTTTCTTGAGATATTAATCAATATTTCTTTTCCTTGTGCTTCTACAATCCTCTCTCTTTCGATGAGGACAAAAAGCTAAAGTGTTGGTTCTGCATCCTACACCGAGCTCTTGAAAGCCACAGGAGAACCGCGAGTCTTGCAAAGCAAGACAGTGAGATCCGGGGCTGTTGAGAAGCGAAGAGGAATTAATGAGGCTGAGAGCTTGAGGGACTCAGTGCACCAGGTTTACACAACAGAAAACAAAGACTGGAAGTATGAGCATCTGATTTTCATGACTGTAAAGTCTTCTGTACAATATGGAGGAAAGAGCATCAACTTGGAGAGCAGAGGGATCCGGGTTCAAATCCCAACTCTTCCACTTACAGGCTTGAGACCTGAGGCAAGTTACCTAAGCTCTCTGAGCTTCATCTATAAAACTGAAAATACAGTAACAAGGTCCATGTGGTAGAGGGGCTGAGGGTATGGAAGAGAATCATGTAGACGACGATCACCTTGTATCATGTCAAGCACCAATGGCCTTGCCTCATGGCTGGTATTCAACAGATGGTAGCTGCTATTACTGTCATTGTTAGAAGATAAAAAGATTATAAAATGAGGATAATAAAATCTACTTTGCAGAGTGCAATGAAGATGTAATTGAAACAAGACATGTAAAAGCTCAGAACGTTATACCTGGTGCACGGTACGACTCCTCGAAAGTGTATCCCCCTCTGAGAAGATGCGGTAGCCGACTGCTCACCTCCCAGATCAGACCTGCTCTCCCTTTTTTCCTGGGGCACAAGGTCACCCAACTCCCCACTAGATTTCCCAGCCTTCTTAGAAGCTATATTTGGCCATGTGACAGATCACTCACCAATGGAATGCTAGCAAAAGTGATACGCCCAACTTCCACTTCACCTTGCTTGCTTAAAAAAAAAGTTTACTTATCCTGAGCGTCCTCTCTTTCCCTTCCCAGAGGCTAGAGTTACGCTGTGACAGCAACTGACTATAACAATGCGGATGGGGACCATACAGTAAGGGTGGCAGTGCAACAGGGCTGGGGAACCTGGGTCCCGGAGTGACCGCTTGCAGCAAAGCTGCCCCACCAACCGGGACTACCCACTTTGGGACTATGATATGAGAAAGAAGTGTCTAAGCTAATAAGATAGAGAGAGAGAGAAAGTAGACAGTGATTGCCTGGGGCCAGGGAGTAGCAGGGAGAGGGTAACTGGGATGGGGTAGGGGAGAAATGGGAAATGCCTCCTACTGGTTATGAAGGTTTTCTGGGGGGTGATGAATGTTTCCAAATTGATTGTGGCGATGGTTGCACGACTCTGTGAACATACCAAAAACCACTGGATTGTACACTTTAAATGAGTGAGTCATGTGATACATGAATTATATCTCAATAAAGCTGCTTTCTAAAAAGGAAATACACTTCTTCCTCTTAAGCCCCGTATTGGTGGGACCTTCTGGCACTGTGGGACAGTATTTACTTTAACTTACAAAGGAATGTTTTCTGGGTGTCTGCTTGTTTTCTTTTTTCTTCTTCACAAGCTGAGTTAAAAAGTAAAAGGGGAAGAGTTCATGTTGTTTAAAAGAAATACACAGGTATTTCTCTCTTGTTTTGAAACACGTGCTATGAAGCTGCGCAGATTCCTGAGGCTGTCTCAGCAGGCAGACACAAGAAAGGCAGGACAAAACCCTGAGCTTTCCAAGCAGGAAAGGGCTAAGGAGGGATGCAAAGGTCTGTCTTCGTGGCACATTAGTCCCATTTTACCTGGTCCAGGCCCTGGCTGCAGAGGCATAGGTAGGGAAATCATCGCTTATGAAGCAGGTCCTGCGGAATCTCAGGGCATCCGGCCCTCCCTACAGGGCACCGTATCTTTCCAGAAGCCTTGTTTCTCTCAGAGAGAAAACCAGAAAGCGTGTCTAGGAGCCTGGCCCTTTTTTGTCTTAACCCTGAAGGCTCCCGACAGGAACGACTGCCACCTTTTCTTAAACAGTGCCGGGCTTGGGCTTTGCATGAAGGCCGTCCAGGTTGTACCAAAAGCCACCTTTGTTAGGGGTGCAGGGAGCTCTCCACGAACCTCTCGTGAATCTCCTCTCGCTGCTGCTGACAGCCCTCTGAAACCTCAGGCCTTCGTCTCTTCCCTTAGGCAGTTTTGCCGCATGCAGTCACCATCTTCTGAAAGGCTGTTGAACGAAGGTGGACAGGCTCACGCTGCAGCCGTGGCTGACCACACAGCCCCCGTGGCCATGGGGCCCCAGGGAAAACTGTTCTCTCACTCCCTTTCCATGCATCCTGCTTGGCTGCTCCGTGCATGCAGATATGTTTTTCCAGAAATGCACTGTGTGGTCTTCTGATCATCTTCCCAACTGGTAAAATTTTGTTCAGCTGGAGGTTTTTAAAACAAAACAAATTAAGGGTAAAAATCCTGAGTGCTACTTGCCATCTTCCCCTTGGCTGTAGCTTCCTGGAACCATCTCAAAGTAGAGAATCCGGGATTTGGGATCCTATGTTAGATTAATGCATGAATCAATTCTTTGTCCTTCCTTCCTCCTATATCCACGCTCTTCACTCTTCCATGTGACTTTCAAACTCCTCCAAAAAAGAAAAAGAGGAGGCTCTTGTGTCCCCACCAATGGATTCTGAGTTCATTCATGTGACTGATGGGTGTCAGCGGACAGGGCACAGACAGAAGTTTGGAGAAGTGCTTGCTGGTTTGGGTCACTCTCTCGCACCTCTGCCATCATCATGAGAGCATGTCCGGCTGCCCTCTCCAAGGATGAGATGTGTAGAGCAGAGGCCCAGGCATTCTACCTCAAACCAGCCTGGAGCAGCCACATCCAGCCAACTCCCAGACAGATGTGTCAACTCCACTGAGACTTGAAGAACCTCCCACATTGGCAAAAATCCCTGGCACACAGACCCCTCATCTAAATGAATGCTGAGCTAAATAAATTGCAAGCCATGAGATTTGGGGTCATTTGTTACACAGCGTTATTGTGGCAATAGATAACTGATGCAAATACCGATAATTCATTCACCCTGCTTCCAGGAAGAGCCCCCAACTTTCAGGTGGGATCCCCCTCTGCCCTGTTCTTACTCTATGGGTTTGGACAGCAACCCCCTCTACTTCCCCCCATGCCCAGCCATGCCCCATTTCCCTGCCCTCCCCATAACAATTTGTTTAAAGGTGGGCGAACTAATCAGAGCAAAGCCTGGGATCTTTGCTTATAGAGGTCAAAAGGGCCAAGAAGATCAATAATCCTAAACTTTCCATTTTTTTTTTTTAGGAGAGGTAACTTTAGCACCAAGCTCACAGACACCCAAATGGGCAGAAGCAACACTCAGTCTCTCCTGACTTCCATCTGGTCGATTTTCTATAATATTTCCCAGTGCCTCTTCAGAAAAGACAAGATTCCTTTCGAATGCTATGCCCAACTTCATTTAATAATTTATTAACAAAAGGTATACTGAGTGCCTACTATGTGCTGTAGGCGTCACGCAGGGCGGCTTTGGAATGGACGGGATCCGGCTGGCCCAGCCTCAGAGGGACATACTTTCAAACTAGTCAAATATTTATTGCAGTCTCGGTCCAACACCATTTTCTGAAAACCAGAGAACACTCTCCACTGATTCATTTCATGCCCTATGGGTTCCCAAGGAAGCTCATCAAAACTGCAGCGCTTGCTGTGTGCTTTTCAAAAAGGGATGAACTCAGGAACGGGTGGGATTTGATTTTTATTAAAAAACCTCACCTCACATCACCCTCCTATCTTCCACCTTCTCTGTACCCTACTGCTCACTGCCAAACCAATAACGCAAATCAGGAAATTGCAGAAGACTGAATTTCATGCCGTCATGCTTTAAAGCTGCCTTTAGGTGGGTGTCCCCCCAGGATGGTATATAGGACGTGTGTACCCCAACAGCATTGCAACCCTACTGCACACTGCCTATCGTCTTGTGCCTTCTATAGCGTCTCCTCGATGAACATCTCTCACTGGGTTACCTCAAGTTCCTTAGAAGAAAAAAAGAAGTAGGACTTATTAAGTACCTACTATGGCTCACACACTATTTTAACCATCTCACCTACATTGTCTCATTTAAACTCTCTTAACACATTAACTGCCGTGAGAGCTGTATTTAACTCACTCCAGTTTTGACCCTGGGGCCACGGGAAGCATATATAAAATCTTGTTGATGTTCTTATTGTTACAATTAGTACTGACAACTGAATTCTCAAAATGTGGATTAAATGAATAGAAGTCAATAAATTTCATTTTTCTATTTATGTGTATCTTTACATTATACTCAAAGTTTTTATTCTATTTTCGTAATAAAACACTGCGGCCCCAAGGAAAACTTTCTGGGTTTTTTTGGGTGGCAGTCACTGTGTTATAGAAAGACGACAATGCATCATCATTCTTTCCATGTGACAGATGAAGGAACTCAGGCCTGGAGATGTTGAATAATTCGGCTGCCAAATTACTCTGCCACTGCTAATAAGTGACAGAGCAGGAAACCAAATCCAAGACTATCCACCCCTAATGCTCTTCTTACCTTCCAGCTGTAGCCCCGGCTCAAACCACCACTAAGAAAGCAGTTTTATCGCAGTGAAGAGCAAAAATACTGACGTTGGGAGAAATGCTAGCATGTGAAAATTGGTGCTCTAGTGCACACTGTGTTTGCATCTAGGATGGGAGCTTAGGAAAGTTAGTTCTAAACTTTCACATACATAAGAATCACCCAAGAGATGCATTTTTAAAATGAATAGGCGGGGACCCCATATTCAGAGGTCCCAATTCCTTAGGAGGGAGTGGGGCCAGGATTTGCATTTGGGACAACCATCTCCAGTGCTTCTGGGTCATGTCCTTAAGCCTTTCTTTGAGGTCTTGACCCTGGTCCTGTGGTGACGTAACTTTCTTGGGTGGCTTTAGGCAACCTAAGTTTTCTCATGCGGACCCAGTTTCCTCATCTGTCAAGGCAGAAAAGCTAAGTGAAATGTATTTCTTTCCGAAAGACTCCATCATGATGGCCAGGAATTATCTCTGAAGCAGAGGCGAATGGAAACTTTGTGAGTACTGGACTCCTTTACACTTATTTCGCATCTATTCTATACCAAGCCCTGTGCTGAGAACTATGCGGCACTCGCAGTATCTCATACAATTACTCCCTCCAAGCCCATGGAGAGAGGATAATCTGATGGCCGCTGTTTTGGCAATGGCAGAAGCAGAAGTCCAGAGCACGTAAGTGGCTTGGGAAAGAGCACAGAGGCCGATTCCACTCGGAAGTAGAGGGATTAAAGCACAGTACTACGCTGGCAGCTTCCCCCAACTTGACTGCTTCACCGTGGCACTGGACTGAGTCAGGTTTAAAGATTCATTTTGCAAAAGGAACTGATTTCCAAAGACACGGCTTCATCTTAAATAGGATAGTCTGATGGGCTTGAGGTGGTGTCTTTCACAGTGGGATTTAAACAAACAGGACAGGTGTTCCCCAGGCTGGGCGTGGGCAGAACGACAGCAGTGACCACTAGGGGGCACCTTGCACGGGAAGCCCTAGGTAGTGGAAACCGACCAGCGCAGGCTAGTATGACGCTTGCGTCTCAGGTCCTGGCAGATACATCCCCTTCCCCTGCGTCATAGTCAATGCAGGTGGCAGTGGGAAACTGGTACCTTCAGGCACCTTGTCCTTTCTCCTTCCTTATCCCACCTCCCCAGGTGACACCCACCCCTCTTCCTAATTCCCCACCTAATGCCCTCTGTTCCCAAAGTGGGTTCTCAGCAACGTTCATGCCATTGGATATAAAGACGTTCTCTGGTTTTCCCAAAGAGAAAAGAGATCAGATGCCAAAAGTATTTGGGAAATGGTAGGTTAAACAGCGTTTACCAGTTTTTATTACCACAGGATTTTTCGGAACCTTTAATTTGCTCACCTGATGACAACAGTAATGATAATATCAGTAATAACCTACATGCACTTATCATTTTCCATATGCCAGGGACTGTGACACTGTTTTAAATGGTTTAACTCGCAGCGACCTAGGAGGTAGGTGACATGATCGTCTCTGTTTTGCAGATCAGGAAATAGGGGCTCAGAGAGGTTGAACAACTTGCTGAGGAGAACAAGACTAGCAAACGATACTGGGGTCAGGATTGGAACCCAGGGGCGTCTGAGTCTGAGCCTGTCACACCCAGCTTGTCTCCCCTTTTTAAGAAAGTGGCAGCATGTGGGAGGTGAGGACATAGAACCCCCCCAACCTTGTTACCACACCTCCTCTAGACTCTGGGTCTGCAGGTTGAGTAGAGAATGCTAGAGGCAGACCAATGACCCCAGGGGAACTTGGACCTGGCCCTCACTGAGACCCCGGTTCCCCTCCCCAGACAAGACAGCATAAATAAATGTGCATTTAGCAAGGTAAGTTAACTTTGGGTAGAAAAGAGTTTCCAAGTCCCTGCTTTTGACCTGTGCTGAAACACGTCCTAAATCCATGAGACAACAGGCTGATCTAAGGACGGGGATGTGGACTGCCTCCCAGCGCTGTTGCAGGGATCAGAACGGCTTTGTTTTTCACGGGGGAGAGAGAAAAAAAAAAGTTTATGCCTCAAATTAGTAGGTCTGTCATGTTCTAAATTGTTTGCCTTTCTAAAAATGGACTTTGACATGTGAACAGTTATTATCTAATGCAAGACCCAAAAATCTGTCTCTCTCAAGGCAACAACTGGGTAGCTGGAGGATTCTCTTTAAACACGCTGATGGAAAGCTCTTTCCCAGTGACGAAATACAGCGCACCCTCCTCCCCCGACCCCCGGAGCCCAGGTTGTTTCTGAGCCTTTGGGACCCTGGTCAAACGGCCCTCTTCAGAGCCTTTAGCCCATAAAAAGACACCTGGAGAACTAATCAAAGGGTCTTAGTTTCCCAGCAAGATTATTTGTACTGCAGTGGTTTTCAAAGTGTGATCCCCGACTAGCAGCATCAATGTCACCTTGGGACCTGTTAGCAACTCCATCCAAGGCTTAATGAATCAGAAGTTCCAGGCTGGGGCCCGGGAATCTGGGTTTTAACACCCCTCCAAGCGATGCTGATGTGTGCTCAAACTGCAGGAATGTGAGAACCACTGGTCCAACGGTGCCTCCTCCCCTCGTCTCCACTCACCCACTGCATCCTGCAGCCCCTCAATTCTCCCTCCACTAGATTTTCTTCTCTCCATCCCCTACCCACCCCACTGCAGGTCACTGCCCACCTGCAAGAGCCTCCCAGTGGGCGTCCCCGACTCCAGTCCACGCTCCCCTAATCCAGTCTCCACTTGGACGCCAGAATGATCTTTTGAGAAGGGAAAAATGGCCATGCCAGTGCCCTGCCTAGGGCCCTGGAATGTCTCCTAATTCCCCACAGTTCAAGGTCGGTCATTAGAGTTCCACCTCCACCTCCCTGAGCCAGCCACATCCTCCCCATCGCCAAATCCAACAAAGCAGAAGGAGTGACGAAAGAAGAGGATGGCATTTCTGGTCTGATCTGAAAAGAGCTGCTTCTCTCACATCCCAGTGGGAAATAGCGTAGAAGAAGAGTCAGGCAGACACGGGTTCAAGTTGCAGCTCTACCACTTAGCAGCTATCTGACTTCAGACCAACAAGACTTCTCCTTGCTCAGATGTCACGTCCTCATGTCTAAGAGGGAATGGCGACAACTCCACTGTTGGGTCACCGGAGAATTAACTGATAAAGTGATGTAAAGGGCCAGCACTCTGGCACGCATTAGGGAGCTAATATATTAATTATAGCTACCACCTGGCCCAACCACCCAGCTAGTTAACTCAAGTCAACCAACTCCTTCCCTCTCACTGCTCCCCAGGCTGCTTCAAGAAACTCGAAAATAGCGTTCAGTTCCCTAAAAGGCTAATCATTCCCAAGACCCTTGGCCAACAACTTGTTTGCATGTATCGCTTTCTCGGAAGTTGTGTTCTTTCTCCCACATTAATTTACCTTGTGTTTTGCCATATTGTCTCTGCAGCTTTCTGAGGAAGAAACAACGCATTTTACCTTACCTGGGACGGTTTCTCATAGTGGCATTTTCCTTCAGGCAATGAATATTGGGGAGCAAAGGGGAGCACATTGTCCAACAGTGGTCCCATGCGCGTGCACACACACACACACACACACACACACATGCACACACAACACCTATACACCGGAACTCAGACGGACTTGCAGGTGCCACCCAAGGCAGACACACGTGTGCATGGGTCACACACAGACACTAGGACTCTCTGTTCCTTTGTCATTTAGTGCTCAAGTCAACAACACCTGGACACAAGAGCTACGAAAAGCTGTACGGTACCTTTTGGTGACTTAAGGGTCGATACAGTCCAGTCACCATCAGAACTTCCTAAAAAAATAACAATCGAGAGATGCTGATCTGTTTGCAGGGTGCCCCGTGGTCGCTGTGCCCTCATGCCCAGGTGCTGCCGGCTGTCCCAGCTGCAGCCTCCAAGGGGAGCTGGCCTCAGGGGACCCAGGGAACAGGGGGAGGAGCCAGGTGTCAACAGGCAACTGTGTGTACCTCTTTCTGCAAGGCCTTGAAACAGTATCTACTTAATACCCAACAGAAGATCAAAAGAAGTGCCCTGAAAAAGCCCTAGATATTTTCAGTTACATAAGGGAGAGAGAGAGAGAGAGAGAGGGAGAGAGAGAGAACTCTTAAGCAGAAACTCTGGCTCTAACTTTCAATCTGCTTAGAAATAACGGAAAATTTGAGTTCCAGGAGCTCACCTTGGCTAAAGACCATACTCTGATGACAAGAGATGAATTTTGATCCTGTTTAATTGCAATCCCCCTCCCGAAAGGGGGCACCTTATTGGCTCCAAATTCAAGGTTGGGACAGGCTCTGCGGACTGTACCTTTAAATACCGGGTGGTAGGCTCGGTGGGGTAGGGACTGCCTAAACACAGCACCCAGCACACAGTCTGTGTTTGAAAAATACTGTTGAATGAATGAATGAATTCAACTTTATACACATGGTCACCCTTTCTAAGGTATGGAAACTCCCCTAATCACTAAAGGGATGGAGCTTGTTATCTGAGAATTCCATCATCAGTAATATATTGCTTTACAGAACAGATGTGTGCTTGGAATGTTCGTTATAAATCAGTTTCTCCAAATTGAATTCCTTTTCAGATGTACGGAGTGAGCCCTGGGGGATCTAAGATGATCAACAGAATTCCATGGTGACGCCTTTCATGGAAGAAAGGATGGTGAGCATGGCCACGGCCACAGCTATACCCTCACTGCCCTGCACCCCCTCTTGATGGCTCTTTTCTATAAGATTGGGTTTTACTTAAAGTGGGGCAAACCTACCCATGACGCCTCTCCTCATTGGCTGGAGCCTGACCAATCAGCGTGTGCTACTCGCTCTCCTTTCCTTTCTTAGGAATCTACCTGGAAAGACCAAGTCCTCAACGTTTGGGCACAATTTCCAGAGATATACCAGGCTGCCAGCTGAGAGGAGACGCAGGGAACAGTCTGTGATCCGGATGATTATAGAGCACAGATCCGGCCCCATTTAAATGTTTCTGGTTGGCCACCCAGGCGTGCCAAAGGACGCTCAAATTGCCACGTTCCCCGTGCGGGTCTGAACTCCACACACGTCACTCACACGAGTGGAAACTGGAGTGACAGAAGGGTGACGAAGTTAAAATTAAGTGGGACCCGTCTGGGATGACTCGGTGCTGCTTCTCCCTCGAAGGCGGGGTCATCTGGAAATAGTGATGTGGCCCTAGACCTTCCTGTGTGGGTGGACACCGGCTGACCGAGCCACTGAGTCACTGACTCCAAGGAAACCATCTTACCCACAATCAAATCCATCGCTGCTTGCCTTGAAGGCAGGAACTACTTCCCTGTCACCTCTGTCCCCAGCACCTCAGATATAGGGCTTAGCTCTGACAAGGCAGTAACAAGTTTTCTTTCATAAATTCATTGACAATAAGGGCATTTAATAAGATGCCACACAGGCTACAGAACATGTAGTTAAGGGTCCTCTACGCACTTGGTCACACCAGTGGACATTAGATAAGTATTCGCTGGGTGAAAAATGCTCATCAAGAGGGGGTAGACCTAAGGTATTGAAAGGAAGGGGATGTGAGGGAACTTTCAGTGTGATAAAAATATTTCTTGTCTTTATTGGGATGTGGTGACCCAAACATATGCATTTTTCAATAATCACATTATTGCAAAATTATGAACTGTATGTAAAATATGCCTCAACTATAGAATATACTGCAATTATACTCAGCATCATGGGAAAACTTTTACTTTCAAACAAAGAAAAACAATGAATACCTTAGTAAGTACCCTTGCCCCCCAAAAGGGGGGACAGCCCCCCACAACCATTCTTTTACCTGGTTGTTTCCTTCAGATGCCAGAAATCGCTCTGCAGAAGGCACCATCGTTTCATGGAAAGAACACAGGATTCTGAGTCAGACACTCTTGAATGAGTCTTGGCTCTGTCATTGACTAAAAGTGTGACTGTGGGAAAATTACTTAACTACACTGAGCCTCAGTTTCCCCATCTGAAAATGGTGGAACTAATGCTTCCCACAGAGGTGTGCTGTTTGGGAGTTCAGGGGTATTAACCCCCTTTCCGGCCTAACATTTTTTTAAAAAATTGAACTAGCAGAGGTCAATCCTTGGCTGAGAGCCCCATGCATTTCCTAGGGTTTCCATGCATGATTCCAGGAGTAAAGAGGCAATTCCTGCCACATCGAAGTGCATTGTTGCTAGGGTTTGCAAAAGTGCTATTGGAGAATGCAATGTGATTCTGGCAAAATAGTCAATTGTCTGTCAAATAGCAACACAGAAAATGTTTTCTTAAAATTAAATTTAGAATTAAAAATGAAGGCACATAGCATTTTATCAATGATGCTGGTATATCTTGTCTCTTATACTGAGTGGCCAAGGTTGCACTGAGCCATCTTAAGGGCACATGGTCAGGAACCTTTGGTAGCCTAGGAGTTCAACTCTCAGAAACCTAGAGGAAACAGCGGATGAGAGGTCAACAGAGATAAATACCAATATGCAAGCAGCCTGCTGTTTGCAAAGCCCATCAGGAATTATAAAAAAGAGTGACCTTTTTCCCGTTCTGGAGGCAGGAGCCATCCCTCTCTGAACTACCAAGTGATCTTTAGGGATATTTTCACGAACACCTCTGTCTCGCAAACATTGGCCTATGAAGGACCACAGGTAGGTTCTCACATCGTAACCACAGGGGTGGCTCAGGCCAGGGGACTTGTGTGCTTAACTGAATTTCCAGGATACACTTTGGCTCAGTCTATCACAAGACACTTCTCAACTGCAACCTTGGTGGAAAATGTTTCTAAAATGTTTAAACCCATATTTTTGCCTTAAGAAAGAGTCAAAAAAGAGTGAAACTGAACCTTCTTTGATGGACTCCAGCACCACTATGTCTGGGCATCGACATTTATTGTCTAGACTAGAGGAGGAAATTGAACACGTTTGAACTGAATCTTTGCTGGTCCTTAGGATGTCTCAGGAAAGCCATCTGTTTGCTTGCTTGCTGTTTTGTCAGATCCCCAACGTGAGTTAACTTTAATGTATGTCTTTCCTATCAAACTGGAGTAAAGAATATGGATCTAGCTCACCCCGTCAAAATGAAATTTGGGCAATGTATATTAATCAAGTTACCAGTGTATCTTGAAGATAAGAAGAAGAATATGACCAGCAAATGACTCTAGTCTGAGACTTGAATATGCCGTAGTATTTGCTAAGGGCTGGCTATGTGTCAGGCTGAGAACTTTACCTGTACTGTATCATTAAACCTTCCAAGCCCTTAGTTGTGTATAATAATTATCATCTCCATTTCACAGATAGGGAAACTGAGACCCGAGGAGGTTAAATAATTTCTGCAGTTACTTGATCAACGTCTGAGCTAGGTCTTCCTCTCACCCCTCACCAATTCCAGAGGTCATGCTACCCTGCTGAGCATCTCAGGCTCCTGCCTTGATCAGGCGCCTGTCACATGACATTTCTCTCCAGTTTGACAAACAGGTACTGGGAGCACTTACTGAGCACCCCACATGGTGGGTGCTGGGTGCTGGAGATACTGACAAATGGGACAGAGTTGGCCCATGCCTCACTGGGACCTGCACCCAAGGGAAATCAGACCCGATGTTTGGAGAATGAATGAATGAATTGAATGAATGAATTCTAATTCAACCCATCATCCCTTCTTGTACAGAGTTCTACATGGTTTAGCCCCTGACACTGCCTGGTGCGGGCTAAGCGTTTACCGATAGCTGGGCAGTGAACTCCCTGGGAACAGAGACCATTCTGTAGTCACACGCTATCTATGACCAGATGGTACACGCCCAAATCCCTGAATCGTAGAGAAAAAAGAGAGCTCTCTTTAAACATGAATGAGGGCGATTTCAATATGCAAACAAAAATAGAATACAACAGAAAGGAAGGCAGATTTGGGGCGAATTTATCTCAGGAACAACCAACAGTTAGCACCCTTTGCCCAAATTGGCAGTGAATGAATGGGACATGTTTAATGGCCCAGGTAGTCTAATAACTAGAATGAGTGGAATTATTCAATTTTCTAATTTTAAAATGAGAATGGAACTTGGAGCCCATAGAGTTCAGCTTCCTCATTTTTCACACACAGAAGCTGAAGTCCAAGAGTTTGGGTGACCAGCTCAAAGTCACACAGTTAAGTAAGGTTAGAGACAGAATCTCTATCTACTCAGTGTTCTGGATATTAAAGCCTCCCCGAGACATGCCTTTTTCGGAGGTATTTTTGAACTAAGCAGTTAACCCTAAAGGCAGTCTAACCCTCCCCTTAGTCACTGAATTGAAATTTTTAGGCAATGAGTCTGTTTATTGAAGGGGGCAGAGATTTCAACAGCAAACCATTTTTTAAACCCACCTCTCTCCTGAGTGGTAATGATTTTATTAATGAAGTCACATTATGCCTTAATAAAGAACCCTTGAAAGAACATTTATTATGGGATTTGCATTTTACTTGTGCAGGCAGAGGCTGGACTCCTGGGTGACCCGCTGGGTCAAGCAGTCCCTCAGTGTGCTCTAAACTGGTCCTCCGGATTCACAAGACCATCTGTGGCTCAGAGAAAGCCCGGAGAACTCCCACAGTAGGCAGAAAAGAGGAGGAAAAACAAGCGGTGCACGTCAACCACTTCCAGGAGGGGGGCGGGGGCGGCGTGCACCCAGTCAGATCCTTCATAGTTTTTGAGGAGATAAAAGGTTCTTCCTTACAACCAAGCTATTCTGGTTTTTTTTTTTTTTTTTTTTTTATTCTTGTCAAAAACAAGATCATTCATTCATTCAACAAACATTTCAGGAGTTCCTGATTTATGGAACAGAGGGTTACTTAAAGAGTGTCAAATGATTTTCATACTGCAAATTTCTTTCCAAACGCACTGCAGACATTTGCTATGTAAAGGAGTCCTGCATGCATCCTGGACAGATTTAAGGCGCTGTGCTGGAATGTCCATCTGTTATTTTCCCAGAGAGCTACTTGCTGGGTGTTGAGGGAGAAGACGCTGAGCTGAAGTTGAAGAAATGAGTTGCATGGGCTAGTGTGACCAGTTTAAAAAGGAAAAGACATCTGGGTTGATTTTTTTTACGCCTAAAGAAGAATAAAATATAACAGCATATGCTATTTAGCACTTAACTGCAAGGCTCAGAAAGGGAAGTGGGCCACCAATTAGCCTATGAAGACTTCCACAGTGACATTGGCGAAGATGCCCTGACTCTTGCTCTCCTAGGCAACAGCCCTCACCCCTCCCTGGTAATATCTGAGTCTATTCGAACATGCTCAGGATGCGTGTGCTATGCAAACACGCAGTATGGAATAGAAGGAATCTACAGTCATGGGGTGTAATGAGGGTTGAGCTGGGCATAGAAATTCAACACGAAATATGGGTGACCACTAGGTAAGGTGTTACAAGCCTTTCGATTTACAAAAGCCCGTGTCAGGCTGCACAACCCATATTATAAATTGGATTCAACCCTTCTTTCAGTGATTCCATCTGGAAGTCCTAGGAGATCAGGGAATATGAATTTCCCAAAGGTAGACTTCCAGTACAAACATTAAGCACCTAATATGTGCCTGGCCCTCTGCTAGGCACCAGTATGCTAGTTTTGTCAATCTGATGTGTGTACACTATGGTCACCACCATAAACACATGATAGTGTTTGTGCTTTGGGCTCTGATGGTGGTTTAGAACAGAATTAGGATATTCCATACTGGAATCAATCAGCAAGTTATCTCCCACCCCGTCTCTAACGAGGGGCTTGGCAGTGGGCGAAGGAAAGAAGGTGAGCACTTGGTAATAAAAGAAAGCACATGGTCCGTGGGGTCTTCTTGCCTGCCCTAAGTTTTCAAGGAACTGAAAGTCTGTGGGAATAAATTTTATAGGTAGCTAAAGAGCAGAAGGACCTCTACCAATCAAATGGATCCCACCCAAAGTGAGTTGTTTTATTAGTCTGGGGCTTCTGACAGTCAGTTCTGCTGGAAAGGCGAGGACTCCGTGTTTGAAAGGGAGACTGTTTAAAGACACTTGAAAGGAAGACCTTCCCATGAGATCTGAGCATACTCTCACATGGAAATCAGGAAGGGATACATCCGTGGAGCTACTAGTGACAAGACAGTGGGGTGCTGGAGAAGGGAGGTGACAAATCTATGTTGAGTGAATACCCTTTAGTAGGCTATAACATGAGTCATCATTGGCTAACCTCATAGGCACCTTTATGCCCATTTTACAGATTGGAAAACTGAGACCTAAAAATGGGTTAAGTGTTGCCCAAGGCCACACAGACAGTAAGTAGCAGAGCTAGGATTGGAACTCACATCTGCCTGGTTCTTTCTAGCTCCCCAAAGCATAAACTCAGAGAAGGAACAGGTTAAGTGGAAAGCCTAGGTTTAAAATCTCTCCCCTGAGACAGGGAGGACAAACAGAACCCGTAGGACACAGTGAGAAGGAACGAAGAGGAATTTCCCTCTGTATTAAACACATATAGCAATGCATATGCATATGTATATGAATTTCTAGGGATATTAGAAAAAGAAGTTCCGAGCAAGCAGATGAGATGGGATCTGGTTTTCCTGGCTGTGGGGCTGATGGCTTCACATGAGAAGCATCTAGAGAGGGCTTTAAAAACGCCCATGTCTGAATCCCACCCTCGACCAGTTCAGTTAAAATCTCTAGGGTGGGACTGGGGCGTCGGTATGTCACCTGTTCTCCAGGTAATTCTGGTAAAAGGCGTCTGCACGTGGGAACTACTGGCCCGGGCAGGAAACCTGAGGGGCCACAGGCAATCGCGAATCAGGAATCGCTAACTTTGCCGTGGCTGCGCTTCCATTGGATAGGAGGACTCTGTTCCGGAGCCTTGGTCACTGCAGGGTGACTGTCACCGCCCACCCCCACCCCCATATATGAGTCAGGGAACAGACTGGGCAGAACCAAGGCAGCGGCGGGAGCATTGGCTCTCGAGTGATAAGAATAGGGGTTCAATTCTCAGTTCTTTCAACCACTGCTGCTCGATGTGGAGCAAGTTAAATTAGCCTCTTAGGGTCTCAATTTCCAAATCCGACAATTGGGATAATAATCGTTCTCTCCTCTTTGGGTCACTATGAGAAAATAAGACAGTGTGTAAAGGGTCCGGCGCAGCGTCTCACACTTGGTGTCTGCCCTGATAAACAGGTACGTCCCGAAGAGCAGAAGCTGCCCTGGGGCAAAAATGTGCCCTGTTTACCGACTTCTCAGAGATGGGATGGATGTCACAGGCGAAGGGTGTTACCCACTAAAGGGCCAGGCATTTCCGAGACCGAGAGACCCGGATTCTAGGTCGGGCTTCCCTGAGGATTCACTAGGGCAGAGAGGGGATGAGGAAGGGGTTGAAGTGTCCGTGGGGACCACGCGAGCATCCGGGGCCTCCTCCCCAGGAAACAGCCCTCACCCCACAGGTGCCCCTCGCCCGAACGCTCTGCCCCTCGCAGCGAGGCAGGACTGGAAGGAGCAGCCAGGTGCAGCAGAAGGAAAACAGAAAGCTCCACGCGGAGGCCCTTACCGACTGCCTTCAAGGAGGCGTACTTGTTGAGCTCCTTCCCCGGCGGCTGCTGTTCGTAGGGGTTGGAGATCTGGCCCAGGTTGGGGTACGAATGTGGGTGGCCCATCTGCTGGAGCAGGGGGGACGTGGGCACTGCGTTGTTCATCTGGGTGGTGTCTGGAAGCGAAGAGACAGACGGAGATGGTCACAGACGGGGCAGAAGCTCCTACTTTCCCCACCATCAACACATCCCTCCAGACCCAAGCTCTCCCCACCCTTTGCGGAGCAGCAAAACAGCAGAGCGTGTTCAGATATGTCAGACATGGCACGTCCATACTCCTCATCGGAGAGCAACTGGGGGCGGGCGGGCGAAAGATGTGCTCAGAAGGTCTCCACCTGCCCCTCCATTAACATGGTAGGGTCCTAGCAGGGCAGGGGTCATTTTCGTTATGGACACAGTATGTGTATAAAGAGATGCCCAGCGTCAGTAACAGCAAAGGAAATGCAAGCCGGAAGAGCACTGAGAAGCCATTCTTTTCCCAAGAGATCGGCAGATATGAAAAGGATTAAGGGACACAGTCAGCACCGGCAAAGACGCCGAGGACAGGGAGGCTCCCAGGCTGCTGCTGGATGCGCGATTTGCTATCTTTGCAGAGAGGAATCCGGCACTGTGTGTTGAAAATGTAACATACGTGGATATATTGACCAAACCACACCACTTCTAGGGACTGAACCTACAGGAATATTAGCTTCAGAATGTAGGGATATTTTTTGTTCAGAGATGTTTTTTGCACCATTCTCTGTAAAATGCAAACACACGCACATACACAGAAATAATCTGAACTCTTAACAATATCGAGAATTGAATTTAAATTATTGTAATATATATGATGCCCATACTTTGTGCACACATGATGGAATATCCTGCAGCTGATAGAAAAAAAATGAATTAAAAATGCATTCACTCTATACATATCGAACTGGAAAGTTTCTTATGGTTTATATAGTTAAAGGCAAAAAACAAGCTTCAAAGTAATGCAAATAATACAGCTTTTTTGGTAAAGAAAATCTATGCATTTTTTGTGCTGTGATTTGCACAAGACAGAAAACGGTATGTAAAGACATACAAAGTGAATGTTGGGTACTTGGGGAAAAAGGAGTTTATAGGGTGAGAAGTTCAAGGTTTTTCAGCAGAAACATTCTCTGAGCCGAGTTCTGGGTGAAGGAGAGATGTTAGTCTGGTGCAGCAGCAGGTCGGAAACACAAGGGAGGGTGCTCCAGGCAGAAGAAACACCATGAGCAAAAGCCGTGACGCTGGAGGAAGCCGGCACGCCCAGGAACTGAAGGCATGCCCCCTGGGCTCGGGCCACGCACGGCGGGAGGATACAGCATGAGAAGAGTGAACCAGGTGAGGCTGGGCAGGGGGCAGGACACAGAGGACCTTGTTAAGTGTTCCCAACATCATTCCGAGAACAATGGGATGAATGGACAGAAGGAAAGAGTGACAGGGAATCCAGATGAGATAATGACGTTTCAGTTTCAGGTGGAAAACATGGGTTTTCTCCAGCTTTATGAAGCACATGTGTTGGTCCAGGTACACACTGCAGTGGATGCTGGTGGGTCCTTGAAATATCCCCTTCACCCAGCATGTGCGCCCATTCCCAGTGGCTGCAAATGGTGGCTGCTAATAGCTCACAACTGCCCCTGGTGTCCAGAGAATTGTTCTTGGTGATGGGAGTCACCACCTTGGGGTTAACAAGCTTCACGCACCTCATCCTCAACACCTAGGGTGGTTGGCAACCAATGCCCAGCTGACACTAACGTACCAGCCCCTTGCCTTAAGGTGGGTAAAGTTATCCAACTTTATGATGGAGACTCCAATGGATTGGGGCAAGTTTAGAACAGGGGTATGCAAATTTTTTTCTGTAAAGAGCTAGATAGTAACAGTCTCTGTTTTAAGTACTCAGCTCTGTCATTGTAGCATGAAAGCAGCCCTAGACAGTTACACTCAGTCCACTGTATGCACAGGTTCCACATCCTTGGATTCAACCAGCCACAGATTAGAAATATTCAGAAACAAAACAATTTAAAAATAATAAAACAATAAAAAATAGTACAAATAAAAAAAACAATCCAGTATAACTGTTTACATGACATTTACATTATATTGTGTTAAGTATTATGAGTAATCTAGAGATGACTTAAAGTATACAGGAGGACGTGCGTGGGTTATATTCAAATGCTACACCATTTTATTAATATATAAGGGATTTGAGAATCCACAGGTTTTGGTATCTGTGAGAGGTCCTGAAACCAATCCCCTGGGGATACCATGGGATGACTGTATAAACAAACTGGCATGGCTGTGTTACAATAAAACTTTATTTAATAAAACAGGTGGTACCAGATTTGGTCCCAGGGCTGTAGTTTGACAACCTCTGACCTAGGCTTTACCTGAGACCCCATAGTTGTGTGGTTCCTTGACCTTTCCTATTGTGCTTCTTTCACAACCATTGAGGTGTGTGGGTATTTTTATTTGTTTGTTTGTTTTTTACCTAAAGAGCACTCCCTCAGAGTCACATGCACCTGAACCCCCATCCCTGGCTTTGCTTCTAGATAACTCAACCCATGACATATTTGAAATATGTTTGGCTTTAGACACCAACAAGCCCAAATGGAAAGAGGCAAGGACACCATGGCTGAGGCATAAAGATAGGGAGAGCACTTTTATCACTTCCCGTGCATGGGCTGTCACACAAGCCTGAGTGTCTAAAAGGAATGTCACCAAATATGAGCTAAGTCACCCAGCCTCTGGCCAGCATCCGAGGAGGTGGGCATATCCTTCTGCCATGATAGCTTTGCGGCGGAGATGCAGCTGGGATGAATTAAGTAATGGTAGAAAAGGTGTTGATAAGCTATAGCTTTCACTGCAGCCTGGACCCCAGGATCCTCTGACAGTGTCCTCTCCAGAGCCAAACTACGAGGGAGTTCTGTCTGCTTCCCCTGGGAAAATCAGGCCAGCCATGTTTTGTATCCAAATATTGGTCCAGTAGGAAGTGGTTTGCCATAAGTTCTCATTGTATGCTGCTCTGGGCATGTGTTTTTCATGCTATGTTTTTTTAATGCACAGATACTGTTTTTATGTATCCAGAAACATCACTTCTTTTGGGAAGCGAATCCCCACTGAGTCATGTAATGACTTTATCTGCATTTGTGTCATGTGATCATGCCAATCATGGTAACTGAGTGGCAGCCAAGATGGAAAAGGTGTTGCCCCTTAGTGTAGGTTTCCCCAGAAGCCACTGTATTAAGGGCTCAAATGCAAGCACATTTGAGAGGTGATCACAGGAAATACTTGCAGCAAAAGGGGAGCGAGACAGGGAAGAAAAAGAAGCAAATACAGAATGCAACGCCAAGCAAAATGCAACGGTGGCGAGCTGGAGTTTTATCCCACTCTGCATTTCTGGCAAACAGTGTTGAATGCATGTCTCAAAATTGCATCACCCTAGGAGCAAGGGAGCCCTTAGTATTTATACACCAACTCCCAGCAGGTTTTGGCTGAAGGCTGCGTCTGGGATACGTTAATTCCCCAGCACTTGCAACCTGCCATGTTCACAGGCAGAGTAAGCTCAGGTAGCCAGAGAAACTCTTCCTCAAGAGCTGGCAAGTATGTACCAAAATAGTAAGGGCCCAGATGCTACAGTACTTCACCCCCTCACGCCATACAAGTGAGCATGTGACCCAACTCAGACCAATCACAGTACCTCCTTCTTCTTACAGTGATTGGTCCAAAGGGGAGCATGTGAGTTAGCCTGAGCCAATCAGAGTTCTTCTGTGACTTTGTCTACTTGGAACCATTGGAGTCAAGGAGCTGGGAGGCCATGAAGTCAAGTGAGTTTGAACCTACAGGTAGAGAAAAATCTTTCTTCATTATGAAAGAATAAGGATCACATCCATATGAGAGGAGGTAAGGGGATGGAAAAGTTCCTTTTTAAATAATTAGAATGCTCTGGGGTTCCTGCCACTTGCAACACAGAGTTCTGATTAATGCTGCTTTTGTGTGGGTTTCCTCTGGGAACCTGAAACTGACCAGAGAGGAGGCTGCCCTGGGGTCTTAGTGCAGAAGGCAACTTAATTGCATCAAGATGGAACAGGTATTTCTACAGAGCTACAGTATAAACTTCCAACAACAAATTGGCTGCATAGAGATAGACTTTCATAAACTAATGGCTCCATGGCAGGTCTTTTTTTTTTTTCTTCCTGGAAATACACCCCAGACACCAGACTGTCTAGTTAAAGAGCTGACACCTTCAAAGCCTGTTATCCAGTATAAGTCCTTTGTCTCATCCCTTTGCTCCCTCAGTCCCAGGCCACACCGACTACCCTCAAACCCTGCTTCCAGGCCTGCCAGGGAAAATGCTAAACACTTCATTAGAGAGAAAAAAATTCTATAGAGATGTTCCTCTCAGAACATCTTGGGACAGCCTTTTATATTATTAAACAGAATCCTTAATATTCCATTATAAAGTATTTGCTTTCATATTATTTCTTCCAAGTCCCGAGCTGCCTGCCGGGCAGAAAGTCGCTACGAAATATAAGTAGGCATGACTGAGAGGGCCCACCGAAAGATCCCTCTCAAAAGCAGAAACGAGGCTGCCCCAAAGTCACATTCGCACATTACATTCACAGCCACAGAAAGCACATTTCTGGCAGTTTTAGACAGCCATTTGTACTAGCTTCCAGGCACTGAGTATTCAGAAATATTGAAATCCAGTGTCAAAGCAGCAATCAAGAATTATTTAATAGACGTTTGTGACTGGGGTTTTAAAAATGTTATTAAATATTTTCATTTTACTGGACAGGAACATGGACCAGACCTGGCAATCCAATTGCTCTGTGAGTTTTCTATAAACATATCCAGTTAAGGAGAAACCAAAGCGCAGAATGGGAGGTAAGCCCGGGTTGGAGTCCAAGGAGAACAATAAGGTGAGTGAAGAGTGCAGCGTGAGATATGGGTTACAATATGCAAACCCTGCCCTTGCCAAGTTGGGAAGAAATGTAAATATTAAATATATTTATCCACATATATGTATGTATATATACACATTTATATATGGAAATGTATGTATGCATATGTATGTTTACATGTGTCTGTATACACACACACATAAATTCTTTTGCACAGTCATAATTATAGATGAATCCAGTCAGGTGTCTTGCTCTCAGAAGACTGATTTTTTCTTCCTGACACGCCCAGAGATATCTTACCTACTTCTGTGGAAACTTCCTCCCTACTCAATGCCGCAAGAAAATGTTTCCCACCTCATTATACTTTTGCGGCTCATCATGACCCTTAGAAATAATAATGAAGACTTTGATGCTTCATTCCCTCCGATCCCTTGGTCAGCAAACAAGAAGTTGATGACATCCTGTGCTCTCCTTCCTAAGACAGAGAGGGAGCCTCATGTATCTGAGGATTGTTTCCAAAGAAATTTAAGATACAATTACTCTAATTGGAAGCATCTGGCAGACTTACGCCAAGGTAACCACCGTGTAACTACTGTTACTATGTGGTCTATCTTGGTTACTAAACAGAGAAGTAAAGTGGATGCAATTCAAATAGAGTCAGTGAAGGTAGAAATGCTCAGTTACAAATGCTGAGAGGATGCACTAAGTTTCGCTGTGTAGAGGAGACAAAAAACAACTAGAAGAAACTAGACCAGGTTGGTTCATCTTAAAGGAAACACAACACAGGTAACTGCTTCAAAGCATATTCCAAGGAAGAATAGCACAGACAGGCACTACATGGTCAAATAGTGCCGTTTTGGGGAGTACATATCACGTGCCTGACACTAGGTAAAGAACTTCTCATGTGCTATTTCCTTTAAACCTCATGTCAACCCTATGCGGTAGCGATGGGGGAACAATATATTTTTAAATCAACTTTTTATTGCAGAACAGTTTTATATTTACAGAAATATTGCAAAGATATTACAGAGAGTTCCCATCCACTCCAAGTCTGATTTCCCTATTATTAACATATTATCATGGTACACTTGTTACAATTAATGAACCAATATTGATAGATAGATAGATAGATAGATATATTACTATTAACTAAAGCCTACACTTTATTTGGGTTTCCTTAGTTTTTACCTAATGTCCTTTTTTTTTCTTTTTCCTGTTCCAGAATCTCATCCATGTCCAACATTAAATGTAGTCATGTCGCCTTAGGTTTCTCTTGGCTGTGACAGTTTCTCAGATTGTCCCTGTTTTTGATGACTTTGACAGATTTGAGGAGTGCTGGTCAAGTATCTTGTAGAATGTCCCTCGAATGGAATTTGTCTCATATTTTTCTCATGATTAGACTCGGGTTATGGGTTTAGGGGATGAAAACCATAGAAATAAAGTGATGTTCTCATCACAACATATCAAAGATACGTAGTATGATGACTTATTACCGTTGCTATTACCCTTTATCCCCTGGCTGAAGTATTTGTCAGATTTCTCCTCTATAACATTATTCTATTTTCCACTCTTTAGAAGGAAGTCACTATGTGCCGTCAACACCTAATCAGTAAGGAGTTACGTTCTACCTCCTTGAGTGAAGAATATCTACATAAACTGTTTGGAATTCTTCTTCATGGAAGATTTGCCTCTTCTTCACCATTTATTTATTTACTGAATCATTTATTCATGTCAATGTGGATGCATGCATATGTATTTTATGCTTGGGGTTATAATCCAATACTACTTTATTTTGTTTTGTGGCTCAAATTGTTCCAAATGTGGCCATTGCAAACTATTTCCATTGGCTCCTGTGTCCCTTTGACATACCTCCATCATTTTTAGTTTTTAGAGCACTTCTTCACTTTCTGGTAATACAAAGTTCTCCATGTTCATCTTGTATATTTTATATCCCAATCCAAGAATGATCTATTTATTCAAGGAGCCAGATTCACTTTATCGGAAAATGGTATTAGAAACCAAGATCTGGGTGCTGGGAGTGCTCATTGCTTCTACTCCCTCTCACCTGGCAGAGTTAGTATACATGTGCATACTAACATGTGTATACACACACATTTATAACCATCCATATCTACATGAACCTAGGCATGAATTCATCCCAATGTCTCCAACTCTGATCATTGCCAAATGAATCATTCCAGCCTCCTCTTCCCTGGTTATCTTTAATCTCCCACCCCAACAATGATAAACCTGGCCCCCACCATCCACCATCCATTTAGTTAATCGTTCAATTCCAGTATATATTTATATCAATATCAGAATTGTTAACCGATTTCCCCAAAGGACACAACCTTATCAACTAGAAGATATGAACTATGTGTTTTTCAAGTTACTAATATGTTTTCCTCTCCCATCTTCCTGAGTACATGAGCTTCACTCTGGATGGCCCAGGGCTTCCAATAATCCAATAAATTAGGATGTATTACAGAAGTAACACAAAGAAAAATGATGATTTTGATAATAGTGATGAAGAAAGTGAAGACACAGTCATATACATAATAAACATTTACAGAGGCGTTATAGGGTACCAGACACTATTCCATGTAACTAATCTAATTATCCTAGGAATCTGTATGAGATACTATTATGAATCCCATTTTGTAGAGGATGAAACCAAGGCACAGAGAGGTTTGGCCCAAAGTTACATCACTTGAAAGTGGGAGAAGGCATTCTTTGAACCTGGCAGTCTGAGTCTAGAATCTGTGGTCTTAGGCACTTCCCTATTGCCTCTGAGAAAGTTAATATTCAAATTTCTAACATTCAAAACTGATTTTGCAGCCAGACAAAAATACGATTTTAAGTCACACTATTGTCTTTGTAAGAGGTTTTCTCCCCCTGAATTCCTGTATCTCCAAATCTTCAGCATATTAAGGACCAGACTTGGCTGGCCAGACCACAGAGCTCTTACAAGGTGAACCAGGGAGGAAAAGGGATGGGATGTCTGACTCCTCCAATGCTGGGGGATCGTGAGAAGGGTAAAAAAAAGAGAGACATGAGAAAGACTAAGATCATGTCGCCCAACTTTCTCTCTTTGGGCTTTAGACTCAGGGTTGGGAAGGAAGGTTGGGCGAGTCGAGGGACATGTAGGGGGCTCTTGTCCTGTGCCCCTGTTTGGGTCTCTGGCAGGAGCGTACAGTGTAGAAGGTCTGAGCTGTCACAGGGTAGCTGAGCCAGTTGAGAAACAGAGTGGTACGATCTGACCAGAAGACTGTCCACTTGGCACTGCCCAATGACTCGTAGATACCAGCTATGGAGAGCTGGGGTCTTCCCACAGAAACTGCCACTGTGGGACAATGAGTCCTATGCAGTCGTGTGGAGTGAATTTCCTTCCACTTCATTCTATCTCCTCTCTCTCCTAAGAAGATGGTTATCACAGGCCAACTCAGACAAAAGTCATATTCTCAGAAAGGCCAAATAAAAAGGCACATTAACCATGTAAAAACATTTAACCTTCGTTTCTCTAAGTATAGCAGCCCATTTTACAGATAAGAAAACCAAATCTCAGAGAGGTTGAGTGGCTTTCCCAGAGTCACACAGCATGACAGTATCAGGATTGGATCCCAGATTTGTCTGATGGCAAAATTGGTGTTTCCTTTACCAGGCCAGGCTACCCCTAGCACAGATCAGGAAGAGACTGGAGGCGAGAGAGACCTTTCTGTCTTGAGTATAAGACCTTCTTTCTTCCTTCAGAGTTTCCCAGTCAGATGAGAAAAGCCTTGGCCAAATCTATGGCTTTTTATTTCTTCTCTTATCCAGAGAAAAGAACATACTGCTATGTCCAGAGGAGAAGCAGACCTCCCCGATCCTGCCAATACCCTGCTTCCTGGGAAATCACCTGTGCCCTTGACTCTCCAATGTGGTTTATCCGTCCATTCTTCCTCACATATTTTAGCGTCTTTGATGTTCCAGACATTGTACTTAGTGTACAAGCCCTAGCTCTTAAACCACTTACTAACTAGAGAATCTCGTACATTTCCAAAGCTTTCTCTTTTTTTATCATAAATATTGCCTTTTTAATCATTTCTAAGTGTACAGTTAAGGTAGCATTAATTACATTCACCATGTTGTGTGACCATCACCACTATTTCCAAAACGTTTTCATTGCCCTAAACAGAAACTATGTTCCCACTAAGCAATAAATTCCCATTCCCTCCTCTCCCCAGACCCTGGTAACCAAAGCTCTCAACACTCCAGAGGGATCATGGTTTTGCCTGACCGGTGAGGCATGTTGGTCCTGCCCAGGGTCCTCCCTCACCCCCACTCTTTCCAACACATTTTCTGTGCCATGGGATGCATTTTCAGGGGTCCCTCTGTCCACAGACAGCACTATCCAGAATAATAACACAATGAACTCACAATGGGGGTTTGAGTTAGTCAGTTTGGGATTCAAATTCTGGCTTTTCCATTTACCAACAGCATCTTTGGGTGTGTCATAAAGTCTTTATGAGCCTTGGTCTTCTAAACTCCAAATTGGAGACCATAACTTGCTCATAAGGTCACTGTGAGATTCAAAGATATCACATGCCCCATGCTTAGCACTGCACCTGAAACATAGTAAACACCCAACATATGGTAGCTAAATCTTCATTGCCTAGATTATCCCAGGACACCAAGACAACACAATGGGGTGGCCTGAGAAGAGGGTGTTAGGTTTCTATGAGGTCCTCTCTGAGTTCAGAAGTCTTGGATATATTCCAGATTGTTCAGTTGTCTCAAAACTTGACCAATGAGAGGGGAGGGGCAGGAGATGTCCCTGAAGGGGCCAAATGTACCGGTGATTCTCGTAACAACAAAAAAAGGAGACCAGGCTTTCAGAAAAACAGAACAGAGCTCTGGCTTTTAGCTCTGTTTTCTGTCTAACCTTTCCAAATCTTTATGCCAACATCCTTTTAAAGGGGAAACCTGAAAATTATAGTTTGAAATACCATGTAGATTTTTCTCTGGCTACAAGCAAGGGAAAAATATCCAATCCAACTCAAAATTACCCTGAATTTGTCAAAAGAGAACATAGCAGGATAGGCTCACACCGGAAGAGGTTTATGTAGAAAGAGAATTAAAATCTTATTGAATCTTGGTGGCAGAGGGACCAGCAGGAATTTGCAGTGAAGGAAAAAAAAATGCACACGTATGATTGTAAAACCTTTGGCAAATCAGGCATCTGTGTTACACAAGCATTTGTATCTTTAAGCATACAGACATTTTAAAAAAAATTTCGACCACTGAGGATAGGAATATTTTAAAACTAGAGTTGTGAAATATTTATTTCATGCTCATTTTGGCCAGTTTTTATGCAGGCCCTGGGGGAGACTGATTCATTTCAAAGGCTTGGGCTGTGTCCCAAGGAGATACCAGTCGATGGTGGAAGGCAGATTAGCACCGTGGCAGGAGAGGTGGAGGTCAGCATGCAACCAGCCTGGTTAGTGCTGTGACACAGCAAAGCAGAGGTGCCTGCCACAGCACAAGAGAGGGCCACCTAACCCTTTAGAAGGTAGGGGACCTTCTTCATCCACATTCTGAAAAACAGAGTCTCAAAGATGGCAGAAAGAAGAGGAGGACTTCCATTTTAATTTGAAGTAGCACCGTGTGTGTGTCCAAGAAACTACGGTGTATTTGTTATCACTCTGGAAACAGAACATCCCTCGGGCACTTTAACTTTCATCGCTATAGATACCAAAGGTGGTTTTATGCCCACAGCATCTATTTCATGAGATACTACTAACAGGGGACATGAGCCCCTCTGCTCAACAGCCCCGGAGTGCTACGGCTGCTCAGTTTCTTCTCCTCCCCCCCCCCCCCCCTCCCCCCGCTCCTGCTCCCTCTGCATCCTCTTCCCAATTTTTCCTATCTCGTAGTCCCTTTGTCCTCCGTCATTGTCAGTCTGTTTTATCAGCCACACAGGGAGCAGCAGCTTTCTTTGTTTCCAGTCCTAATGGGTTGTGGGATTAGAAACCAGATACTCCAGTTTGTTAGAATAAATTGTAAAGTAACAATTAACCATATGTAAAAATACTATTTGCTTCTGCAAAATGCTCTCCTTTATGGTTTTCCAAAACTAACTCCGAACCGCCTTTCGGGGCTCAGCTGAGGACACCATGTCCTCCAAGGGACCTTGCTAACCTTCATCCCCTCACTAAATACTCCCGTAGCTCCCTGAATCAGCCTGCTCGGGCTAACGTTAACAAAGTACCACAAACCGAGTAGCTTAAACAACAGAAATGTACTGGTCTCGAAGTTCTGGAGGCTAGAAGTCCAAGGTCAGGGTGTTGGCAGAGTTACTTCCCTCTGAGGGTGGTGAGGGAGAATGTGTTCCATGACTCTGTACTGGTTTTTGAGTGTTAGCTGGGCAATCTCTGGCATTCCTTAGCTTGCAGATCTCTGCTTTTATCTTCACAAGGCATCCTCGCTATGTGTGTCTGTATCCAAATCTTCCCCACTCCCTTTTTTTCTTAATAAGGACAACAGTCATATTGGATTAGGGGCCCACTCTACTCCACTATGACTTCATCTCAACTAATTGCGTTTGCAGTGACTTTATTCCCAACGAAGGTCACAGTCTGAGGTCCTGGGGCTAGGACTTCAACATATAAATTTGAAAAAGACACAATCCAATTTATAACACTCCTTTCACTTCCTTTCCCACAAGAACACTTTTATTTCTTTTCAATTCCTGCTTTCCCCACACTTTTTGAGGCCAGGGAATATGTTCATCTCCTTCACCACTGCATTTCCAGTGCCTAGCCTAGCTCCTTTCGTGGATCTAAATTCCACTGCAGGAAAGGAAGAGAAATAAAGAGAACGTTTTTCAGTCACCTATTATGTAACAGGCAGCACGCAAGGTGCTTTACCTCAAAGGTAGACATTGCTCAAAGAAAAATGTCTTGGCTTAGCAATAGCCATTTTGGTTGTTCTGATATTAATATTTGTGGGGTTTTTTTTTTCTTTTTGGAAAGTGTGTGCAGTGGGTAAGTGTTTTGTTTGTAGATCATTTGATGCCTGGGACAGCAAATGACAATAAAAAAGGAAAGCAATATATCAAATGAAAAAAACTGGCCTTAGCTTACCCCTAAATAAGGATACTACACTGATCAGGTAATGACCCAGCACACTCCCCCATGGATGGAGAATGCAGTGTACAAAGATTAGAGGCAATAGCTGTTTCCATTTGGGACATGCCTTAATGTAATCCCTTCTATACCAAATTCCTAAAAAATGCTGATCAAGATATAAAAAATAATCCTTAAAGTACATAAATAAAACCACAATGAGTTATCATTACATATCTATCAGAATAGCAAAAAACAAAACCAAGCAAAACCAAAAACACAAATCCGACAATGCCAAGTCCTGGAGAGGATATGGAGCAAGTGAAATTCTTATGTATTGCTGGTAGGAATGCAAAATGGTACCACAGTTTTGGAAAAATCGTTTCTTTTAAAGTTAAACATATACTTACACTACGATCCTATAATCCCAATCCCAGGTATTTAACCAAGAGAAATGAAAACTTACACAAAAACCTGTATACAAATGTTTAAAGTGGGTTTACTCATAATCACCAAAAACTGAGCACAATCCAAATGTCCTTCAATTGGTGAACTGATATACCAACAATGGTACGTCCATACAACAAAATGCCACTCAGGAATAAAAAGCAACATACTATTAATACATGCGTTAGGTTAAGTGAAAGAAGCCAGCTCAAAGTGCCACATACTATCTCATTCCATTTACGTGACATTCTAGAAAAGGTAAGGCTGTCGAAACAGAAAACAGAGGAGTGGTTGCCAGGTGTTGGGATAAGGCCACGGCCACACAGGGGCAGCCCAAGGGGATTTAGGGGTGGGTGAGGATCTGGGGTGATTTTGTGTCTTGCTTGCAGTGGTTGTGACAGGACTCAGTGCATTTGTCAAAACTCATAGAGCTGTTCACCAAAAAGAGTGAATTTTACTGTATGTAAATTATAAAGTAAATTTAAAAGATTTAGAAAATACAGGTAAAGGCATCACCCTGCTTAGAAACACAGGATACTGCCAGTATTCCAAAAACTGCAAGGAATCTCTGAAATATGGACCTACGTGGGATTACATTAAAAAGAGAATCACAGCCCAGGATCTAAGGCAGAAAGTACAGTGACAAATTATGGGTTCAAACATCCCTGAGGTGGTGGATTCTGGAAATAAAAAGGGGTGAGGGCAGAGCATTGCCAGGTTACTAGTTGTGTGCTGCAGTGGAAGTAGGCAGGTGAGTACACCCAAAACCATCCTGCCTCTCCCCAGACCCTCTCAATTGGCTTCTCAATTCAACTACCATGACTGAGGGTTCTCGGATTGGAGGGGCAGAACAGGCCTCACGGTAGATGAGGGTGCTCAGCAAGAATCACGGTCACCCGCAAGACCATCTGCCCACGCATCCCACTGAGTGACAAACCCCGTTCGTCACCCACATTTTCTGCATAGACTGTGGATAAGAAACTGCAGGTAACAGTAGGTCCTGTCCATCCCTTCCCCAAGAGACAGTGCTAACAGATAGGATAGAGTCTCACAAGGAATCGCAATCCCAAAGTTTAGCACCCAACCCACAGTCACCAAAGGCAATGCCAACGCCATCAAATAGGAAAGATAAACTCAAAAAAGCGGAAGAACTTAATTCCACAGAAACAGAGCCAAATAGAGCAATTAGATCAAGACCTTAAAATAGATGTAATTAATGTCCTCAGAGGGATGAGAGGATACGGCAAACAGGAAATAAGAATAGTTATGGGGGAAAGAAAGACCCAAACAGTTATTCCAAAAAGGAAAACATAGTTATGGAAACCAAGATGAGAAACTTCATAGGGATTTAACTATCTATCTGGAGGATTCAGGGAAGGCTTCCTTGAATCTCCACGCTCTCAGTTGGGGGATCATTCCTGTTAGGAAAAACTGCCAAGGATGCAGGTAAAGAACCATGAAAAAGTACTTTATGGTTTTCAAGGAGCCCTAAGAAACCCAGTGAAGCTGGAGCAGCAAGGGGAAGAGTTGTTTTTCACAAGGCTTCAGTTACTAGCACTAGCCATCGATTACTTTGCAGTGAAACTGTCCAAGTTTGAACTGTTAAAGTGTTTCATTTTACTCCTTACCATCTAATCCCATCTGTGGTAGACCATATTTTCCAAACATGGCCACCACAATGTCTCCCCCATCACATGCACTTTTTAACCACGTGATATTGACATTTCTTCCACCCAGTGGTGGGGGTCTCTGTCCCCTCTTGTTAAACCTGGGCAGATTTTTGTGACTGCCTCTACCAACACAGTATGGCGGAAGTGATGCTCTGTGAATTCTATGGCTAGGTCATAAACTGTCAGGCCATTCTGCTTGCTTTCTTGGGACTCAGCCGCCATGCTGCGAGGAAGCCCAGGATACATGAAGAGCCACATGTGGATGTTCCAGCTGACAGCACTAGCTGAGGTTCCCACTGACAACCAGCATCCGTTGTCAGACATGAGTGAAGGAACTCCAAGACGACTTCTGCCCAAGTCACAGGAGTGCAACTGCATGAGAGACCCTGAGTGGGAACTTCCCAGATGAACAGAATCAACCCCAAGAACTATGGAAGATAAAAACGTGATTGTTTGTTTGTTTTAAGCTACTAGGTTGTGGGGTGATTCGGTACATACCAATAGATACCAGGAAAACATCTTAGTTTATAAATTTGAAATACTAGATTTTTTTTTAGAATAAGCTCTACTTCCAACTTTAAGAGAAATCAAATGAGATGAAATGTAACCCACAATCCCAACATTTACTACAACTGGGGCCATCAGAGGAAAAACAGGACCCTCCTACCCTTGACTCAGTGTCATACACTCACCCAGCACCACCAGCAGTCGTGGGTAGGCTGAGACCTGCGTGAAAGTTAAGGGAGGGAAAGTGACATGCACAGAGAACCAGAGGGGAGACGGAAGGTTCTTCTCTCAGCTGAATATTCCTACACCACTGAGAAAGAGGATGGCTGTATACAATGAGCTCCAGACTTGCAGTTTTGGCTGTGTGACCTCAGGTATATGACTTTACCTCTCTGATGCCACCATTTCCTCACCTATAAGAAAAATGACATTTATTTTGTAAGGACTGCCTATCCTCAAAAATATCTGGTGGCAATGAATCCAGAAGGGTAAAGAAATGAGAAATATTAAGTCAAGTTTAAGTAAAACTTATGATCAGAACTTGGGATACCCCAAACACAATCATTTTCTTCATATATTTTCCCCAAGTTTGCTAGGTGGTCTAGCACTATGTAGCGTCGAGTAACCATTGCCTGCGGTGGCATTTCCTGCCTCCCCACGTCAGCCTCTGAGCACCGATGGCAGTTGTGCACTATGCTTATTGCTGCTAGCACAGGACAAGGCTTTTGCTGAATTCCCACCTGATGTCACTCCTCAGTCTTTGCTGGTTCCCTTAGAGCAATTCTAAATGAAGTATGAATCCCTGCCCTTCCCATCCCCCAACACACACATCTCAAGGATATTTTCAATTTGTGTCCTTTTGAGTCTCCTTTCAAAACAGTTTGCAAATTCATCCCCTCTTTAGACCAAGCCACTATTGTCTCCTATCTGGACCTCCGGTTGACATGTCCCTGTTCCTCCCACCCATTTCCAATCCATTAACCACCTACAAGTCAGGGTAATCTATAATGTCCCCACGCTATCGCCTCACTCCCCTGCTTAAAACCCTTTGACTAATTCCCACTGCACTTTAGAGTAAAATCTAAATCCACTCTATGTATCACAAGGTACCGCATGATCCAGCACCTCCCACCTCTCCAGACACATGGCGCTACCTTCCTGGTGATGTCTACCCCCCGGAAATCTGAGCCTTCATTTCAACCCTCAAACACACGTTACTTGGGGAAAATAGGGTGGCTCAGAGCCTTCACATGCATGCTTCCCTTTTCCTAAAATGTTCTCTGTTCTCCTGATTTCTCATTCATCTGTTTGGATTCTGCTTATATCTATTTTTTTAGGAAAGACTGTCTTGAACCTCACCACTCATGTCAATCTGGCCCTCCCACAATAGTGAGTATGAAAACAATTGTTATTATAATAACTACTATAAAAACCACAAAAATAATGGTAACAGTAACACCGCCCTTTACTTTTCCTCCATAGTCATAGTTTATAAAAATGTATTTATCCACATGATTATTTAATTGAAACCCATCTTCCTCACCGGATGTGCACTAACCATGTCTGTTTTGCTCACTGGTTTAATGCCAGTACTCAGCACATCTAGCCCACGGTCCCTGCTCAGGACATGTTTTCAGATGAGAAAAATCAGTGAATCTGGAGCGAATCTTCACTTTTCCCAGCCCCATCCTCATTCCCAGAGGATCATCTCTAGAACCAAGGCCAGGAGGCGTGTGTATTTAAGAGGGGATTTCCCCTCAATGACATGAAAAGGAAAGGAACAAGGGTGTGGGTGTTCCTGGGTGTGTGTCCTTTTAGTAGCTATATGACTTTGTGCGATTTTTTTTAACATTTCTAATTCTCTTTTTCATCAGCTATAAAATAGTGATAGTCATAGCATCAATCTTATAATGGTGTTGTGAGGGTAAAGTAAGATAACCAAGTAAAGATGTGTATGCCTCACGTAGACTTAGCACTCAGTAGGTATTAGGGAGACATTATTGGTGTAGACTATTTGGCCACTCAAAGCCTTCAACCTCAATGCCTGAGATAGGAAGAAAGTTTGCTTCGATTCTCAGACCACCTTATGTTTAATACCAGGCCTTTCTAGAATTGTGGATATTACTACTGAATAAGGCATCAAAAAGAAGCCAACTGGCCTTTGAGAAATTGGACCTGGACATAGACCGAGCTGGCTAACGTATGTCTGGACACCGGCCCTCCATCTCCTGCTCTCTGGGCAATATTCCTGCGCCCAAGTGTGGCTTCCCTCTAAAGCCTCGCAGACCCGAGGCTGGAGGCTGGCTCCTCGGTTTCACGTGCCCAGGTCCCTGGCATGGCAGCGGTAGGGGAGTGGGTGTTGTCTGTGTGGCTGGGCGCGGAGAGGACTCTCCCAGCATCTCGGAGCTTGGTGCCTCTGCCAAGTCGCCAAGTGGTTAAATGTTGAGGGCTGCAAATGAGGCTCATCTGTCCGTCGTGGGCGGGCTCCAGCTCCATCTGCTGTGTCAGGAGCGCGGAGAGCAATTGCAGGAAGCCGCTTGTAACACGTGGGGCCCAAGATGGGAGGCAGAAGCTTCGTCAGGAGATAGTAGAACTGTGAACCTGAAAACTCTCTCAGGCCCTTGCAAAGTTTTACAGATGAAACAAGAAAAACAAACACAAAGACCCAGAGAAGGGGTGGGTTTGCCCATGGCCACCCAGCCAATTGCCAGAATGCGCTCACCTGCCCCAGCCTTGCACCCAACCCGTGGGTGGAGGAGATGCTCTGCGCACTTGAGAAGAATAAAATACCCCAGCTGTCTTGTCTCTGTTCACATTTGTTCTTCAAGTTCAAGTCCCTTCTCCTCCCCACAGAACCTCAGAACAGACCTGATTATTCACTAACTCATTCATTCACACATGCATTCATTCAATAATATTTCTGAAATGCTTCTATGTGCATCACTCCAGGCACAAGGACTACATCAATTGAAAAAATAGACCTAGTTCTGGCATCCAGGAACTAATAATCTAGTAAGCAATACAGGTATCAGGCAAAGAGAAACATCACATGAATGGATATATGCTTACACGCCAGTTTTAAAAAAAAAAAAAAAAAGTATTCAGCACTAGGCATGTCGAATTCACATGTGGTGGGCTATTATGAAGAACTGAGTGTTATGTTTTCCCCTGACACATTTTTGTATACAGTGGCACTTACTTGTTGGGCAGATGACTGTCGGGCACCGAGAGTTTCTGTGGGGAGTTTGCACACAGAATCAGACTACAAAAGAGCCACATTCCTAGGCTTTTGAGCTTCAAAACATAGTATTGATATAGACAAGCTTTTGCTGAACTAGCTTTTGTTTCTGGCCCAGAAGATATGAGGAATTCTGGGCTGTAGGAGAGGAAAAAGTTAGGTAAGAGAGCAATTAAGCCAGCTGTTGGTGCATTCTCTGGGATGGGTTTCTGTATGTCGTCCACAGTAGAAATAAAATGCAGATTTTTCATAACCCTTGAATCCCCAAGCACATCTGAGACTTTGGGCCTAGATCACAGATATTCCCTGCTGGGGGGGGCGAGCAGGGAAAGGGCATGAAGAGAGAATCAGGCTTTCCTCAGTCAGAAAATGAGGGGGACCCCCAGCCCTGGGGCCACAAAGATCAAAAGCTGGGAAACAGGCGATAATTGGCATCACGTGTTCCCCCCCCCCAGCCCAGGAGTAACCACGCGGGTGAGTAACATCCACTCTCGTTGGAGCTTAGTTACTGTCTCCACATCAGATTAAGACCAGGAAGAAGAGAAGGGATGTGGGTGATCTGAGGGCTGCAGATCTATAAGGCCATTATCTGTCTTGAGCTTCGGCCCACCCTACCACCCACTCCTCCGTGTGAGGTTATAACATAACAATAAGCCTGCAATTATATTTCACTCGTGAAAAAAAAAAGATAGCGGTGAGTCAAAAAACCAGCTCGCAGATGTAACGGGCACCGCTAGTTATGTAAGTGGGAGGGGGCCAGGTCTTGCGCTGAATTCAGAATCCCCACTGCGGGTCCACGTTCTTGGGTCTGTCTGGGTCTCCCAGTGTCCGTGAGCAGCACCTGGCCAGGAAAGGCGTAAGGCCACCAAGCACGAGAGTGGTGGCATTGGGCAGTGCGTGAGATCCAGGTTGTGGCGAGAGTAGACTATGAAACCTGGACAGACCTTGGGCTCAGGACAAGGAGACACAGCAGCCAGCATGGCATGGACCATGTGATCAGAGACCACAGAGGAAAACGGGCCCCTCTGCAGGTGTCAGGACAGATGACTCATGTCAGCCAAGAACCAGGCTGGGTAGCGGAAGCCACTGTAGACACAAAATGACCAAAGGTCATACCTGTACCCCAAATATGTCTGGATACTATGTAAGCCCCCTCCAAATTTAGACGCAATCTTAGGGAGAAGGGTGAAGGCAGACTAAATTGAGTAAGGAAATGTAATTGACTGATATTGGGTAGAATAAAAGCAAAAATTAAGCTAAGTTGTAAAAAAGATATATAAAGGTATTACACATTTCAGAGAGAGAGAACGAATGAATGAGAATGTACCTTGGTTCAAATCTCAGTTCTTCTACTTAATAGCTAGATGGCTTTGGACCCAACTATTGCTCTCTCTTGCTTGGTTTCCTAATAGGTGATGTTCTAAGCAGGTGATGCCACCCCACGTCCACCTTCGGAAGCAGGAGGAAGCGTGGGGAGGGGAGGCTACAAGTACTGTGGCTCAGGGGTGTGAAACATCCAGGAATGTGTGGCGTTTCCCACCCAATATGGTAACAGGGCCCCTGCTGAGAAACACTGGAGCTAAGTCCAGGTTCCTTTAGGACAAGCTGAAGAATAACTACGGGTCCCAGGCCCCCTGGATGTCTTGCCCGGCCGATGGCAGGCAGGAGATGGAGTCTGCGCTCCCCCCAGAACCCTGCCACTGGGTGTGTCTCAACCGAATCACAGCATTGCCCGCCCTCCAAAGTGCTTTCGTCACCCTTTCCCTCCTTTACTCCTCACGGCCTCTCTGGAACATCGGAAGAATCGATCCTCTTCTTAAAGGGGGGAACTGAAGCCCAGAGACAGCATCTTATCGACAGACCTGGGACTCGGGTTCAGATTATTTTACTCCCAACGTGCGTCCCTCTTGGCGCCCCAGGCTGAAGACCCAGGCACAGGTCTCCCTCGTGTCCCCGCCTAGGCTGTTGTGAGTGCTCAGGGGGTCCCTGGACCCGAAGGAGGCTCTTTCCCCACACGAGGAGCCTCACCTTCTTGTCTCAGAGCTGCCTAGGACTGAGAGGTGGGAGAGGACTCTACGTGGCCCCATCGGACCTCTCCCACTCCCACAGGCCTCCCTGGCCCCCCAGGGAGAAAGAGGATCCAGAACCACCATCCCCATATGAAACCAGGTTCTTCCTTCTCCCCTGTGAGAGGAGGGTGTCACAAGTCACCCTCTGCTCAAGTCCAAACCAGCTCCTGAGTGTCTCCATCACCTCATCCCCCTGCCCCAGGGACGGGCCCAGTTCTACTGAGTCTTTCTCATGAACAAGTCTCAGCCCCCACCGCTGTCCCCAGTTCCGTGTCCATTCTGCCTGCCCTACTTCAGACCCCCGCCATCTCTCCCGGGACCACCACCGGGGAAGAAGTACAGGCAGCAAAGGGCTCTCAGCTCCTCAACCCACAAGAGCTCAAGGACCCTAACAACGACGGGGTGGAGCCTCCGGGAAGTGGTTTGGGGCCAGGTTGCAAGTTGCATGAGGAGGAGGAATATCTGTGTTCTCAGAAGCCAGCACAAGGCTGGGACCAAGGAAAGTCATTTGTTGCTGGGTAAACAAACAGGAGGCTTAAAGCTGTTGTAGGAGAAGGCCCTACAATAAAAAATAAAAATAAATTAAAAAATAGAATTCAAATCAAAAAAACAAATTCTGTATTTTACAAATGGAGGTATAGGATAATAAACATGGAATTAGTAAGGACTTTGGAAATCATCTAGTCCAACCTCTCATTTTATTGGGGGTGGAGGGTGGAATGGGAAACTGAGGCCCAGAGAGGTGAAATGGCTTGTTTAAGGCCACACAATGAGCCACACTGTGGGATCCGCCAGGACACTGACTCCCCAGTCAGTGTTACATTTCCCCATTTCTTTTCCCCACTTCTTCTAGCTAAGGTCTTCTAGCTCCTCAAGATTCTATTCGGCCATCACCTCCTCCAGGAAGCCTTCCCTGACCCCCAGGCCAAGTTAGGTGCCAACCACTTTGCCCCAGCTGTGCCCTCTAAGCTTCCTCTGGCATAGAATGTATTTATGCCGGCTTTTTCAGGTTTTCAACATTAGGCCACAGTTTCCTAATCTTGGGAAGGGTCATTCTCTGCCAAGGGCAGGGGCTGTCCTGTGCCTTGTGGGACACTTAGCAGCATCCCTGCCCTCTACCCCCTGGATGCCAGCTGCATCCCCCTGCAAGTTGTGACAACCCCAACGGTCTCTAGACATTGTTACATGTCCCCAAATGGACAAAATCAGCCCCCGTTGAGAACTGCTAATCTAAACTGTCAGGTCTACGGGGGCAAAAGTGTCTTCTTGTTCTTCACATTCCCTAGTATGCAGCACAGGTCCTGGATCATGGTAAACGGGCAATAAATTGAATCTATAATTATGAAAACACACATGTGGTGTGTATGTATGGTTTCCAAAATATATTGTCAAAAGATACAAGAATTTTTGTTCTTCTGGGATGCATTCAACATTTCCGTGTGCTTATGATGCATTGTTAAAATGAAAGTAACAAAGATGTCGGTGTTAACTGGAATTTAACAACCCTTTGTTTCTGGATCGGTGAGTGAGAAAGAGAGAGAGAGAGAGAAAGAATGTGTGTGTGTGTATTCATCTCTTCTCACTGATAAGACAATATTCAAACAATATTCCCTTGCAGAAGAAAATGTATTTTCAGAGAAACAAGAAAACCCTTTCTCCGTTTCATAAAAGGGACATTATCAGGCCATTAAAGCATCATTATACGTTGAGATCCTAACGCACTGGTCTTTACTTGGGAGCACATGACAATCTCAAAGAATTTTTGTTGCCAGATGAACAGATTGGGAAGTAAGATATTATGAAATGTGGTATTAGGCAGCAGATAAGTAATTATGTGACAAGCAAAATACATTATTCGACATTTCAAAATATTTCCACTTCATCACCAGTTCATTAAAATCCCACCTCCTCTCTCATGGCCCACTAGGATTTTACATCAAGATTATTTACCAAAAAGAAAAAAAAAAATCATCAAGATAAGTGAATTGTAATTAAGTCATATGATTGTTTTGGCATTTTTCGATGAGCCACAACAGACATGGGAAATCAGACTCAAATTGTCACTGGAAGACTCAACGATGGCTGTTCTCACTAGCATGAAGGTGACAGTGAGATGGTGTTTTCATTATTATCTCACACAAAAAGGGAACTGAAGAGCCATAGATGGTGCCACAAGAAAGGAGAAAAGTCAAAACCAAAATTAAGATGATTGTGCATCTTTAAAGAGGCTTCAATTTTATGCTATGACTAACGACTGAACTCAATAACAAATTCCCCTAAGGAAGAGAAATCAGCTGGGGACCCAATCCCCTGGGCATCTCTGCAGAACCAGGCATGAAGTGAGTTCCCGTTTAACACTCACTGATTGACTGACTTGAAGACCAACTGATTTAATAAGAACAGTAAGCAACGCAGAGCCCCTAGCTTATAAAGAAAATGACCATGAGCCCTAAAAGTTAAAAGAAGCAAGATGTATTCGGTTAATCCATTTTGTAAAGGCAGAAGAAAGGAGGGAGGGAGAGAGGGAGAGGAGAAAAAGGAGAAGGGGGAGAGAAGGTGGAAAGGAAGGAAAGCAGGAAGGAAGAAAAATTTTCTTATAGACATACAGCACACCAAACACTAGAATAAGCATTTTCACCTGGGTGATTTCATATAATAGCGATTGTAAAACTAGAAGTAAGTCCCATTATTAGTATCATGTAATAAATGAGGAAAGAATCAGAGAGAGATAAAGCAATGCATTCAGCATCACATAATGTGGCAACTTCATCATATGCATGTAAGTGTTTACACATACACGTAAACATGATCATGTCGCCTGCTAAAATGCTGCAGTGGTTTCCATTCTCTCTCGGGATAAAGATGGCGGTCCTCTCCCACTGCAGCCCACACCGCCTCTGTCCACCCTCCCTCCTGGTGTCCTGCCGCTCCCCCGTCACTCGCTAGACCGGGTCTGTCTGGAAAGTGTCCAGCCGTGTAACCATTCTCGTTACAGTAACAATGGCTGGATACTTTCCCGACAGACTTCATACTTTCAGCCACCTGGACTTCTTTCAGATTCCCAAATGTCCTCTGTCCTTTCTCTCCCAGGATAGGACCTTGGCAAACCCTGTCTCCTCTGCCTGAAACGCCCCCATTCGTCCCCACCCAGGCAGCCCCTGCCCTTCCTTCATGTCAGCTGCAGGGGAGGCCTTTTCTGCTGCCCCCTGGCTATATCCAGGGCCTCAGTTATTCAGTCTCCCAGGACTGCATCCCTCCTTCGTCCATTCCATCGCCCCGTTTGCAATTCCACACCAGCCGCCGTGACCTGTGCATTAACGGACGACCCCTCCATTGTCTACTCCCCTCACCATCGTATCTCCTGAACCTAGCACAGGACGTGGCGTGCAGAGTGGCTCAGTAGATAATCTATCCTAGGAATGAATGAATGAACAAACGAACATATATTTTAAATGCCTATAGTTGTAAGTACATGTGCAAGAATTCAGAACCTGATTGCCATGCCTGCCAGAGACCCAGTGCAACCAGGAAAGCCCCAAGAGAAGAGAGTGATCCAGGGCCGGGACACGGAGTGTAAGTCTCCACCCGGAGTGATCATCTGTCATCATTAGCTCTGGCCGAGGCTGGAGACTGGACTACCAAGACTGCATCACTCTCTGACTTCTGGTCCAGGCTGTTCATAATTGTTTTGGAAACCCAAAGCCAGGAATCTGACACAATGTTTTGTTTCCTCCTCTCTTAAAAATGATAAATCAGCTGCGTAGTGTTTTCCATAAATTCTTCAGCCAGACTTGCGCTTTTCCAAACACATTTCATACATTAAGGATTCTTTATGAAAATGGCTACAAGAGAGGAATTTAATGGGATTATGATTTTTTTTAAAGCCCTATCTCTCTAATTAATACCCCAGAGGGGGAATTTTTTTTCTCACATAATGGCCTTTCAGTGTTAAAAGGCCTTAATATTATGGTAAAATATGTTAACTTTCCTAGCACTCTGACCCAACTAATAACATGCAAAAGGAACGCATCTGTCTTCCCGGAGCTGCTGCCACTGCAAATGGTGTTGTTTTTGGTATTTCCGTAATGAACTAATCAACTGCTTATTCTGTAATTGCGTCTACATTAAAAACTTATTACCCTGGAAAAGGACTGCGCTGCAATTGACCTCCCAACTCAGGTTGGAAGGGGAGAGGCTCTCACAGCAACTGTGAGACAGAGGAAATAGCCAAACCCAGGGGAGGACATTTTTCTCTTCTATGGCACAGGTGTGACATCTCCTGTAGGGTCACCATACGCAGAGAGCTAGAAATGCAAACACAGTGGAAGCTGCTCCCACTTTGCTAAGGTCCATGCCTCTGTAGGCTTCGCTATAATTACCAAGATGGTAAAAACGACAGCTATCATGACGACAATCACTCATCAAGCAAAGCGTTCGTGCTAGGCACGGCGCACACATCGTCTCCAACTCTCACATCCACTCTGTGAGGCAGGTAATCCTGCTCACTCTGCTGGCAAAGCAGCTGGGGCTCAAACAGGTGAGGTGACTTGCCCGAGGCTACACAGTTGGTCCGTGGCAGAAATGGGACATGAATCGTGGCCTTCTGAATTCACTGCCCACATCCCGAGCTCCTAGCCTGTTACAGGATATTGGAAAATGAGAAAGTAGGTGCTGATGGGCTCCAGAGCAAATCCAAGCTCACTGGCTGCTCCTGAGCTCTTGCTGCTTGCTGGCCAGCGTTCTCCACAGCAGCAGGTCACACGGCCTCAGGTCACACGGCCTCCTCAACGGCTCCCTCCTCCCTTGCATGGTGTAGTAGAGAGACTGTGCATTGCAGTTTGCCACTCTTGGTGCACTTGGGAAGACTGGGGCCATGTGATTATGTGTTGGCCAATGAAGTACAGTCAGAAGTGACGTAAGCCACTTCCAGGGCATGATGTGGCAATGCTGGAGGCCGTAGGTTAGCATGACATTGCTGCAAGATGGACTGCCCATGTGTGGCTGAGTTTGTGTACCTAAGAAATAAAGATTTATTGGATTCAGCTCCTGAATTTATAGGTCTGTTCATCACTGCTGCATAGCCTAGGCTAGTCTACCTGGGTGACACCCTCAAAGTATCATCTTATCTCCATCTCTCTCTGTTCTACAGTCAATCAACAGTCATTATTAAGCACCTCTGGTATGCAAGGCAGCAGAGATATGAGGGCAATCAAGACAGGCATGGTCCTGTTTCTCAGAGTCTGGTAGGAGTAGAGAGATAATAAATAAATAGACAATCAACATACAAATTAAATAATTACAACCATGGTACTTTGTATGAAGGAAACCAACACGTTTGCTGAGATTGAGAATTACGGGTAGTTAGAAGAGGGCTCTCCAGGGAGGTAAGTGTCTTAGAATGTAGGTGTTATCCTTAGTCAGATATGGCAAGGCCCACAGACCAGGAGACTATCGCCACTGCAAAGGTAGCTTGTTACACTCACAGATGAGGAGGGCATTGTCACACCACGGGGGTGGGGGCCACGTGGGGAGCATCGGGGCTGCTCTGGAGGCAGAGGAAGTGAGGGGAAAACATGAGTAAGAGCCTTTATCACAGCTTCTGAGGGAAGAAATGAGCAAGGCAGGGTCAGTGGGTTTAGGACAGGCTAGTTTGAATAATTTTGGTGGGCTCTAGAGCATAGGGTCTGTCTGTAGAGCAGCTCTAGAGCATACAGCTGCTGTCTGTACCTGTCCCTGGGGTGATTAGGACAGGTGGATGGTGACCCTGAGTGTAAGAGCCCCATAAAGGAGATGGTTGGGGATATGGGCTGTGGCTCGGTTGGTTTACACGTGAAAGGCATGCTTGAGGCAAGCCCATTACCGTCTCCAGGAATTGGCCAACCCTGGGATGGGCAGTCCCTCCAGGGTGAGTACGGCCCCAAGACGTTAAAGCATCAAATGCAGAAACTGGAAAACCTGGTTGTCACAGACATGCGAGCTGGGACCTGAATAAGGAGAATCCATCAGCCATGGAAAGAGCAGTAAGTCGTTCTCACAGAACAAGATAGAAAATCTAAGCAGTAAGAAGAGAAGGAGTCACCAGAAATGCAGGGAGAAGAACAAGTCAAGGGAAGAGAGAGGTCCACGCAGAAGAAAGGAGTGGGCAATTGTGTCCCATGCTGCTAAGAAGTGGAGTGAAATGAGAATAGGAAAGTATTCTCCTAAGGAAAAGAAAAATCTTGATAGAGCATTCTACCCACTACCTCCTCTTCTTCCCTACTTCCCTCACTGTGGGCTGGCTTCTTTGCCCAGAACCACCTTGTGAGGGTCACCAGGAGTCCCCCACTGTCACATCCAATGGCCTTTCTTTTGTCTTCACTTTCAACAGCTTCTCTGCAACATTAGGGGTGATGCCAAGGACAAAACAGACAAAAATACCTGCCCTCACGGTGCTGACATTCTAGCAGGGGAGAATCATGACCCAACAGACAAATGCATGATGTCAGGTAACATGGAGGCCCTGGGGAAGGTAAGGCAGGGAATGGAGAGAGGGCACAGAGGAAACGCAGGATGGGTTTCATTAGAAGTAGCTAGGAAAGGTCTCTCCCACTGTGCCTTGCGGCCACACTAAGAATGTGCACTTGATCCCAAAGCAAAGGGGAGGTTCCGAGACAGTTAAGGAGGGGAGTGGCATGAACTGATCTGTTTTATCACAAGGGCTGAGATGTGAAGTTGGCTGGTAAAAGGGGAGAGAGAGGGTGTCCAGATAGAAGGAAAAATGCAAGCGAAAGCCCAGAAGCATGATGGCGTAACATATAATTGTTGAACTCTTAGCAGTCTGACACTGCAGGAGTTGCAGGGGAGTGGGGGAGGGATGGATAAGAGCTTCACATTTCAGGACCTTGGTTGCCTCATCTATGAAATAGGAAATAAAACTGACATTTGCAGGATCAAAGAAGGCGTATATAAAATCCCAAGACCAACCTCCTGCAAGCAGCAGCCATTAACATATAATGCCTATTGTTAGGAGGATGACTTCCCAGTGAGGATTCAGCAGCTGGAAGACCACAGGCCCCACACTCTGGCTGATAACGCCTGTCATTTTCTTAAAGGTTGCACTGAACCCACCACGTGGAGCGAAGGCTACTTCTTGGGCTCGATTTAAAAGCTTCCCACTGTTTTCATAAAGATCTGTTGACATAATTTATTGGGAACTGTGTCCATTAACATTTCTAAGTGCTCAATACACCCCTCCCCAAACACCCTGGTAAATTAATCTTAATAAATACACAGCAGAAAAGACCATACTCGCTGATCAGTATGCGATGGTGTGTCTCCCCTGCTGCCTGTTGTGGGAATGGCTGGGGGTGTGGGACTGTGAGCTGCCTGAAGACAGAGAAGAAAGACGTTGCAAAGTGCCTTCTCCACTCACGGTCTAAGGAATCTGCACCCACCTTAGCCTCAGTGTCTCCACCTATCAGAAAACACGCAATAGGAAGTTTCCTAAGTCACTTTCACGGTTGTTGCCAAATTCGACCACTACATATACTTCTAATTATTAAATAACTCTCTTTAAAATAAATTCAGGTCTAACATCACTACCTTTGCTTCATTCTAGGCAAATTCAACTTTTAATGATAAAAACTACAATATCTGAGATAAGAGAAATATACTGAATTGGGTTAAAAGCAGATTACGCAACAAAGAAGAAAGTAACAGTGAACTGGAAAACACAATAATAGAATCAAGTAAAATTAAACACTGAAATTTTAAAAAAGAGATAGCAAAACATGAAAAAAGAGCATCACTGAGCTGTGGAAAACATCAAGTGACTTAATATATATAGAATCAGTGTCCCAAGGGAGAGAAGAAAGGAGAAGACAGAATAAACATTTGAACAATTAATAGCCAAGTACTCTCAAAATATTATGAAAACTCTACACACACAAATCCAAGAAGGTTAACAAATCACAAGAAGAAGAAACAAGAAGAAAACTATGCCAAGGCACAGCTTAACTAAATTGCTGAAAACCAGTGAGAAAATCATAAAAACAGCCAGAGGAAAAAAGGACACATTATATATACAGAGGAAACAGAGATAAGAATAACAGCATTATTTCTTATCAAAAATAATATAACCTAGAAAAAATATCCATAGATGAACCATATTCTGGACCATAAAAAAATACTCAATGATTTCATAAGGGTTCATATCATACAAAGTATATTCTCTGACCACGTGGAATTAAATTAGAAACCCATAATAGAAAATACCCAAATATTTGGTGACTAAAAATTCACTTCTAAATAACCTATGGGTCAAAGAAAAAATCAAGAGGGAAATATATTTTGAACTGAATAGAAATGAAAACACAACGTATCAAAATGTGTGGGATGCAGATACAGCAGTACTTAGAGGGTAATTCATAGCATAAATGCCCACATTAGAAGATATCAAATGAATGACTTCAGTGTCCAGCTTAAAAAACATTTAAGAAAGAAATAATATTGATCATACCAAATCTGTCCCCAAAAAACTTGAAGAGGAGGGAATATTTTGCAACTCATGTCTATGAGGCTAGCATTACCCTGATACCAAACAAAGACATTATAAGAAGACTACAGACCAATGTCCATCATAAACATAGATGAAAAATTTCATAGCAAATTTAAGCAAACTAAATTCATCAATAATACATCATGACTAAGTGGCAATGATCCAATGAATCCAAGGTTGGTTTACCATTTGAAAATCAACCTGTGTAATTTATAATAGTAATAGCCCATAAAAGAAAAACCATAAGATCATTTCAATGGATGCAGAAAAATTCTTTGATAAATCCCACATTTATCACCAATAAAAAAATAACTTACAGCAAACTAGGAATAGAGGGGAAATTCTTCAAACTGATAATGAGTGTCTATGAAAAAATGTCCAAATAAACATCATACTTAATAGTGAGAGACCCAGTACTTATCCCCTAAGGTCAGGAAGAAAGCAAGAATATCTAATTTCACCATTTCTAATCAACATTTTACAAGAGGTTCTATCCAGCACAATAAGAAAAGGAAAAAAAAGGAAAGAAAAGAAAAGGAATACATATTGGAAAAGAAAAGTTAAAACTGTATTTGCAGGTGAAATCATCATCTATGTAGAAAATTCTTTGGAATCTACAAAAAAAAACTATTACAACTACTAAGTAATTTTAGCAAGGCTGCAAAGCACAAGATCAATATGTAAAATTCAGTATTATTTCTATTGCATACTAATGGACTATTGAGACATTTAGAGTTAATAAAAACACTATTTACAATAGCATCAAAAATAATGACTACTTAGAGATAGATCTGACAAAAGATGTGCAAGGCCTGTGCAATGAAAACTACAAAACGTTACTGAAAGAAATTGTAAAAGACCTAAATCAATATAGAACTATATCATGTTCATGGTTTAAAAGACTCAGCATTTTAAGATGTCAATTTTCTCCAAATTAATCTATAGATTCAATGCACTCATAATCAAAATCTAAGTAGACTTTTTTGTAGAAATGACAACCTGATTTTAAAATTCATATGGAAATTCAAAAGATCTGTAATAACCAAAGCAACTTTAGAAAGTAGAATAAAGTTGGCTTAGAAATGTTAAATAACTTTCCCAATGTCAAATAAAGATTTTTCCCTTAAAAGACATTTGTAACTTATTGGGCACTCATTTTGCCTCCTCCCAGGACCTATTCTAGGTAGGTACTTTCAAATACATTTTCTCATTTCATCCTTACTATGACCTTATATATTTAGCAATTTTGGCTTCCTTTCACAGACAAGGAAATTGAGGCTCAGGTAAGTTAAGTGAGTTGCCCAAGATCACTCAGGTTCTGTTCATGTTCTTTAAGTTCATGAGCTTTAAGACCAAGAGAAGGATGAAGACTAACTCAGAATTTCTTTTCTTTCCTTCTCTTTCCTTCTTTGTTTCTTTCTTTGAAATAGAAAACACTATAAATAACACACTCACCTTAAGAATTGAGAAGAACCATCTTTGGACAGACAGGATAACTATTCTAAGGTGATAAAATAGGATGTGCTTAAAATCCCTTCCTCTTTTTCTTATGTAAGTATTTTTCACGTCAATGAATAACAGAATTTGCTTTCCTTTTCAGAGCACTTGTAATTAAAGTCTTTTTCAAGTGTTCTGACATCTACTTTGCTAAGATTTGTTCCCGTTTTCTCATGACAATGATCATATACCTACTTGATGATAGGCACCTACTATTAATATATAAAATGGCAGTACAACAAAAGTTTGCATGTAACACATTGTCAAGGCCCAGTAATGGCCTACTTCCAGTTTAATTTGCCATAACCCAATTCTATCCCAGAGAAGAATTTGGACAAGCTTTGAATTTGTTTTAATGGCATCTGGTTTATCATTCTAACAATCAGTCCCATGTATTAAAGATGTTCTCTACATTCAGCACAGTGATTGATGCTAATGCAAGGTATGAAAGAACATCTCTACCTCTCAGAGTGTTTTTCCTTGACAGTCCTATAAGAATCACCCGAATATCTTGTTTAATTTGTGTCTTAATGACTCCTATATCCAAACAAATACCTCCCTTCCCTGTTTCCTGAGAAAGAATTACACAATTCTACGCCCACTCATAACTCCTAAAAACTCATACTTATTCTCCTTATTCCTTCTACACCAACTAGTTCTACCAAAGAACCTGAGAAAAATATGCAAACATGCTGTCGCCAGGAGAAAGCTCTCTCCCACCTGCTTCTGAACACCCACCCTTCTGGCTACTTTTACTAAACCTTACATTACCGACTTGAGAACATTGGGGGCACATGGGCTACTTCATCTTCTGATGACAGCCACGTTGTAGGTCTACTCTTCCATCACGTTATCCCCTTCCCCAGTATAAAATACCCAAGAAGACAAATCTTTAGAAACTTCCCATTTCAAACTCTCCACCTTCAGCCCACTTATAACTTTATTCACCCACCATATGTAAGAAGAAAAGAAAATGAGAGATTATTTCATTTTTTAAATTTTTTTTAGAGACGGGATCTCTAAGTCAGATCATAGCTCACTGCAGCCTCGAACTCCTGGGTTCAAGTGATCCTCCGACCTCAGCCTCTCACGTAGCTGAGAATACAGGTGTAAACCACTGAGTTCTGTGAGGCTGGAAGATCTAAGAGCCCAGGGGTAAAAGACCTAGAATTCAGAGATAAGATAGACAGACTGGTTCCTCAGTGCTTCGGTCCTGACCAGGGGTGCGTGCGTCTTGACCAAGACAGGAGGGGATGGCTGGGACAGAAAAATGCCTTTGAGTCCACGTGGATGTGACATCTTAGATGTAGGTGAACAGTCCAAGGTTGAGATGAGAGAAGTGCCAAAAGTCAAGACCCAAATGAAAGAGTATGATTAACTGCGTCAGAAGCTGCTCAGAAGAATGTTGCAAGGTAAGTTCAGAGAAGTTGCTCAAAAACAAGACAAGATCAGTGAGAAGGTGTTAGGGTCCAGGTCACATGTGCAGCTGAATCTGATGACATAAAGGCTTGGGCATCCGGGAAAGATATCCTGAGGGATGTCACAAAAAAATGACCCATCAATGTAGCAAAAATTCCATCACTGCTTTTGAATTTTGACCATCCTGGGAGGTTCTATTTGTCCACAGACATGTCCAAAAGCCCTGGACAGCGTGGAGCACTGAATAGACTATACAATTCTCTCTGCTCACAGTTCCCCAGGGCCAGCCAGGAGAGGAAAGTCTGAGAATTTCTATGCTTCCTTTGAAATATATATGTCTTTGGTTATAACCAAGGGTTTGTTTTTTCCAGCAAATTATTTGTAAAGCTTGGCTCGAATGCTAACTTAACATCTCCTGCCAGGGGGAATGGGACAAGGAAGAAAAATCAGGGTCATTTCAACACCGATATCTACCCTGGGGCTCAGAGTCTGCTTGTTTCCTTGAAGCCCTCTAGCCTGAAAAGGAGAGCGCTGATGCCTTGCCTACCTGGTCACAGCCAGAGGCAGTGGAATCAGGAGGCTCCGGGGCAACATCGCCACTTCTCTCCTATCGGCATGTTCCTCGCAGGAGTGTTCCGACACATCTATGCATGCATTTGACAAGGCAGTTGTGAAATATGAAGTTCAGAGGGCTGTACCTTTAAACTAAGCCCAAGACTGTTAAAACTGTCCCCAAAGACCACATGCTAGAATTCTCTAGTCAGATTTTGCTTCTCCTACTCCATGTAACCCAGTATAGCACCTCGTGGTCTTCTGTTTTCAGCCTCACTATTTTGTAGGAAATAAATTTGAAGGGACCGGGACCACCCATGCAGCATAGTACACAACTAGGAGAGGGACTAATGTCAATCAACAAATATAAACTTGTATTTGATATATGCCTCTGGGTATATTATGTATGCCCAGTGAATAGTAGATACCAAGAACTAGAAGATACATTTCTGACTTGTAGAAAAACTATCTGAAAAAGCCAAGATAGCAAGTGATAGTAACTAAACCTTACCTATCACCCTCTCCCTCCTTCACTGTCCTCTAACCATGCTAACCCTTATCTCTACCCAGAACACACCAGCTCATGACTACCTCAAGGACTGTTCGCCTGTGGTTCCTTCTACCTGGAACTCTCTTCCCCGGGTCTTCACCAGGCTCACTCTTTCTTAGAAGGGCACCCACTGGCACCCACACTTAAAGGTTCCCAACCTTCCTTGATTTCATTGTTTCAGAGTCTTCCCCCACCATGATATGAAACTATTTTTTATTTCTTTCTTTATTTTCTTTCTCCCTTACTAGAATCAAAATTATCTGAGAGAAGACAGCTTGTTTGTTTCATTATCCACGTAGTTTCCAGTGTCTTCCACATAGTAGGCACTCAACAAATATTTGTGGAAGGAAGAACAAGAGGGAAGAAGAAAAGAAGGCAGTATGAGCTTCAGAAGCATTCGAAGAAGGCAGAAATTACTGGGGACTGAACGGTCATGGGGAGTTTCGCCCAGGGGATGAACTTGAACCTGGGCCTTGGACAATGGGAAAATGATTTGGACATATCCAGGAGCCTATAATCTCCTCTAGGGGAGGCCATCTATAGGTAGCTGATACCTATGGAACATGGTACCAAAGGAAAGCTTTGGTGGCACAGAAATGTAGCAAATGTTTATCAAGCAAAAAGCATGTGCCCAAAGGATGCTCTGATTAATGAACCAAGAACCAGTCATAATCATTTCTGTCAATCTTCCGCGTGACATTTTACTCCAATTTTAGTAAAGGGAACAAGACTATTCCCAATCTTGATCTTTTAAGAGCTGGTCAGTACTGGGCTCTGTTCTCTCAAATCTCAAAAATAGTTGTTCTCAGGAACTTCCATGAGCCACTGAGAGTCTGGAGCCAGATCAGCATCATGGACTCAGGCAGCCTCTCCCTCCTCCACAGCTCAGCAAGGGAAGCCTTCTGGGAACCACTCCAGAAACTCAAGCCCTGAAGCACCTTCTAGAAACTGGGGCAGGAAACCAGCATTTGTTGAGCACATAGAATGTGCTAGGTACTATGCCTAATTCATGTTAATTTATGGAACGTTCACAATAATTCCTAGAAATAGGTCTTGTTTTCCAAATTTTACAGAAGAGGAATCCATATTGTAGTTGACAATCCAGTTTTGTCTATTTATTTTTGTTGTGCTGTTGCATTTTTAAAATTATCTTCATCATCTCTTCCTATGTTTAAGAGTTCCCCATTTCTTGGAGAGAAAAAGAGGCTACCTCCAAGGGGTTGAAAAGACCCAATATGTACTTTCCCGGCCTCCCTTGCTACTTAGGCAAGAGCATGTGACCTGGGCTTGGCCAATCAGATGCATCAGACATAGATTTTGAATTAGGAAACAGGGACAGTGCAGATGCCATCTTGGGAGCAATAACACCATGGCAACATTCAGTGCCCCTAGTGGGGGCAATATCAGGGTCCTCCCAGGACAGCTTTTGTGGCATGGTTTTAGGGGTGGTCCTGTCTCTCTTTGTCTCTGCTCATTTTCTGAGCAAGTTTCTCAGACACCCTGGAAATTCTATGAGCTTCCTTTCAATATGTTTATTTGCTGCTAGAATCATTTAGAATTGGGTTCTTTTGTTTGCAACTAAGAACTCAGGCTGATTCAGCCTCAGGGAAAACAAGCAAGTCCCAGTTCGGGAGAGGCAGAGCTAGGATTTGCATGCTGGTCAATCTCAAGACAAAGCTCAGGCATTTTCCACTGTGGCTACACTGCTCTGAGGGAAAACACTGTAAAAACCGTCATCCCGTCTTACAGAGGAGGCACAGAGGAGAGGGAATCACCCTGCCTGGAAGTGACTAGGGCCCGGGTCTGAGCTCCAAGCTCCTGGTTCTTTCTAACTCACCACAGTCACCTACCCACCCCCCCATTCTCCACCACCACTGCTTCACTTCCCGATGTAGAAATCCTGTTGCGGACTAGCTGAGGAGCCCACATTAGAGGGAATGAGAAGCCTGCAGATAAGTCAAAGCAGGGGAGTGTGACACCAGCGAGCAGAGGTAGGTGGGGGCTCGCTGGACTTTGGCCACCTCTGAAACCCTCTTCTCAGAACAAGACACTGACAGTTCCTGGAAGGCTGAGAGAGGGGATGAATGATTGGGAGCAAGAAGGGAGGACACTGGCAGGAAGCGACAGTCACCGAGCTGTCACACTGAGCTGCTCTGATCCTATTTCCTCATGTGCAGAAAGGGGATAACACCACTGACGGCACAGGTCTGAGAAAATCAGCAGCAGCAATTTTAGCCACAACATGCAGCGCCGAATATGTGCCACACCCTATTTTAAGTGCTTTCCATATATGGATCCTTTCAATCCTCACCAAAACCTTATGAAATGGGTACTTTTGTGATCTCTGTTTTCTGATGAGAAACTGGGGCACAGAAAGGTTAAGTAACTTGTCCAGTGACAGCAAATAATTGGCAGAGCTAGGATCTGAACCCAGGCATTCAAGTTCCAAAATCCAAGCTCTTCCGTCCTCTGCTAATCAAGTATTACAATGCAGGCACAATAGAGCTTTGTGACTAAAAATTGCTTTGCACGTATTAGCTAACAATGTACTTAATGCCATGATAGATTGGAGGCTCCACAAAGGTTGACTTAGATCTGTGTTCAAGGGCAGCACCCAGCACCATGTTTAACCTAGAGGGAGCACGTAGAGCCACTCAGTGGGATGGGTGGATGGACGGATGGATGGACGAATAGATGAATAAACACATAAGATGAGGATTCAGATGGTGGCAGGGGAGATGAAAAGGAAAGAGCCATTTGGAACCGGGAAAGAGTAGAACATAGAAACAAGGCTTTAAATAGGGATCCTCTGATGCATGCTTGAAAAGCCCTCAGCCAGATTTCCAAAAGAAATTTGCAAATTGCACTTATATATCTTCCGTATAAAAAACACTTGATAAATGTTCAGTTTCTTCTTTCGTGCCTTCATGTATCGACGGTGCACACAATGTGGAAACGTAAGCAAAGATGAGAGAACACCTGGTCGCACGTATGCATAGTGATGGGTGTACCTAGGTTTCGGTAGAACAACATAATCCCACAGGTGTGCCTAGCTGTTGGTGCGCACAGTTGTGCAAGGAAGTAATTTTACGTGTGCGTACAATTGGGCATGTCAATGAGTGTTTGCAGGATCGTGTGCATGTGCACATGTGCACACAGTTACTAATGGGCTGACACTTATTTAGAGCTTACTATGTGCCAGGCTCTGTCCTAAGCACGTTGCAAGTATCACCTAATTTAATCCTCATGGTGTTGATGGATGCACCCGGTTATGCACCTGTATACGGCTCTGTCTGAGCTATGCATACACAGATTTCTATTAGGTAAGCACAGGCTCAGGCTGGCTGTCAATTTTCTGCTGCTTAACCCAAGCTACATGAATAACGCCACGAAGGCACACTTCCCTGGACTGGAAGCGGTAACAATGAATTAAAAGATAGATCATAAAATCCTTTCAAAATACCATCCACTTAAGAAACAGCAGACACCCAGCTTGCGTTTTCTTGCTGTGTAAACACATTCCCACCACCCCACTCACTTAAATAAGGCTCACTCCACTTCGGCATCCCCGCAAACACATTTTTTACAGTTTCTTTTTCAAAAACAAGATTGCTCCCTCGGCAACTGTTTCCAAGCACATTCCCTCATTCTGGGAGAGAGAAGGAGAAAAAAAAAAAAAAAAGCAGAGAAAGGCTCTTGTTACTATACAGGGAACACAGAACAGGGGCACGGACGGGAAGCAGGGAAGAGGTAGAAAAGCAAATGATATGTTCTTCACCACGTGGGACTCAACCAAATGTCTCCTGACCCAGCAATGTTTCCTCCGGGCCCAGCCATTGCCACTTAGTTCAAAGGCTGTGGTCCGGGTACCCCGATTAGCACCATGTTCTACCCCCGCCACGTATGCATGCATGCACAATGCACACACACACACACACAAACACACAGACACAATTAAAGGTCAGAGGCCACTCCTGAAGGAGGCTGGTGGAGATAATGCACAGATCGAAGTCATTTCCCTTAGAGAGGGGACAACTCGTGAACAGTGCCATTTTCTCAACATTATGCTGACAACTCAACAGCCACAGAAATAGTCCCAGAGTGAGGGGAAGGGGTAAGAGACTAGATGAGACGAAGCTGCCATCTTTTTCTATTCCAATCCGCTTCGCTCCAATCTATGCCTGTAATCCAATCAATAATTCCATTCCTCCAATTCATTACATTCCAGTCTATTCTGTTCTAAGCCATTCCATCCCATGCAAGTCCAATTCATCCCATTCAGTCCCAGTTCAATCCGTTCTGTCCTAATCCACTTCCATTCCATCTTGTTCCTCTGCAACCCAACCTCTTGCATTTCAAGCCATTCTGGCCCAGTTCATTCCATTCCATTAGATCTCACCCCGTTTCATTACTTCATTGTCTTTTTAATCATTTTAATCTGTGCCAGTAACTCCTACAGGAAGTATCTCACCAGCATCTACGATGTGAGCAGCCATGTGCCCAGTGAGGGATGTGAAGAGAAGGACAGGGTCCCCATCTTTGCAGTCTTCTTGGGGGAGTGGAAACAGCCCTTACAGAACAACGTGAGAACCGTGTAACCCTGTTTGTCTTCAAAGGCCCAGGTAAATCAAGAATCAAGGGCAAAGGAAAAGACCCTAAACCTGGAATCCTCACTCTCTACACAGGTCATGAGTGAGGAACCAAGACTGCTTTGGTGCTGTGCAGAGTAGAGGCAAGAAGCTAGACTAATAAGCGGTCAAATTCCAGATCCTCTCCTTAGCAGGCGTATTAGACAGGGTTATGCCGCTGCACCCAACAGCCTCAAAAACCTCAATGTCTTAAACCAACATAAAGTTATATCTCACTCACAATTCACGTGTCTTATACATTGACTGGGGGCTCTGCTCTGTCCTCATTGTCAAGAACCAGCCGACAGAGCAACCTCTGTCTGGAACATTGCCCGTCACCACGGCAGAGGAGAAAAACACATGGCAAATTGTGCATTGGCTCCTAAAGCTGCCACCCAGAAGGGGTCCACTTTGTTTCTGCTCACATTTGACTGTCCTGAGTGAGTCACAGGCTCCTACCGCCATTCAAAGGTCAGAGAAGAGAAACCACACTTTGGAAGGGACAAAGACCAGGAAAATTCTCATGTGCTTGGGAGGAGAACTGGAAATATTGGGCAAGCAGTGCTGATGACTACCGTGCCAGCTAGGTACCTGTAGACCCCTACCTTGAAGTTCCTTAAGCCTCAATCTTCTCATCTGTAGAATGGTGATAATAAGAATCTACTTCTTAGGTTTGTTAAAAATATTAAATGAGATAGGTATAGAAAGAAGCCAGCACATAGTAGGCACTTAATGTATATTAATTCCCTTCCCCGAGCCTCTGCATATATCTCCCTGCCAAAATCCTTATAAAAACATCAGAGAGACAAGCTAGACGGCTGTCATCTGGGAACAAAGAGGAGCTTTCAGCCCACCCCTACCCCCATTCCCACCCCAGCCTTCAGATCTGTTGCCTCTATTTGCAACAGGAGCTCCAGCCACGTGCCTGTTGATGAACCATCTGCTTCACAAATGTAATTATATCACAACACTGATTTCTGATGGGCACAGACCAATACCCAGAGATGCTTCGTTCCCAAATGCTGCAGAAAAAAGTACCATAATCCCCAGAGCAGAAGTGTAACCAAAATGAAGGATCATCAAGTCCAGCATTTTTCTCCTGCTCCAGAGGAGACTGGCAAATGCCCTGGAACATCAGGTCTGAGCCCCTCCAGAGGGTCACATTTCCCTGCTTGCTGGAGCTTGTAATGGGATGGAATTGGTACTGTGGGGCATGTTTTTGTCTTTTCTAAAGACGCCATGGGAAACAGGGCCTTTGGGCCCCCTCCCTTGTGGAAGTCACGCATTGGCGCTCCACCATGAGTTCCTTCAACAATGGGCACAGCACAGCTGCACAAACGCTGCACCTGGCAGAACCAAGAACAGGAAGGTTCCGTGTCTACTGATTTATACAACCAACATTTAGCAAGCACCTCCTCTGGGCTGGGCCTTGGAATAAAATTACAATTCTCCATCCCTAAGTGGATTGCAACTAATGAGCTTTCCATCAAAAGCCCAATATAGAAGCAAACATTGAAAAGCACGCCCTGTTTTAGACATGTGCTGTTTTTCCTGGTGGAGATCTATATCCATTTCCTATGGCTGTTGTGACAAACTACCACAAACTTAGTGGCTTAAAACAATACACATTTATTTTCTTACATTTCCGGAAGTCCGAAGTCCAAAACAGGTCTCACCTGGCTAAAATCAAGGTGTCGGGAGAGCGTCATTCCTTTCTGAAGACTTTAGGGCAGAATTGTTTTCTTACCTTTTTCAGCCTCTAGTGACTGTGATATTTTTGTGCTCATGGCCCCCTCCCATTTTCAGAGTCAGCAGTGGTCGACTGAGCCTCACGATGCATCCCTCTGCCAGGCTTCTACCTACTCCTTCTACATTCAGAGGGCCTTTGTGGTTGTATTGTCTGACCGTAAGAAACCAGGCTAATCTGCTCGTTAAAGTCAAATGACTAGTAACCTTAATTCTATCTGCAACCTCAATTCTCTCTTGCCACGTAACATAACATATTCACATAGTTTCCAGTGATTAGGCTGTGGACATCTTTGGGGAATCATTATTCTACCACCCACCTCTCTGCTTCCTTCTTCTGATACAGTCTCGATCAACCCATCAAACTGAGTGTTCCTTCCTTGCCTGCAAAGGACTGAACGTGTGACCCAGAGTAGGCCTGGGATTTAACCCTGCCCCTGGGTTTTGAATCTTGAGTTAGTGCCCCAAGCATGGAAAACAGTTGAAGTTCAATCATCTCAATGACAGTTGCAGATCTCTGAAACTTCCCAGAGACAACCACCATCCTAAAATGTGGTTGTCTAGGATGGCCTCTGATTCTGTAAGCTGTCCCACATTTCTTCCAATAGATCATGTATTGGTTTGTTATCCAGAGTTAGTTTCTGTTGCTTGCAACCCGTGAGCCCTGACAGATTCAAATCCAAATAGAGACACAGGGAGACAAGCAGAGAAACCTACCAAGACTACAGTTAAGGGAGCACATGGAGAACCTCTCCTGACTTGCATGAAGGACAGAAGATTTATTCTTGGGGGGGGGGGGCAGGGAAGAAGTGAGTCTGAAATAAACAGCATGACTAGATAAATTTATTTCTAGGGAGTGGTAGACTTTTATACGCATCTTTGGTTATTTTTATAGTTCCATTGTTGGAACTAGCCCCTTTTATTTATTTACACTGAATGAAAAAGCAGTATGATAATATGCATGAAATAAGGTTTCTGCTTCGTTTTCTTCCCTGATCTTTTTCTTGCACAGTTTAATCTAGGGAGCCACACTGATCCCTAGAGGCAAAGGCTGCAGAACTGACTGCAGTTCCCGTCCATTCATTCATTCTAACACCTACTATGTGCCAAAAACCCTGGGGATATGGAGATGAGAAAGTCTGAGCCCCTGGACCCAAGGGTCCTATTTACTTATTTAATATTTACCTAAAAAAAATGTCCTGAGAATATCTACTTTGAGCCAGCCAATGCATGGTCCTGTTCTCATGAAAATTAAAGTCTAATTATAAAGGCTATAAAGTGGGCATGTACTGACATGCAGCAGAGAAATCTATTTTTCTGAATGAGACAAGTGCATTTGGCTAATTTATAAGCATATGAAATGTATTTAGTTCAAGAGCTTGTAAAGAGTTTGTAAATTATGCAGTCATGTAAATTTGGAAATATTCTTTATATAACGAGAGTAGAGACAGATCCTAATTGAGGGGATTTGAGGTAACATGTCTGGGTGGATAAGATATATAAAGACGCAGGTGAAATAATAAGGATACATCAACAGAAGCTTTATAGTCTTTTGACCATAAGAAAAAAGTGAGCTGCTTGTTGTTGAAGCAAATAGAGAGATAATGTGGCCCTTTGAAAATCAAAGAGATCAGCCACCACTCGTGGCTGTCCCAATTATGGTGCTCTCTCCTCATGTTAATGATAATACAAAAAGAAAATTCATATGCAAGTGAATTCAGTAATAATTGGAGGCAAGCTAACCCAAAGTCTGCTGGTTCCACCTTGGAAAAAATTGGGATGGAGTTTGGGAGTGGTTTGAGATGAAGGCCAAGTGGAAGGTAACATGCAGAAAGCTTACTGGGGAATTCAATAAGAAGGATAGGCCAAGATCGTATTTTTGATTGCATCGTAGATATGATACCTACCTCGGGTTTCTGCCATGGCTATGGTTGAAACCAGACTAAGTGAATCCAGTGTTCATGTATGCACATGACGTTACCTGCCCTGCTTGCCACCATACCTGCTTGAGGAGGTGGGGAGCCCGAGACAGTGCATCTCAAATGTTGCTGTGTGGATGAATCATCTCATTATTAAAATGCATATTCTGATTCAGTAGTTCTGGGTTAGGGCTGAAATTCTGCATCTCTAACAACTTCCCAGGTGATCATGATGCTACAGGTCCCCAGAACACACCTTGAGGAGCAAGGCTGGGAGGAGACAGATCCCATTGTCTCAGACGCTGTTGTGAATCCTCTTCCTTAGCTACCCTCCCCCTGCCCCCTTCTCTTGCTGCTGCCAAAGAGGGCACAAGTCAGGCACAACAGTGAAGGATGGCACGTGATCCGGGGGACCGAGGTCACCATGTGTAAGGAGAAGGGAGAGAGCAGGAGAAGGAATCTGAGTCTGCCTTGGGGTGTCTGGGAAGGCTGTTCACAAGGGACATTGGAGCTCACTCTTGAAGGGGGAGTGGAAGTTTGCCAAGCCAAGGAGGGAGAGGATGGCAGTACGTACAGATGAGACAGCACAAGACAAGACAGAAGCGTGAGCAAATGCAGTAGATTTGGGGAACGACTGAAATGTCAATATGTGTGAAGAGTAGTGGGACTTCCTTAGAAGTCAATCTTGGCCAGAGTGAGACTGGACTCTTAACCAAGAAAAATAGGCTTGGTTTAAAAAAAAAAAAAAAAAGATTACGATGATGATGATGACTACTGAGTGCTTCCTTCGTGTTGGGCACTGTGTTAAGCTCTTTTCATGATTATCTCTTGAACATCACAGTAATCCCCATTTTAGAGTTGGGAAAAGAGAGGCTCAGAGATGCAAAGTAACTTCCCCAGGGTCAAGAAGTTAACCAATGAGGGGCCAGAAATTGACCCAAGGCAACTGGATTTCAGGTAGCATGAGCTTAACCACTGTGCCTCCTATCCTCAACCTGGAGATGCAGTGGCCACCCTAGCCCTGCTGGAAGGTGAAACCCTCTGGTCAGTGAGCATGAGCAACGAGGCCCAAGGCATTGAACCACACTCTCCCCACATGGGTCCCCTCATCTCTACCCCTAGCTGCCCTTCAACGCCAGGCTCAGGACATCAGCCTGGTGAGCTGGAGTCCCTGCTCTTTTCCCCAAACGTTTGTCTCCCATCAGGAGAGCTTGAGAAGGGGCATGTGGCAATAACAGGGTTCACAGTGCCAAGGCAGCTCATATCTAACTGGCTGAGGGCATTGCTTCCCCTCATTTATTCCTGTTTCATCCCTTCCCCAGCCACAGCAGTAAATATCCCTTCGCCCAGAACACCTGCTGCTGCTGGTGGATGAAAGGGTGTTGCACTTCCGTCACCGAGGGTAGAGAAGGCACTGACGTCAGAAGTCAGAGCTGTTGGAGTTACATAATCCCAGAAGCTGCCTGAGCGTGGAATAAGGCCATATTTAACCTCAGGGGAGCTAAAAATAGGCAAATAGAATTTTATTTCCCCACAAACTTTTTAGGCTTTCAGTAATATTTTCTTAGTGATCCTAAGCTAGGATTGTGTGTGGCCTCAGGCAATTCTTCACTTTTAAATTATGATCCCTAGGAAATAAATGTGGTCTCTATGCGTGGCAGGCTCATGGTGCATTTGTGTACTTGTGTGTACGAGTGTGTGAATGAGGATGTGTGTGTGTGGACATAGATATAGAAATACGTATACACATATAGAATGAATGTCGGCTGTGGTTTGCTGAGGTGAGGTGGTAGACGGGTGTCAATGTGACCTGAGCAGGTACGTGCGTGTGAGGTATGTGCGTTCTGTGAGTGAGAAGGTTTCGACACAGGTGTGTGGAATATGTCTGCAGCTAAGAGCACGAGTTGTGTGGGTGTGCTGTAGAAACCATGCAGGGTATGTGTAGTGTTGATGTGTCTGCAAGAGTCTGTAAAGGGTATGTGAGCCTGAGGCATTTCACCTTCTCTTGCTTACGTGAGCGTGTGGCAGACGTATTCCACTGAGTGTGGGGAATGTATATTTGTGTATATTTAGGTGTGTGGAAAACGTACGTAAGCAGTGTGATGTGTAGGGGTGATGTGCTGGGAGTGTGAGTGGAGCACACAGGTGACGCAGGTGTGTGCTGGAAGGTGTGTGCATGCGTGTGTGTGGGTGTGTGTGTGTGGTGCATGCTGTGGGTGATGATACCAGGAAAGATGATCACGGAGTCCTGAGTGCCCCTTCACAATGTTTAGAACATTCTAGATCCTTCTCCAACATCTTTCCAGAGACCTATTTGAAGGTGTTCTCCAGAATGCAGACCCACAGCTCTCCTTTGCCCCTCTGAGACCCGAGCCCCTAATTACCTCCTCTTTCCAGGGGCAGGTAGCATTTTCTGATACACATGGGCTTCTCTCAACCTCTGCTCTATAGGCAGAGATTTTCTCACCTGGTGGAGATGATCAAAAACCAACCAAAACCCAAAAAATCTATCATGGGCAGAAACAGCCTAGAGTTAAAGCTCAGTTCACACTTTCCCATAAGAATTAAGAAAATGCAATATGGCTTACAAAAATTCCCCTAGCCTTAGGGTTTCTAGTTCTTGCTCATCACTGTTTTCTGGTCTGGACTTGAGAAAACCCTTCCTCTTCTTCATTCTGGAATCTTAACTCTTACCCCCTCCAGCCATGTGTTTATGCGTTTAACTCTTCAGTGGCTCCTCACGGCCCTTGAACGGCGTCCAATCAATCTCCTTAGCATACCATCCAGGACCCATCACAACCTGGCGCTGCTACCATCTAATTTCCTGCCATTCTTCCATGCCACCATGTCTGTTCGGCCCACCAGTCTACTGACAGACTGTCCCTCAAAGGTGATGTTATTGCAGTTAAAAAAAAAATCCACCTTGCTGTTGTTTGTGCTCAATAATTCAGTCCCTCTTTTCTTCTGCAAGGACACATCCTACTATATTCATTCATTCATTCAAAATATTTTGAGCAATTAATAGGTTCCAAGAGCTCAATTAGGTTCCGGAATGTGTCAACCAAAAGAATAATGCTTCCTGCCATTGCAAAGCTTATAGATTAAAATAAACTGAAATCAGACTTTTCTCCAGAAATTTAGTCCCATAACCTGTGCCTGAATCTGAAGCAAAGAAGAATTTAAAGAAAAGATCCCATCCATCAGGTTGATGCCCCATCAGTCACAGGTGAAGTATGAATTCAGGATCAGGCACATCTAGGTTCGAAACTCAACTCTGCCGATGTTAAGATGTGCGGTTTGGGGCGGGTTTTAAGACCCTGTGCCTCAATAGCTTTGTGTAATAAACCTACCTCAAAGGGTTGAATGAGATACTGCCTCACTGTAAGGGCTTAATAAATGTTGGCTTTAAAAGCTATGCACCTCATTTCCTTCTAAGGGGCTTGGATTATGTTCCTTTCACATCCTGAATACAGGAATTATGGTTTCAGTTAAGAGCGTCATCCACTGGGCTAAGGCCTCCAGTGTCTTCTCAATTCAAATAATAATTTTCACTGTGAATTTTAATGATGTACTAGAATTTTAATTCTACAAAGACAGGGATTTCTTTCGTCTGTTTTGTTCACTGATATAACTTCAATGTCTAGAACAGTGCCTGGCACACAGTAAGTGCTCAGTAAGTACCTAAGGTAATAAATGCTGCACCTATCAGCAAATTGCAGAAATTAATCTCTCCAATCATTATTACTATTAACTGTCACTTTCCACATGCCCTATACAATGTGCTCCACACCTCATCTCTAATCCTCTCAACAAAATCACGAAGGAAGTTCTGATTATTCCCTTCTGTAGGCGAGCAAGCTAAGTTAGCTTGGACTCGGTGAGTTTAGCAACTTGCCCCTCACAGCCACTAAACTACGAAGTGCTAGAAGTGGGATTTGAAAGCAGGCTGGTTCCAACACTGCACTGCAATCCAGGTGCTCCTGTGGTTTCCTGGGGAGAAGCTGAGAACCCTCTTCCCCCTCACCCCTCTGATGGGGTTTGCAACCCACATGGTGAGGAGCACAAGAAAGGATGCTGACATTAAAGAAACAATGGGGCCAAAGATGCATTGGCAGTAACTGCCGGAAAATCATGACACTAATTAAGAAAGATGCTCTTTGTTCTGCCAAAAAGCTCTATCTTCTCGCAGGGATCAATAAATCAAAAATAATTGTTTACTTTGTCTCAGTGCCTTCCCTTCCTTCTTGCCTGCATTTGTTTTCCTTCTTCCTTTGTATAATGTGAAAGTTGATGAAGGAGCCTCATTTTCACTAATGAAAGAAACTTAATTTTTGGGCACTATATCCCTCATTAAGAAGAACAAAATCCACTTAGTGGTGGCTTCTGCTGCCCTCCATTTGTCCAAACCAAGGCCCAAGATCAACATAAGCCTGGTTTTAGCACAAAATTTAAGCCTCTATTGAATCTATTTCTATCATGTTGGGAAAGACATTTAATGACAGATGGTAAAAGTCACTAAAAATAATAGCAGCTCTCTCTTCTCTCATATTTCTTGTTCCACCACTTCTCCACCATGCCCCAACCCTGATAGCACACACTTGGCCGACAGTGAGGTGGCCCCAAAGAACCTGGAACCTAGAAACCAGGTGACCTGCTGAATACAAGATGGACACCAGAGCAGAGGAAGGTGATGTCAACTTAAAGAACTAGCCAAACAACAACAACAAAAACCTCCCAAGCTAGGATGTAACACTAATCTATCCACAGGAAGAGTTTCTGCTCAACAACAAATAGGGTAAAAGGAAGAAGGAAGAAGGAAGAAGACATTGGCCATCCCTCCTAGGACATCCGGTGCCCTAACCAGCCAACCGGAGTCTATTTTATGGCACAGGTAATAGGTCAAGTGGTATGGTGGCAAATATCTAGCAATCAGATTTTGGGAGGATAAAATAAGTCCTAATTTGTAAGATTTGCCAATTATCCTGGTGTAAATACTCCCACCCATGGCCACCTGCAAGCATTCTACGTGAAGTCACTGAATGTGTGGATGTAGGAAGAGATGTGTACAATTGGTTCTTAGGAGTCAAAAGAATCTGGTTCCAGCATCCCGAGTGGTACTGCCTCAGAGGTCTTTTGATTGTAATTTAGAACCCTTGTGCTTTGGCCCATGGGAGAGAATTCACCTGCTTCCACATTACCTGCATGATGGTTGGCTCTTCTTTTCAATGGGGACAGATGCATTTTCATGATGGTTTATACATCAGTCTAGTGGGAATCAGTCCCTGGAGCCAGGTCACACCCATAGGGACAGTGGGCAAGGCTGGGGAGCACAGCTGGAGCACAGTGACCAGACCACAGTACGGCTTCCCACTGGGGACCCCTGCAGCTGGCCCACTGGCCTTTCCTCTGCCTCTTGTGAAATCCAAATCACCCTCTGTTGTACTGTTTGCTTCCTTCCTTATCAGTTTCTCCTGGTAGGCTCTGAACTACAGAAGGATAAGTATAGGGATATACATGCATCCATGGCACACTGAGGTGTCAGGCTAACAGCTTTCATTAATATGTTAAGTGATCAGGCTAATTAGAGTAAAGGGAACAGCCACCAAGGCCCTTCATCCACCCACCCACACACACTGCTGAGTTCATGCTCACCAACCTGAATATATCTTCTCCCCTTAGAAATATAGAAAGAGGACTTACAAAGGGCCTCATATCCCTGTTACAGTCTCAATAGCATCCTGACTCATGTCCCCTCGAAGAAAAAAAGAAAATTCCTAACTGTGCTCATGTGCTTACCTGGGTTCAAAGTGGTAAGGTTTTTGCATCACCATGGAAACATCCCCCACCCCTCGGTGAAATAATGAGATAGTAATAAAATAAAGGTAATAATGAGATGGTAATAAAATAATGAACTTGGGGTAAACAAAAGGCAGAAAATGATTTTGCGTAATTTTCCAGATGATGGAAAATCAAAAGGTCTCTTTGGCAGGGGGAGAGGGAGTGCATTGTCTGCAGACCCCACAGGAGGGGCAGGATAACTACAGACAACTCTAATATCGAGACTCGGAGTCCCTCTGCAGCTGGCCACAGAAGTGTATGACAAATTGGGTTCTGATTACCTGCATCTAGCCAGAGTATGAAAACCAAGTGGAGCCTGGCAGAACTCAGAAACTGCAGAGAATTAAACTTCCTGGATAAGGCAGTACAGTTTGGAGGACTCAAATGGTACAGCTATAGAAGGGAACACGTGGGCTTAGGGAAGACTTCATAAGTAGCTGGGGCTACACCATTCAGCTTGGTCATGCTAAACACCTCATTTCTAGCCAAATTATGATGATTTCTAGGCTCCTGCTTCCCCCAGTCCACATCCCGACAAGGAAGACCTAGCAGACAAGTCACCAGCAGAACCACCTCCAACTACAGCTACAGGTTCAAGGATGAGCCCCAGAAACGTTCCCAGAATGGGGACGCTGTAACATTGCTTCAGGTAGAAGAGAAAGCTGTGTTCATTTCAGCTCGCGTGGTGGGGAATCTGCCCACCATCTGAGTTAATTTCCTGTTTCAGTCTGGAAGATCTGCAGATCTGTACCTCCTGGGTTATCGACATGAACTCTCATTCTCAGTGTCCAGTGTCACTGCCGTAAAGGACACGGGAGGCAGCACGGACAGTGACTGGCCACTGAGTTTGCAGACAAACCCCATGACATGACTTGTCTATTTTCTCATTTGACTAACAACAAGCCATGGTGATAAACCTCAATTAATTCAAAGGCTTAAGTGGGAAACTAGGAATAGAGGTATGCAGGAGTTCTCCATGCCACCTTTGTGACTTTTCTGCAAATCTAAACTACTCTAAAGCAAAACGTTTAAAAACAAAAGGCTGTAAGTGATTTCCAGTTCACTGAGATTTTGTGTGCGGCTCAGGCTCACAAAGTGATTGCTCTAACTGCCAAGTCAGGTGCATTATTTCTCCTATTTAAAACTCTTGATTGTCATTATTTCTTATTATATTGTATATTAATAAAAAAACTGTATAGAAACAAGATTGAAAGGAAATAAGCAAGAATGATAACAATGATTGCCTTTAGATGGTGGGATCCCATAGGTAGGGTACAGGGTTTTGTTTTTTTGTTTTTTTCCTCTCACTTCTTTAACTTTTCTTTTCCTTCTAAATTTTCCATGATTACTTTTAAAGGACAAGGGGATTTTGAAAAAGGCTTCACTCTTGTCCTACCACCTACACGGTGAAGCTCCTTAAGTAATAGACCAGGGCCTTCCTGATCTGGCCCTGTTTCTCCAGTGTCATCATCCACCGCTCCCCCTCCCCCTTTAGATGCCAATATTTCCCAATAATTCTAAGTGTCCACAGTTGTGCCAGCCATGCTCTGTGGCATTATACCTCATAGCTTTTGTACACCCAATGCTATAGCTTCAAATGCCTTCCACCTTCCTCGTCCCATTGCTGGATGTTTCATTATAAACCTATCTGGAAACCTTCCCTGACCATACCAACCCTCTCTGCAAAATTCTCACTCTCCCCCCACTGCCACACACATTTCTATCATTGCGCTTGTCACACTGATTGATACTGATCTGTTTGCATGTTTAGGCAGACTATGAGATCTCTGCGGCAAGGGTGGTATCAGATGGATCACTGCATCCCTAGTGCCCAGTGCAGTGCCCGGCATACGGGACTTGCTGTAAGAAATCTCTGTTGGGTGGATGTATTCAATGGACAAATGAAGAGATGTTTGGCTACTCCCAGAAGGGACCACGAGGCAAAGCCAAAGCAGAGAGCCAGGGCCACGCTGGGTGGCCAGGTGAGAGGTGGGGCTGTGACAAAGGCACAGGGATATAGATGCCCAGGAACCACACCTGAGTCAGAGCTGGTGGCTTAACACGTGGTGACTCTGAACAGTGGCCTCCTCTTCTGAGGTCCCAGGATGGTGGTTTTAAAGTTGTCTTGCTATGAAATGCCAAGTAACAGACTCTAACCTGGCTTGTCTCATTTATGCATATGAACCTTAAACTGCTAGAAACAAAATGCCCATCAGAGATGATCAATTCCGGTGGTTTATAAACTGCATTTCACTGAAATCTTGGATTCTGAAGAATTTTTTCAAAACAGGGAACTTGCTGGAGGCTGGTGCTACTGACCACATCCTGTGCATTTCAACCAGGGCAGCTCCATTTGTGACTGGCTTGCATATTGGCGCCCCATGGGAAATGCTTCAAGAAATGGTTCTACTGATAAAGTAAAGGAAGGCAGGGGGAGAGAGAGGGAGGGAGGGAGAGAGAATGAAAGGGACAGAGAAGAAAAGAAAAGGAACCAAAAGAAAAGAAAAGAAAAAATGAAGGAAGAGGGAGAGAAAGAAAGAGAGAGGGAGGGGAGGAGGGAAGGAGAAAGGAGATAGAGGAAGGGATGAGAAAAAAGGGAAAGGAAATGAGAGGAGGGGAGAGAGGGGGAGGGAAGGAGGAAGGAGCAAAAAGAAGGAAGGAGGTTAGGGAGGGAGGAAGGGAATTAGAAAGAAAAACAAAGAAAGAAGGTACAAAGGGAGGGGAGAGGAAGGGAAGGGATGACGGAGGGAAGAAAGTTAAGGAGGAAAAACAAAGGCAGGAAGAAACAAACACAGGTGAGGCCCAAACCTGCCATGAGGAAACAGTCAGGAAAGGTGATATTTCTTTTTTTTTTTTTTTTTTTATTTAATTTTACAGAATCAAAGAGTCTAACAGTATATCTTGTTAGATACAGTATGTCCTCATAATGTATACATTATTTCTTGTACAATGATATGAAATAATATGGGAAATATTCATGATAAATTATTAAGTGAACAGTGCAAGTTAAAAACAATAGTTTCATATTTTTTCCCCACCCCCCCTTTCCCGAGTCAGCACCTTCAAGTGTTACCACTCCCCAAGAAAGGTGATATTTCTGAGGTCACAGAGGAAGGGAAAAACACTGAGGTGATGACAACTAGTCCTCATTCCCAATTCAGTGCACCATGTCTGAGGACAGAAGTTGTACTAGCTACATCTCCCTCCCCTCCACCCTATAATGTTCCAGGATGCCTTGATAGATGCCCCAAGCCTGAGATGCCCAATGAATTGAAATACAAACGTGAAGGTGGATACTGTGGAATTAACAACTGCAAACAGGAACTCAGACGCTCCTGACTATCTCATGAGCCATGAATCCTACAAAGAGATGTTGCCAAATAGGGATCCTCATGCCCTGCTCATATGAATGGGGGAAAAAAATTTATAATTAGGGCAGCAACTCTTTGCATGTGAATAAGAGCTGGTGTCCCTGGAAAACCCTTGTCCTCCTAACTGGCTCAAAGACACCAGTCATGAGGCGTCCATCCGTAATCCTAAATCACTGAGAAAACTGTCTCTTCAAGACTGTATAAATGAGAACCTAATGAGACTTGGGGGAAGGGCAGTTAGTGGAGTCTAAGTTCTGGGGGCTGTCATATCTGTTCATTCAACTTGTATTTTCTTGGGGTCTCCTATATGTCAGGTATTGTCCTAGGAGATGAATATACAGCAATGAAAATGTGGTCCCTGTTCTCAAAAGCCCCAAATCTAATAGGTAGGCCATTCTGATTCTAATAGTGTGACAAGGACTATGAATGATGCAGGAGAGGGACATTGGGAAAAAGCGTGAGCATCTATTCCAGCAAAAGAGGGTCAGAGAAGGGTTCCTGGAGGAGTGGTCCTCAAGCTTTAATCTACGTATGAGTCACCTGGGAATCTCGTTGAAATGCAGACTGATTCAGTAGCTCTGGGATGGAGCCTCAGAGTGTGCACTTCCCTCAGGCTTCCAGATGACACAGATACCTCTGGTCCACAGAACACGCGCGGAGAAGTAGAACAGAGCTACTCAAACCATGGTCCACAACCAGCAGCATCACCATCACCTTGGGAGTACATAAATGCAAATTCCCAGGCTTTTCTCCAGACCTACAGAGTCAGCATCTCTGGGGGTAGAGCCCGGAAACCTGTGTCTTACCAAATTCTCCAAGCGATTCTTATGCAGGCAACATTTGACATGCAGCATCCTCAGGAATCTGCTAGAGCTTAGTCCTGAAGAAGGAAGTAAGAGTTAGCCGTGAAAACAAAGTGAGGAAATGGCATTTCTGGCAGAAGCAACAGCTTGGACAGAAGCCTAGGGAGATGAATGAAGATTATGAGTGACCTGGGGACCGAGAGTGGTTTGATACAACTGGAGTGCGGCGTGTGAGATCAAAGAAATGAGGCAGGGAGCATGTTCAACGATTAAAGACTAGGTCCTCCATCAAGGGCTTTCTAATGAACCTCCCCAGTGTGATCAACTCAACACCATTCACACTGAGAGATTTAAGAACTGAGTTGGTCTTTTTCTTGTCCAAACTCGGTATCACTTGTTCATCCTCCAAATTTCTTGAAATATATTTTTCAGGACCTCAGAGTCCAATCACATGGCCAGGCATTTATTAGACACTCCACTATCTGCCTCCCATTTCAGATCCAACAAATATAGCTCATGCAACTCCACTTGGCCAAATACAGATCATTGCCAAGGCAAAACGAGACCTGACTTCCCATGGGCTGAGACAGGCTTGAAAACTCCCGAAAGGGAAATAAGGATATGTGCTGTTGAGATGCCACAGAGATTGCAAGTGGGCAGAATGTGTGCCACCACTTCCTAATTCTGCTTCTGTAACAGACATCATTAATCAATCCCTGTTCTCTTTCCTGCTTAGCCTACATCCTATGGCACAAGCCTCAACCCAACTCCTTAGGAATCTACCGCTGACTGAGACGAGCTTACACCTAAGAGGAAAACCTTTCTAATCCTTTCACTCATTTTTGAATGAGAGACACTAGTCAAAGTAAATGTTTTACTGGACATGGTGGGAACAAAACGCTGCCATCATTTTTCTGCGTGGTGGGGATTTAACAGTAAGAAGGACCCTTATTCCAGAGTTGTCAGGTGGAGTGACCAAACTACCTATTCACCAAGGAAGCTTTGTATCTTTCACACAAGGGGAAGAAGAGAAAGGGAAGGAAGTGCACATTTACCAAGCCTACGATGTGCCATGTACTTTGCCAAGAACATTCTACATAGAATAATCTAGTCCTCATGGCAATCTTATACAGTAAATTTGTCAGCTACATTCTGTAGAGGCATTTTAGAGAAGTTAAGTGACTTGGCTGTCCCCAATCAGGTAGTGGATGGAGAGCTGGAATTCAAACCTACGTCTCTCTAGATGGAAATACAGGTCCTTTTCCACTACCCTCTAATAAACAGGCATCAGAGAGAGGGTATCAACTTTAAAAGAAAAAAAAAAAAAAAGACCACAGCACAGCAAGTGCTTCAGGCTCAAACTAGATATTCCTAGAGCTACTGGCTTTTAGGCTTCCCATGAGTTGTGGGTTCCATTAAAGCGATCTTCATTGTCCAGAACTCTCAGTTCTAGATGGCCTGGGGCTCACATTTCAGCTTCTGGTTGATCCCAAAAGGATCTAACAGTGGAGCCCTGGAATATTTACCTCAAGAGCACAAACTCCTTATGGAACAACATGGTGCCTTTACCAGATGAAACCCCCCAAAACGATCTATTGCCTTAACTACTAATTCTGCAGTCCAGTTTATTTCCCTTCATTGGCCCTTGATGGGGGGGGGGGGCATAACATAATAAATACACCAATCTTTTTGATATTAGTGTATATTATATTAATAATATTATTATCATTATTACTAGTATAAATATCAAAGATTGGGTTCTCCAGAAGTAGATGCTGAAATGGAATTTAGGGTGCAACTTAGCCTAGACAGACTGAAACACCGCCCATCACCTACAAGACATGAAGTCCAAGCTCCTCAGCAAACCTTTCCAGGATCCAGCCCTGCCCATCTCACCATGCCTCACCCCCACCCTCTGCTCCAGCCACGTCACAGCGGTCTCTGATCAAACTCATCCTGCCCCTTCTCTAAGATTTAACTCAAATGTTCTCTATGACAATTTCCCTTACCTCTTCTCCAGGGGCAGAAATGACCCCTCCTCTCTTTCCTCTTGGCCTGGGTAGAAACTACTTTGCTAATCCACACACTAGCACATTGTCAGGTACTCAGTAAAGGCTCAGTAAATATTTGCTGAAATAAATAATCAGTAGCATATACAGAGGTATTACTGTGTGTCAGGCACTGTACTGTGTGCTTTATTTTTACATAATTGTATTTAATTTTAAACTAAATAAAGGTAGGTATTATTACTGCTTCCAATTTTACAGCCGGAAAAACAAACTGAGACCCAGAGAGGTTAAGTAATTTAGTTTCTATTTGGCGGTGACAGATCTGGGCAGTCTGGTGCTACTACCCCCCTCCTTCACCACTGTGCTATCCCGCAGCAACTCCCATGCGCCCAGATTCTAACAAAGTTTCTTACACATTGTGGACACTCAGTAAATGGTAGCAGTTGTGTATCAAGGTCATGGTAGTTGGAACTAGTATAGACATAGAGGGAGTACATTGCTGGTAGGAAATTTAAAAACAGTAATAAAATCACTAAGATTGGATCTGCTTTCATACGATCACCAGGCAGCAGCAATTCTAAACAATGTCAGTGATAAAATATTCCTCCCTGCCAAAGTGAACCATTCCCACCCCACCCCTTTGATGCAGCCCTGAATGGTGGCTAAATGAATGAATGAACTGGTTGATAGAATTGACGATAATGAGAATGACGAAGACGCAGCAATTGACAGAGAACAAGCCAATTACTTCCATGACTTTCAATTAAAGCAAACCCCATAGCCTCGTTTGACATGTCGCCTCCCTTGGGTAATGTGGGCAAAATGTGAGGGGAAACCAGCCAACCCAGCTGGATGGGCCTGGCGAATTCGGGAGAGGAAGAAAACCGTCCACTTTCCATATACAAAGGGCCTTGCATCACTCGGCAACCTGACGTAGGGGGCAAAGAGCTCTCTAACTCTGGTCACCCCGCCTGTGCCAGTGACCAGAGCTGCAGAGATGGGAAGAGAATTGAGGAAGGACTCGGAAACCTGAATTTATAAAGACATCATTGGGCAATCAGCCAAATTTCAACAGCCCACTGCTCACCAAACTATTATTTTTTTCAGAAAAAACAGAAATGAAAATCATGCATATTTTTTCTGAGTAAGTTCGGTTTCTTGAGCCTTTGATAGTAATTTTGCAGAAATTTTATGAAGGTAGAAAATGGGAATTTTAACATTTCCACACTCTCCTCCATATCAGTGCAGAATGTCCTTATACTTGGTGAAACCCAAGGTCTAGAAAAATAAAGAAGATGTCTCAGATGCCACCGAGTTCTGTAGTCCCAGCCTGGAAGACTGCAGTTTACTGGTCTATTCCCCTGCATCCTTGGACTAGATTGTGAGTTTCTGGAAGGTAGAGACAATCTCATGCCTCTTAGTTTCGGTAGCTATGAAAGTAGTCTGGTTTGTTGACTGAATAAATGATGGCTTTTGCCTCTCTCTGTCATGGTCTAACCTGGGTGGCTGTCTCCTAATACACCTTCCCCAAGTGACCAGGTTTCACACAATGTCATCCCCAATCATGGGGAAGATCCAGAGATCTGGGCCAGGGGACATCTTAAATTGCTTGGATTTCACAGAAATGCTTTCTGCAGCCTGTCCACTTTCTCCCTGAATTTTTCTCTAGAGAACCTCAGTTAATTGTACCAGTGAGAGGGTCTCAATTATGAGATAATTGCTTTCAATACCTTACCACCTGTTAATTTTTCTTTTCATGGAGAAGCCACCAGCCATCAGAACTAGGCAAACAGACACTGAGAAGAGATAATGGTTTTAGACCGCTGGTTCTCAATGGGGGCAATTTTGCCTCCAGGACTCGGAAGACATTTGACAATGTTAACATACATTTTGGTTGTCACAACTGGGGGAGAGGGAGGCTACTGAATCTAGTGGGTAGAGGCCAGGGATGCTACTGAACATCCTACGATGCACAGAACAGCCCCCCACAACAGAGAATTATCCAGCCCAAAGTTTTAGCAGTGCCTAGGGCAAGGAACCTCTGCATTAGAGGCACTGGAGGTTAGAAGCAGTAAATATACGAAGTCACCAATCCCATGCAGGCAAAAATAATAATAACAATAATGGCAGCAACAGCAATAAAACCTCTACTAGGTACCAGACACTCTTCTAAGTGCTTTATACTTTAACCGTTTTAATGTTCATCCAACAGCCCTTTGAGGATACCAGTACTATCTCCATTTTACTAATGAGGCAACAGTAACACCCAAAGTCACCAGCTAATAAGTATCAGAGCTGCTATTCACACCTTGACTGTCTGCTTCCAAATCTGTATTCTTAACCACTCCGGCATATTGGAAATCAGGGAGATTTTTGTTCTGGCTTCCAGATTCATTTCTTTAAGAAAGAGACACAGCACCCTGTGCTCGTTGCTGAGACTAGAACTCAACAAAGCAAGGCGTTCACAATCCTGTAGGTTTCTGTGGAAGGAAGCTCTCAGAACCAAACACTGAACAATGACTAATGTTTGTAGTTGGGGGGAACAATTGGCAAATCCGCAAGTCCGAGATCAGTTCTATTTCTGCCATAGTGGCTAATGAGGGAGGCTGGTGTCGTGGAAAGAACATTATGTTAGGAAGCGTGATAGATGGATTAGGGACACAACTCTGCCACAAATATGTTGTGAGACTTTGGGAAAGTTACTTAAACTCTCAGGCCTGATTTTTCTTTTATGGTATTTTCCATTTTCGCTATTCTGGTGGTATGGTGTAGAACAGCAGCTGACAAACTGTGGCTCACAGGACAAATGTAGTTGTTACTGGCTTTTGTAAATAAAGTTTTTTTGGAACATGGCCATGCCCATCTTTTACATATCACCCAGGGCTGCTTTTGTGCTACCCTGGCAGAGTTGAGTAATGGCAACAGAGATTGCAGGGTCCACAAAGCCCGAAATATTTACCATCTTGCCCCATACAGAAAAAGTTTACTGAGCTCTAGGGTAGAGGTGTTTTACTGTGGATGATTTTTTTTTTTAATCTATGAAAATAAAAACTCATACCTGTGCTACCTACTACACTGAAATATTGAGAGGCTCTGATAAATTAACACATGAAAGTACTTTGAAAAAGTACTAAGAAATAAATGCATGTGGTTTTAATAGTAAATGATAATGATGAAAGATGATATAGTTAAAAAAGAAAAGAGCATAGGATTTAGAATCAAGCACACCTGAGTTTGAATCCAAGTCCAGCCAATTATTACTGTTATGATTTAGGGAGAGTTATTAAATTCCTTGAGTTTCAGTTTTCTTAGCTGAGGATAATATTAAACCCAGAAGAGAGACTTTTACTTAATTCCTAAGGTTGCTGGGAGGATTGAATAAGACATACTCAGCGATTGATTCAGTTTTCATTGGCTACATCATATTGATGTCCCACTGTGTGCCGGAAGCCATGACAATACGTAAGCCAGACGGACAGCTGTGCTCAGAGAGCCCGTGGTCCCTGCCATCCTGGCACTTAGGGTCTAGTGAAGTAGACAGATCTTGAGCAAGAAATTTCAATACATGAAAGTTCTTTGAAAATGGTGAGGGCCACTCACTGTAAGTGGTAGCATTACAGTGACTGCTACTAATGGCTAAGAATGTTTCAAAAGCACAAGAAACTAGCTGGGTTCCCAGGTGTGAGATGCCTCTGAGCGTGACAGGGGATTCACAAGGGTGGAAGAGCTTCGCTCCAGGAAGGGAGAAGGAAAGGAGGCACGAACACAGAGCACTGCCCAGACATGAGTCTTGCTAGGACATGGGGTAAGAGATGGCAACGGGAAGAAAGGAGTATGTGAAAAAGGCAAAAGGCAGGTCTAGAGGTCAAATTTCCCCTACTGAACATCAGGGGACTGGAGAAGAAGCTACACACCCCCCAGGGATGCACCCTTTCCTTGCAGAGATCAGCAAGCCATGCAAATGCAAACCCACAACAGCATAAGCACAGCCACACTCATGTACGCCACAGCAGAGGAGATATGTATTTTTATTAAACTTGTTCCCTTTTCTTCCTAGGACACTTATTTACCAGTCTCCTTTGTAAATAGATATAGACATAAGATAGTTCTGGCCAATGGGGCCTAAGTAAAAGTTATGTTTCCCCACAAAGCCTGGACTATTAAAAGCCTCCCATTTAATGCCTGGTTTTTCACTCTCCTCTTGTCTGCTGGTCAGATGCAGAGAACCCAGAGGAGGACTCCAAGATCGTAAGAGAGTCAGAAGATGGAAGGGGCCTGGGTCCCTGAATGACTGCATGGAACAGAGTTCACTGTGATACGAATAAGAAATAATTTATGAATTATATGAACACACTGAGAGTTTGGGGTTATTTTTCTTTTTCATAGTCCTAATTAACACATCAAATTATCTTATTTTTCCTTTATACATTTACTGCCACTAGAATGGAAGAGTCAGGAAGACAAGAACTCTGTCTTCTTATTCCCTTCTCTGCCTATAACAGTGTCTGATACACAGATGCTGCTCAGATACATTTCCAGACAAAAATATTAGCAAGTTGAGGGCAATATGAGTGGCACTCGATGACCAAGAGCCATTGGAAAGATGAGATAAAAGCAAATACATACACAAAACTGCACTTCTATAAACAGCAAAGTTCTGTTCAGATATTAATTTTTACCATCAGCACAGAGGTGAGTTTGTGCATTCACAGCCAGAGAACGTGTATACACCTGTGGCAACACCAAGTTCTTACAGCGTCGTGGGTACAGACACAGGCACATAGACATGGCACAGCTGAATCCTTACAGCATGATGAGAACCTGAAGTGCTCACTCACATGCCAAACAGAACAAGAGCCTTTCAGACCCCATGTCCCTGTAGGACTCCATCTCCCACTGGGATGTAAGCTGGGCTCACCAAGTCACAGAACCAAGCTTAAGCTTTGGGCCCAAATAACATGGGAATGAATAAGAATGTTATTGTAACTAGCACCGACCAAGTTCTTTCTATCTGTCCATCACTGTAGCAAGAGTGTCATATGTCCTATCTCATTCACGATAATTCTCTTATCATCCCCATATGACAACATTATTATTATCTTCATTTCACAAGTCACAAAATTTAGGGTTAGAGAGGTAAGGAAAAGTGATCAAGGCCACCTCGCCAGTGGGGCTACCTAGCTGCTAGACCTGAAGCACATGCCTTTACCACCCCACCACTGTGTTTCTTCATCTGTAAAATGGTAGCAACAACACACACCTGATAAGTTTATTAGGAGGATAAAATTAAATTAGACAATGCATGTAGAATTCCCTGAAGAACATCTGGAACTCAAAAATATGCCACTTTCATTCCCTTCCCTTCCCTGCCTTTGCCCAGGAGAGCCATTTTGTTCCGGGTTCTGGGCTCAGAAAATCAGCAGTAAGCAGAGACTGCGTCCCCAAGTGACTCCGTCACCAGGGCCAGCCATTGTGCACCAAACCCTTAATAGTACTTAAACTCCGTCTGGGCATCTAATTATCTTAATGATGCAGAATTCAGAATAGCACAGTCTGTATGCACCCCAGGAAAGGTCCCGTTCACAGACATGGGCCTATTAAGCCAGAGAAAAGTATCTAATAAAAGAATTTAACAATCGCACTGCTTAGAACAGGAAAGGCCAACAGGTCACCATCAGAAGCTGGGCTCTCCCGGATATCCCTTCCTGTCCTTCCGAGTGTCTCTGCAAAGTGCCACATCTCAGCTCCAGCCTCCCACGCTTCTGAGGCTGCGGCTCTTTTACGGTGATTGTATGTTTAATTCCCACAACAACACTGTGAGATACACATGGTTAAGCCCATTTCACAGACAAGAGGACTGAGGCTCAGAGAGAATTGGGTCTTCCAGAACAAAAATCCCTAAGCTCACCCTGCAGCCTCGTGTCCTAGGAAACAGGTCACGTTTACGGCTTAAGAGCTCATCTTTTGGAGACCAGCCAAAGAGAAACCCTTTGGGAAATGGCCGGTGGAATTTGCTCTTGCCTTCCCTCTCTTCCTCCCCCTCCTTCTTTCTCCTTTCCTTCCTTCTTCCTTGTCTCTTTACCTTTCTTCCTTTCTTCCCTATCCCTTTCTTGTTTTCTCTCTTTTCTTCCCTCCTTTCCTTGTTTCCGTCTCTCCTCCTTTCTCAGTCTCTCTGGCTCTTGCTCTCCCTCTCTCTGCTTTGATGAACCACCTACGCTTTTGCCTGGCCCCTATGTGACATATTGGGAACGTGCAGATCAATGAAACATTGTCTCTGTCCTCAAGGATCTCACACCCAGTTAGGGGAGGGGAACAAGAGCAAAACAGACAACCATGGCAGTGAGGTTAGCATTCTTTTTTTATTTTCTTCTTTTTTTCCAAAGCGCAAGAGTCCTGGAAGAGGTTAGCACTCTGATGGGTGGAACTGGAAGAGGAACGTGAGGCGGGAAGGAGGACCCCAAGGATGGCGTCCTCTGCAAGGCAGCCTCTGCATCACTCCCCAAATTGCTGAGCTGACGATGTCACCATCCGCACACGTGTGGCTCCCAAGGCTTTGTCAGCCCTATGGATCATTGAGTTTCCAACTGGTGCAATAAGACTCCCGAGGGCTGTTGCCACTGTCTAGGATAAGTCCTGGAGTCGGACCCCTTCTCACCTCCTTCCAGCTTCAAATATTGACAGCCACTTCTGAGATAGTTATAACCATTGTTAAGAGAAAAAGAAGGCAGTGTGCTCTCTGTCTGTGCTCTCTCCCAGGTAACGGTCGGTAGCCAGGTAATGTTAGATGTCAACCAGCTATTGTCCAATATCAGCCTCAAAGCCAATCAGGGCTCAGTATTTGTGTGCACCAACCAATGGACAACAAACAAATAAATATCTCTTGAACATCCATTATGTTCTTGCACCAAACTGGGTTTTGTCATCAGCAAGCATCTATGTCAGGGTAGTCTTGTGTAGAGGGAATAAGGCATCAGGTTTGGAGCCAAACAGATTTTGGTTCCTCACTGTGAAATTGTGAAGGAGGCACCTCCACTCTATGAGGCTCCGTGTTTTATTTTTACAGGAGTGGCTAACACTACCTACGTTGCAGGATTGTTGAGCAAATGGAAGACGCATCCACTATAAAATAAAGACATGGTAAGTGATGCTTAACCGTTTTTAAATGTCATGTAAGTCATTACAATGGTTCTATGAGAGAAATATCATCGCACCTCTTTTACCAGAAAAGGAGCAGAGGCTCAGAGAGGTGAAGCCCCCTGCCCAAAGACACGCAGCAAATGAAACAGAGTCAGGATTTGAGACACAATCCTTCCAACCTATCCCATCGGGGAAGTTACCATCGGGACATCAATGGTGAATTCACACGCAGGTCAGTGCAGGCTATGGTAGATGCCAATGGTCTCACAGCTTCAGGAACCTGTCCGGGGCTAACAGAGTCCGAGGTGTGCCTGTCCCTGTCTTCCCCCAGGATTCCCTGGAAAATAACCAGGTAAACTGCTAACAGTGAAAGACCCCAAATGCTCCACGCTCTCACAGATCCAATCTTTCTTGGGCTTGGGGAACTGACACCACCTCTCTCCCCGTCCCCAGCCTGGCTAACAACTTTGGTCAGGTGGCAACCTCTCTCCAAAGCCTTTCTTCCCTCTCAGCTTGAGAAAGCTCCCATTTGGTGACTGTTCATTATCCCCCTATTTAGACAATTTTCAACACACAGTGCAACCTTTAAACAGTGTGAACAATGTTGTCAATCTTTCGGCAGCTGCCTCTGCTAGGCATTAAGAGGTAAATTGACTGCGCAGCGGGAGGGGAATTAGGAACACAGTTGCCGTTAATAGGAACAGGGCCCTGAAGTTTAGCCACGGGCAAGGGGGCCTCAGAGACACCTGCACACCTAGGGCTGGGCTACATCTGAGTCAGGACTTGGTACCCCCCAGTTAGGCCTTTCCCCACAGGGGGAGCACTCCCAGCTGCAGGGTCCAATGGGGTGGATAGAAAAGAGAACAACCATACACCCAGTATCTGTTGTAATAATGTCTCCTTTCAGCTTCAGAATAACACCAAGAGTTAGGAGCAGTATTCACATTTTGTAGGTGAGAATATGGAGGTCAGCAACCAAATTCCTGCAGCTCATGTGTGACGGATCCAGGAGTTGACACGTGGTCCTATCTAGCTCCCGTGGGCCCACTGCTTACAACCACTTTGCTACAAGAAGGGCTTGGTTCCTGGATTCTTTCTAGCATCTCCCAGTCTGGGATGCTTCCCTTGCAGGGATTGAAGAATTAGCAGTTCACTGTCTCCTGTTATAACCCCAAGTGGAGCCTTATCTGCCAGCCGCACTCACCATCAACCTCGTCCCTTTGTTCTTACAAGGACATAATCTACCCACCCCCTTATCTGTGCCATTCAATACAGCACCTCTTCCTGCATTACTTAGAACAGCCACTTCTCTGCGTCATGAGTAGGTATCGAAGCTACAGCAATCGGACCGCTAATCTCCATCTCCTATCCTTAACAGGCACCATTAATCAATTTCCCACTAAGCAGCCACTCCCAGTGGATCAGATTAGGCACTCAAGATTTAATCTTTTTGCCATCCCTGGCCCAAGCCAATCACAGCTCCTAGAAAAATGAATGAATTTATCTTTTTTGAATAACAAAGTCTCTTCTTGCCTGCCCCATTTCCCAAGAGAGCAGAAAATCAAATTGACCATATTCTAATGTACCCATTTACTATCTTGTCTCTTTTATTTTTTCTCTTCCCCACACACCCTCCCAAAGATCTGGATCTTGACGGATACCCTAGTTCTCAAACCTTAGATCTATCATGTTTATTTGCCTTATACGACTTCAGGCAAGTTAGCTTCTCCATCTATAAAACAGATACTATAATAATATCTTTTTGATATCTTTAAATCTTCAAACCTAATAAATAATATGGTTTGAAGATTAAAAAAGGAAAACATACATCGTGCATCAAACGCAATGCCTGGCACAATGAACAGTTCATGAACGTTAACATCTTTCTCCCCTTTTTGTGCAACAGCCAACAGCAAATAATGCTTGTCTCTCTGCTCCTTATGGAAAACTGGGGCTGAATAACTCTACGCAACAATCCTTTAAACCCAGATGACATGGTACATATTTTACTCATGCAACTTCTTACGAAAATGTCCAAACATCTCTTTCCTTCTCCACTACCACAGCCTGCCTGGTTTCCTATGTCACAGGGACTTTTCTGTTTTGTTCTCTCCAGTATTTAGGAAGGACAATTCTCATGTCACCCTGAGAACAACTGCTCGCCAAAGGCAGGAGCAATTGTTGGTGGCTTGGCAAGAAATGATCACATCCTAAAGCGATATCAGAAGAGGACTTTTAGGAGAGCCTTGGCTAAACCACAACAAAAAAATTCTGCAATGGCTGATAACTATTGACAGCTGGACACAGGGAGACTGAATTTCCTTCTCTCCATGCCAACGTCAGTCTCATTGTATTTACTTCCTCAACAACAAAAGCATTGAGCCTCTACTATGGACAAAGCATGCGCTGGATCTACCGACCACCACTCAGTGAACTCCTGCAGTGAGCCATCTGCTAAAAAATGACAATAACATCTGACATGGATTGAGAGCTTCCGACGTGCTGGGCACTATGGTAAGTATTTTCTGTGGACTGTCTTACTCAATCCTCAGATAATCCATCAAACAGGACTGTCATTATCATCATTTTACCAAAGAGGAGACTGAGGCCGTGAGAGAAGAATGCTAAATATGCCTATGAGACACACCTGTTCTTTGTGCGTGTGTGTTTAATATCGTGATCCATTATAAAAGCAGTAATTGTTCGTGGTAGATGATTTTGAACAGAAATAGACAAAATGAGACATTAAGATTGCCCATTCCCCAGTGTATGTTTTTGTCTGCTTTGTCGAAGATGAGATGGCTATATGAGGATGGTTTTATATCAGCATTCTCAGTCCTGTTCCATTGGTCTATGTCTGTTCTTGTGCCAGTACCATGCTGTTCTGGTTACTAGAGCCTTGTAGTATAGCTTGAAGTCTGGTAGACTGATGCCTCCCAATTTGTTCTTTTTGCTGGTAGGACTGCAAACTAGTACAACCTCTCTACAAAGTAATATAGAGATACCTCAAAGAACTAAAAGTAGAACTATAGTTTGATCCAGCAATCCCACTACTGGGCATCCACCCTAAGGAAAAAAAGACATACTATAAAAAAGACATCTACACTCGAATGTTTACAGCAGCACAATTCACAATTGCAAAGATGCGGAAATAACCCAAGTGCCAACAATACATGAGCGCATTAATAAAATGTGGTATATGTATACCATGTAATACTACTCAGCCACAAAAAACAATGGTGATATGTATTATCCTGGATAGAGCTGGAGCCCATTCTACTAAGTGAAGTATCATAAGAATGGAAAAATAAGCACCACATGTACTCACCGTCAAATTGGTACTAATATATCAACACTTAGGTGCACATACAGCAGTAACATTCATCGGGTGCCAGGCAGGTGGGAGGGTGGAGGAGGGGATGGGTATATTCACACCTAATGGGTGTGCTGCACACTGGCGGATGGACATGCATGTAGCTTTGACTTGGGTGGTGCAAAGGCAATATATGTAACCTAAATATTTGTACCCCCATAATATGCTGAAATAAAAAAAAAAAAAAAGAGTGCCTATTCCCTTCCCTCCCCCAACCCTGACAAGATTAACATTGATACAGTTTGGTGTAGATGCTTGTAGACATTGCTTGTATCAAAAAAGGTATATTAAATATAATTCTTTGTATATTAGACTATTAGAGTTTTTGTATTAATATTTTTAATGGCTATACAATTATCATAGAAGTGCACAGAATACAGAGACAGATTATCTAAACTGCCCGTCACGCGACTGCACACCCACGCTGTGTGCCCAGCTAGACAACTGTAGCGTAGCGGCGGGAAGACTCCCCAAGTGGAGACCAGCCGATGTGAACACAACCCCAGCCCTCTCCCTTGGTAGCCGAGTAAATTGAAAAAAAATCCCTTAATCTCTTTCACTGTCTATAAAATGGGCTATTAATGCCTACTGAAGAATCCTATGTGCTCAGAGCAACCTGACTGTCAGATAGGCATTTAAAACAGAAATAACATGTTTTCCCTCCCTCACAGCATCATTATTTGATCAGACCTGCCCTCTGCGCATTCTTCCTCTAAGACGACAGCTTCCCGCAGCTCGGGGAGTCCTGGGTGTATCTTTCTCCTTCTCTGCCAACCTTCCAGGGCTATTTCTCTCTCTCTCAGCATTTTTCCTCTCTCATAAATATTTGCAAAAAGTCAGGCTGCTCTGTCTCATTGTGTTTTCACGCCTTGTTTTGCCACCTTCTTAGCAGAGCTGGTTTGACATAAATATTTATGTGAAAAAATATGTTCTCCCAGTCCCCGGTGTTCTCTGCCCTACATACAACCACAGGGCGCCTTTGGGGCACGGTGAACATGGTGCCTCCGTGCAGCCTGGTGGAGCACAGGGGCCACCGACTTCCTCCCAAGTCAAGGGGAAGGAACACAGGTTTGCTGTGCAATCCCCTGTTAACAAGTCCCCGGGTAACAAGTCCTTGCAAATATGCCAAAGGGCTCCAATGCTCTGAAATGGAATTTATCAGCTTTTGCTGCATTATGATAGACGGTCCCATGAGCGTACCTGGACGAGTAACTTTGCATTCAAACGAACTTGGCCAAAGATAAAGAAATATTTATATATCTAATTGCATATCTGCACCCTTCCTTCTTGTAACCCACTCTTGGTGCTACTTGCAGACATGCCCACACCTCTCCATCCCCTCTCGTGGCCAGCCCTAGTCTTACCATGTCTGAGGCTATGCCAGCTGTGGTCACCGCTTTCCCACTTGCCTCTAAGATCACACACTGTCCGCATCCCTTTATGTCTCTCTGTCATGTTCCCATCCATTCTGGAGTCTCTTCCCCTCTTTCTGAGGTCGTCTACCATCCCTTTTCCAAAAAATATACATCTTAGCTATCACTACCATTGAAGGTGAATTTATATGGTAGCTTAAATCTTGCAATCCTCAACAACAAGATATTAGCTCCCTTTGAATATTCAATACTCTTCTGATGTAACCAGTTAGCCAAGAACTCGAGAACATGTTTGTCTTGAGCTAAGCATAAGACCCACATGACAGTCCCCTAGGGCTCTGGTCAGGGGAAAGCTGTTTTGGGTACAGACCACTTCACCCCTAGACCCCACTAAGTCATTTCCCCTGAAGGAAGCAGCACACAGATTGTTGCCCACACCCTTTGGGAAGCTATGAAGAGAGACAGCTTAATTGTAATTAACTTATTAATTATTTGATTATTTAATTATTAATAACTAATGATTATTGATAAATATTATTTGATGATTATTTAATAATCCTGTGTCATATAAATGATCATTATTCCTAATTAATAATAAACATGCACATTACATCAACAAAGGGAAATGTGACATAATCTATTAAGAAAAAGTCTGAGACTGGATCAAAAATCTAACGCTTACTTGTATGTCATAATGAAATTGTATGATGAGCTATTAAAAAGAACTACATGTTCAAGGTCAGAAAACGTGGGCTCTAAAATCAATGGCGCCATTTGCACCTGCGTGACCTTGAGCAGGGCATCTCCCTCCTGCGCCGGCATCCGGTTTCATAGCTGCACATCAAGGAGCTTGCTCTCTCCAGGGGAGGCTCAAAGGAGACACGGAATGGGCAAAAGTGCCCTCGACTGTAGCCTCCTAAGGCCTTGCTCCTCAAAGTGTGGCCTGCAGACCAGCAGCGTCTGCTCCCCTAGGAGCTTGTAAAAAGTGCAGGATGCTCAGACCCACTCCAGATTCACTGAATCCAAACATGATTTTCTTCACTTTAACAAGGTCTTCCAGGTGATCCACGTGCACCTCACCTACTGAGAAGCACGGCTCTAGGGTGGCTACCTGACCCTCCCGCGAGTTAGGAAGGTAAGAATTACTGCCTGTTCTTGCTGCCTCTGCCCCTGTGCACGTGCAATCCCCTTCCTTCTTTGTCTGGCTGACTGCCCCCTGGTCACTGGGGCTGTAGTCCTGGGAATGCCCCCTCCCCCACCAAGTTACCGCTGTCACAACCCTAACCTGCTACATCATATAGCTGTTGGCTAATGTGTCATCTCCCAACGCTAGACAGTGAGCTTTTCGGGGGCATTTCAGGAAACACCTACAATGTGCAAAAGCTTCCCGAATATCCAGAATGTAGAAACTGACTGTTTCGCTTTCCGTGGCTGCTGTAGCACATTACCACAAACTGGGATGGCTTAAAATGACACAACTAGAGCCGTGCTCACTCCAGGGGCTCTAGGGGAGAATCTATTCCTTGTCTCTTCCAGCTTCTGGTGGCTCCCGGACCTCTGCTTCATGGTCACCTTGCCTCCCCCTCTTGTCTGTGTATCTCTCCTTTGTGTGTCACTTACAAGGACAGTGGCTACTGGACTTAGGGCTCGCACAGATAACCGAGAATCAACCCCTCGCCTCGAGATCCTTAGCTTGATTACGCCTGCAAGACTTCTTTGTCCAAATAAAGTCACATCCACAGGTCCCAGGGTTAGGGCATTTCTTGAGGGTCTACCGAGCCCACTGTTCCATCTCATAGTAGGTATCTAAAACACGTCTGTTGCATGAATGCAGAAACCACACGGATGCAGCAACTAAAGCTGAGAGTTCAAAAACAAATAACCTTCCCAGTATCACACAACTAAAATAGTACTGCAACAAATAACATATGTCTGCCTCCTGGGTGTTTGTCCCTAACATACACAAGGTCCCTAAAGCTATATTAACAAGTGTAATATATCTATTGCATAGCCACTCTGTGCCAGTGATTGAGTTAGGCACTAGACATACATATTTTCAGATAGGGAAGCCGAAACTCGGTTCAGATAAGGGATTTGAACACAGGACTATGTGGCTCTATTCACACACTCAGTACATATTTCCTGAGCATCTACTATGTGCCAGAAATGATGGGGTTCAAGTTGCACACTTTTCTACACTGGTTTCTAGACACAGGTTCGCAAAGTTAGCAACCAGATCCAAAGCTGGTGTTCTGCCCACTGGCTCTCAATCCACACCTCTGCTCCAGCTTCTCAAAGCACCTTCACATCCGACACTTAGCTCCTTCCAGAGACCTTCAGCAATGTCACACTGCCATACCATAAACCATGGTGCTCTGACAAGCTTTTTCTCAGAGCCAAGGACCGTCAAAGACAGAAGCACCTTGGAAAGTGTCTGTGACTCAGCCCTAGAAGCTGACATCTCCATGTTGTCCCACTTACACATCCCCAGTGCCCCCATGCCAGGTAGGCTTCACCATTAACTCCTTGCCAACCTGACAAGGGTTTGTGAAGGACCTCAGGCATCAGCCTATGTGCACATCTGAGTGATGGATGAATAGAAAATAAACTCAGAGAGATTAGTAAGTAACGTGCAGTCCTGGCTTCAAGGAACTTACAGTCTACTGCAAGATTCAACTGATGGACAATACTATAGATAAAACTCCAATTAGAAGGCAAGGTGGAGAATTAAAATGAAAATATGCCTTGGACATCCCAGAGTTGTCCATGCGGGAAGTGGTATTTGAACTTGGCCTAAAAGGCTGCTTAAATTAAGGATTAGAGAAGGATTGTAGGTCATTGGAGGGGAAGGTATTCCTGAAGAATAAAGTCAGAGGATTTTGTTCATAAGAATGTCGGCATTGGAAGGAATTGCTACTGCAGGGTTTGCAAACTGAAACGCCTGCAGGTGAGGGTATTGGTCAGCTGCTAGGAACCAGTAGCATGGGTTTACCAGTTACTTATGGCCAGGGTTAGTCTGATTAGGCCATAGCACATTTTTATTATGTGGTACCTGGGCCATGTGGGTTGTTAAATATTTTAAGTATCACCCCTGCTATGGAAACCAGGCAAAAAAAGTGAAAGAGTATGTGAAATAGGACAAATCTAAAATAGGAAGCCAGAAAGATGAAAAGTAGGTAGATACGTAGATATGATGATGATGATGATGATGGAGAAGAGACAGATGACAAGTAGCTAGCTAGCTGGCTACATAGAGATAGGGAGGAAGGGAAGGACAAATGGATGGGGCTCCATGTAATACTTAGCAACATGTCAACATCTATAAATCCCCAAAGCAAAATGTTGACTAAGAAAAAGATGCAAAAATGAAGCATAAAATATTATAAAATTCACATAAAACATATATAATACCACATATTGTTAACAGAAACATAAATCTATATGTGAAAGTTAAAAGAGATTAGGAATTAAGCATAAGAAACCACATGAAATGCATGACTATAATTGCCTGGTTTGGAGAAAGTGGGGTACGGGTGGTACCAGGGAAGGGGAAATTCAAACGTTATCTGTTCATATCCGTTCTTATGTTAAAACAATAACGTTTGGAGACAGATGACCAAACGTGAACTGTCAATTCTTGGTCATGGGAACTTGGGTGATTGTTACCTACTTCTTTCTATGTTCTTTATAATTTTTAAGTTCCTCAAAATAAAAGTTGATATTTAAGAAAAAGAAAATTGGGAGTGTGGGAGACTTCAATATTATGACTTTGCCAATTGTTAAGTCTCTGTCCTCTTGGAACGATAGTCATTTATTTTCTAGGAATATCTCAACCAACACAGGTAATCTCCAGAATTCTTCCAGGCACTTTTCCAGGTTTACGGCACGTCCTTGGTAAGTGCTCTGATGAAAGAAAGAAAGAAAGAAAGAATGAACGAATGAACGGGAGAACAAGTCAGTGATCCCTGCTAGGTAGGCGTAGGGCAGAGGCCTATGTTGACTGGGAACCAGACTATTGTTCCTCTTGACTGTGGCCACAAAACGCTTTTCCTCCCTAAGATACGGACCTGCACCTTTTTCTCATTTGTGTTGTGTTCAGCCTTCCTCTCCCATGGGTTCCAAGAACACAGCCAGAGAATGCAAACAAATGAGTCCAATAATTTCCAGGACATTCTCAATTCCTTGGCTGGGTCCCTCCAGCAACTGAATAGTCAGCACATTAACTCTGACCTCCCTGCCCAGATTCCTTTGTATTGGATGCAATAATGAGCCTCTCAAGCAAGACAATTTTCCCAGGGCTTCAATGTCTATTTCTGTCTAATTAGCGCCAAGTTCTGGGGAAGGCTGCCAATTAATTCAGAGATGCTATACCAAACCAAAACGATCCTCTCCTACCCCTGTTGGAGGGACATTCAGATCAGGCAGCAACCTTCAGACTTGGTCAGGAAGGGCACTACCTGGCACACGTGGTCTCTCTAACCCTAACCCTAACTGGCTTAGAGCCCTCTTACCAAACATACGCCAGACACGCTATTATTGGTCCCTCGAGGAACCACCACTGTCATCCTCACCACAACCAATAAAAACAGTTTTTGTTTAGGTCAGTTTAGTCCTAAAAACCAGGAAGATGTATTCAAATTTGTTGCTCTACTATCAGCAAGCTGAAGTGGGCTGAAGGAGAAAGAAGACCCTAATTCTAAGTGGCACGGGGTTTAGTTAAAGGGAGGATGTCGACCCCACACATTCTTTGGCCTTCACAAAGGTGAGCTGAAGGCGAGAACCAGGGGTGACTTTCAACAGTCTCTGAAAGGCATCACTGAGCACCTCCTCCCAGCAAGACCACTGGGAAACACCAAATAAGAGACGAAGGAAGCCACCTCCAACCCAGACCCACAAACCAGAACAATCACTCGCTAAATCAAAACTGATCTTAAATTTTCTTTGTTAAAAAAAATTACGAACTCCTGGTTTTTAATGAGAGGTACAAAATAAAATAGCCCGTGTTTGTTTGCCCGGGACTGACCCCCAGGGATTCTGAGTCAGTGGGTGTGGGGTGGGGTCCTAGAACCCATATTTTCAAAATGTTCCTTGGGAGATTCTAGGGCATGACCCTTGTAAAGCCATAAACTAATACATCCCAGCATTGGGCTCGCAAATGGAAACAAAAACTTTTTCCTTCCTTCTTTCCCCCCTCCCTCTTACTTTTTATTCTTCCCTTCCTGTCTTCTTTCTTTTTTTCTTGCTTTCCTCTTTCTCCTACTTTTTTCCTTCTTTCCTCCTTCCTTCCTTCAATTCAACAAATATGCTTTGAATATCTCTTACTAACTAAAACACCAGGTTGTTTTCCAAACTTAGCAGGAACTGAAGTTTTATGTGGCATCTGACACAAGTGCAAGCCTTTCTCAGACCAATTATGGGGGAAAAGTAGTCCAACCCCTTTATTTAAAAAAAAAGAAAGAAAGAGAAAAAAAGAAACCCCTTACCCTTTTGTTTTTTAATGGTATGACCATCTGGACTTAAAGTGGAAAGGCTTTGGAGACATTTTTAGAAGACAGATCATAAAGAGCAAGGGTCCTGAAGTCAGACAGACCTGCTTCTGAATCCCAGATCCACTTTCTAGCTGTGTGTCTTTAGGCATGTTTCCTAACCTCTCTGGGCCTCAGTTCCTTCATCTGCAAATATAAGATGAAATAGACTTCCACGGATATCAGCCTGAACAGAGGATAACTGAACACCAGGTGGCCCCTCACCCAGCCTGGAACAATCACAGTCTCCCACCCTCCTTCAGATATAATCCTGCCGCACATTTGCAGAGTCAAAACCTTTGGGGAGAGGCCATACTGAATTGCCTGGAGCCACCTGGAATAGACCAAGATTCAGATTTTACCCACCTGGTAAAATAGAGGCTTGAAATAGAAAATTAGTTTAGTGATATGAAATAAATTTTAAAATACTAGTGATGAGATGGTTAATGTTCATTCTGGCCTTTCCATCCACGTTCCCATCACTCTGCCAAGTGTTTTACACACATTATCTCAGTTCATTCTCAAAACAGGGAGGTGTTAGTTTCAGTCCCACTTTATAGATAAGGAAATCAGGGCACAGAGAAGTTAAATAAATTATTTAATGATCTTCGATCTTCTATAACCAGGATTTGAACTCAAACAGTCTGATGTTAACCTACAAGGGAGGTGCATCTCTTGCATGTCTTATGGGCTACAATTACAATTACATCTGGGGAGCCTAGTTCTTATATTAATTTATTTATATATAAATATTTTTAATACCTTCGGGCCCATTAGAGGAGCATCCGTTACCACTAAGGAGCCCAGTAATGTTAAATGGATCTCTGGTCGCTTGGACATGCAAAGATTCAATTCAGTACCATCTGCTTGAGACCAAATTCTCCAGCTTCCCATGGGATTAATGAGGCCACGTGTCACCCTAAGACCCTTCCTACAGCTCTTCAGCTGGCTGCTTGGCCCCACTGACCTGTTATATCATCAGCAGACTGTTTCTGAGTCTCCAGGAACCTTTGATTCTTGCTAAAGTTTCAGGTGCCCCCTCTCTGTGCTTTTGGATTGCCGAAATAGCTTTCAAGCAGTAGCCGAGGCTGAAAAGGGACCATTTCTCAACCACGACTCATTTATCCCAGAAAAACAAGGAGCAAACATCACACTCTTTTCATGCCAGCTACCGAAGTTCACCTCTCTAGCACAACATTCATCTTTTTGTCTCTTGCATGAAAAGCCCTTTTTAGCACGGAAACATCACAGCTGCTTTTTCAGCCACGGCACCTGTCCTATCTGCAGAAAAAGCCAAGTTCAGACAGCCACAGACATCTTTGTGTTTCCCCTGCTTCGGGGTTGGCTGTGGCAGGAAGGGGGTGCTCGGAGGAGTGGCTGGCGGGTGGATCTGCCCCAGCAAATGGCTGGGTGTGGAAGGGCCTGAGTGTCACTCTGCAATCTCAGCTGCAGCCACATGCGGAGAGCATCCCAGACCATGACGGACACTCAGACCCGGCCCTTCTGATGTGGCTGGGGGAACATTTCAATGCAGCTTAAAAACCAAGCCACTAATTTCTTGAAAATTTGAATATCATCTTTCTGTATTACCCAGCTATTGCACTCCTAGGTATCAACTCAAGAGAAATGAAAACATACATCCACACAAAGACTCATAGGTGAATATTCATAGCAGCATTATTCATAATATCCCCAAAGTGGAAAGAGCCCCAATGTCCCCTAATTGGTGAATGGAGTGGTCTATCCATACAATGGGATATTATTCAAAAAGAAAAATATGAAGTATTGATACCTGCTACAACATGGGTGAGCCTCAAAAACGTTACACTAAGTGAAAGAAGCCAGACATAAAAGACCACATACTCTACAATTCCATGTCTATGAAATGTCCAGGAAAGAGAAATCTATAGCGACGGGAAATAAATTCGTGTTTGCCTAAGGCAAGGGATGAGAGACAAGAACTGGGATCTTCTCGGGGTGATGAAAATGTTCCCAAACTGGATGGTGGTGATAGTTGCACAAGCCAGTAAATTTACTCAAAATCATTGAATTGTACACTTAAAATGGGTGAAGTTTATGTTATGTAAATTATATCTCCACCAAGTTGGGGTTTTTAAAAATTCATTACACATTCAGCTTTTTTTTTTTTTTTTTTTCTTTTTTGAGACAGAGTCTCACTATGTTGCCCAGGCTGGCCTCGAACTCCTGGGCTCCAGCAATCCTCCCACCTCAGCCTCCTGAGTAGCTGGGACTGCAGGTGCCTCCACCAGGCCCGGCTAACATTCAGCTTTTCTGAACAACCGAATGATGTGTGCATTAAACCGCTTGCACGGCTGGTACCCAACAGGCCACCCCTGAGCATCAGAGACTCAGGCAGGGGGTGAGTGAGGGGTGATGGGAAGATGAGGAATGAGGCCAAGTCAGGAATGGCCCTAAAGACCAGAAATGAAGTGTATATGTCTGATACCCACAACACTTGGTAATCCGCCCCCCCCACCAAAAAAGAAAAAAATAATCATGATTTCATTTTCACAATCCCAAAATGCTTGCCAATGTCAAATGACTCTGGAGTCAAGAGAGCCAGGTCGAAACGGCCACCCTAAATCATCATATTCCTGTAACAGGCCTGGAGAAGACAGCCTGTTTCGCACTATGCTGCTCAGAACACTCTAGAAGGTCTTAGCGCAGGGCCCTGCACTTGAGGAGAAACATAGAAAAGTTGACTGTACCTAGGGAAGCCGTACTCAACCTGAGGCTTACAACGCTCTCTTGTATTTATAATTGGTTGTGATGTGAGCTTGCTTTTTTCTTAATAAGAAAGAAATAAAAAGATCAAATCAGATTCAAGATTTCCCCAGTGGTAAAAAAGCAATCTTGTTGCCTCCTAATCTGCTTCCTAATTCCTATGCTGATTTCTTTTTTCCATCTAGCATTACATTATAAACATTTTCCCAGAAATTAATAAGCATGTGGTCCCATGTGTATTGAGCTAGTGGTAGACTCCTTCTCAAAGAGGCTCTCTTTGAACGTCCTACTTAATAACACCCATGCCCCACTCCCTGACCTCCCCCACCAAATTTCTTTTTCTCTCAGCTCTGATCACCACCTAACATATTACATACTCATTGCTCCATGAGAATTGTACTCTACCATGTCCAGAAGACTCTCTTTTCTACAAGCTGAATCCCAAGTAGCTAGTACAGTGCTTGGCATGTGATAAGTGCTCTATAAATATTTCTTGAATGAATGAATGGAAGTACAGATACTATAAAATCATAGCTGACAAGCTCAGTTCATTAAAAAAAAATAATCAAACCAAACCAACTTACAACTACAGGACTTACTATGTGTAGGGCTTGTGCTACGCCAGACTAGACCCCAACTCATATTCCTGCCCCTAATCTGGTTTATACTGGTTCAAGATTAAGATTAACTTTGTGCCTCATATCCACTGCCCCATCCTCATTCCTCTCCAGTCAGTCGTCCAAATGGTCTACTGGCCTTCAGTTTCACCATCCACTACTCATCCTCCAACCCATTCTCATGACGGTTAAGGCTCTTGATGACCTGGCCCCAGCCTACCTGGTCAGTTTACCTGCCACCCCCACTGTGGCTCTCACACAAGAAAATTACTCTGCCTCAGTGCCCTGCTTCCTACCGTAGAGCCTTCCGCCCTGTGAATTCTGGACCCTGTTACCTGTCTTCACCTTGACTGCCTACCTAATTATTTAATCTTGGCTAAATCTCAAGTTCAATTTTTATCTTTTAACAAGCATGTACCATTTTGTTCGTGGCCTCACTCAGTGAATATGTAAATAAAGACAAGGCCTGCCATTTTTAAACACCTCCTATGTTAATCAGAAATTTCACTCACAAGTGACAAAAACCAACTTTACTAACTCAAGAGGGAGAGAGAGAGCACAAGAGCACACACAAGTTTACTGGTTTATGTGGCTAAAAAATCTCCAGGCATGAAAAGCAAACAGTGTGATCAGAAGGCTCTCTCTCACCCTCCTCTTGATTCCGTTTCCTCTGAGTTGGCTTCACTCTTAGAAAAATCCTTTTGCCTGGTGGCAACACAGCTCGCTATTTACGTGGCCCTTAGCACATTATCTCAGAAAGATGGAATGTGCCTCTTCCTGCTCTTTCTAGCCTAAGTCCCAGAGAAGGCATGGATTGGCCCATCCGGCTCACATGTCCACCTCTGAACCAATCAATCCCTGCGACCAGGCTAATTTAGCCCTCTGATTGGCCAGGCCAGCTAGGTTCATGGCCATGGTGCTCTCCCTAGAGCTGAGGATTAAGGTAAACTCTATCTGAACTGCATCAGCTGACAATACACAGGATTGGGTGCCCCAAGAGAAAACAAAACTGTCTACCACACCTAGTATGCATCAAACGCCGAATGCATATCACCTTACCAAATCTTCATAAACATGCTGGGTAGGTGTTATTATACTCGAATGAGGAAACTGAGGCTCACAAAGCTTTAACTGAGTCACTCAAAGCCACAGAGCTAGTAAGTGGTGGCGGCAGGGTCTGACTCAGGAATTTAAATGTGCACCAGACTCTCTACAGTACATCAGACTCTGCACGAGACCCAGAAGACACAGAGATAAAAAGTACGTGATCTTTGCACAAGGGAGGCAGATGTGCCAGCATGCAATTATGATATGAGGTGATAATATGTGCTATAATTCACACTAAAATTTGGGAGCTGATAGAGCTTACATAGCCAAGAGCTCAGGCTCCTGAATCATTAAAACCAGGGTTCGAATTCCAGCTCTGCCACTCACTAGCTGTGTGACCCCTAAGCAAGTTTGTTTTATCTCTCTCGGAATCAACTGCCTCATCTGTAAAAAGGAGAAGGGAGTAGGACTTAAGGAACAAACCTAGGCAGGCAGCAGGGAGCACAGTACGTATGGAAGCAGAGAGACCAGGGAAAATGGAGTAGTCCACACTGGGTGAGGTTCAAGAGCGAAGTGTGTCTATGATAGAAGTCAAATAATGACGACTTCGAATGCCAATAAATTATCTGAGATGGTGCCCTCAACTTCAACATGCTCGACGATCCCCAACCCAGAAGCTCTGTTCCCCCAGCCGGGCAGAGCCAAGTTTTTTGCAGGCCCAAGAGGAGCCAGGCAACCTGTAAGGATGGAGTTTGTCAGCCCCTGGCAGCTCCCCTCGGCAGAGGAGCTTGATTCCTCCTGACAGCACAAGCAATTGCCATGCCCAAAATGAAACTGGCTGCTTAGAAAGTTCAGCTCCCTTTCCCTGCTCTATTTTCTCTCTCCCCAGACTCCCAGCCATCCTGCTGGCACGGGCCCCGGCCTCCCTCCTCCGGAGTCTCCCCACAACCAGTCTAATTGGGAGGCTTCGGGAAGTCCCGTGGGGACATCCTGCCCATCCTCTCTCCTTCTAAGCTGCTCTATGAGAAGCTTTGCAAAAATATTAATAGGAACCAGGATCCCGGGAGCCTGGGGAGACCAGGAGACCTGTTGTGGTGAGCAGCAGGGAGGGATGGTTACGGCCTGAAATGCAGTTCAGACAGGACCCACTTGGGACTGGATGCAGCAGGCGATGATCATAACACCGCATCTCCTCCAATCTTAGACACCTCCAATCCGCAGTGGCTCCATGTACTCAGAAACACTTTCCATGATAAAACAAACCCGATCACCTTACTAGCTGTACACTCCTATGGTGCATTTCAAAATGTTAACAATATAAAGAATGTCTTAGCAACAAGGAAAGACAACAGTAACAAAAATTAACTTTTATTGAGTATATACTATTTACATGTTAATTTTTAATTTATTTTTATGATCATATTGTATTTCCTTGCTGTTAAACACTTCTCATGCTTTAACCTACTTTAATCTTTCCAACAACCCTATGAAGTAGGGTTTATGTCCATTTTATGGCTAAGGAAACTGAGGCTTGATCAAGTTAAATGATCCATGAAGGCGCAGCTAGTAAGCAATGGAGCAGGAATTCAAAGTAAGGAATGTCTGAATCTAAACCCCATATTTAAAGAAAAAAAAAATCTTTGTTGATATATAATTTACATACCATAAAATTCACCCATTGTAAGTATCTGATTCTGTGATTTTTTTAGTAAATTTATAGAATTTCAATCATTATTACCTTCCAGTTTTACAACATCTCCAATACCCCAAAAAGTTCCCGTGTTCATATGTTGTTTATCCTCACTCCCATGCCCAGCCCCAGGCAACCTAATCTGCTTTCTGTCCCTACAGAGTTGTCTTTTTTGGACAATTAATACCAGAATTATGCAACACGTAGCCTCAGCATCTGACCTCTTTTCACTTGGCATACTGTTTGTGAAGACCACCCATGTTGTAGCAGGCATTCGTATTTCATTCCTTTTTTATCGCTAAATTATATTCCACTATATGGACATACAATATTTTATTAATCCAGTCACTAATTGATTGACATTTGTATTTTTTATCACTTTGGGGCTATTATAAATAATGTTTGTATGAATATTCATGAATATGTCTTTGTGTGAACATATGTTTTCATTTCTCTTGGGTAGATTCCTAGGAGTGAAATTGCTGGGTCGTATAGTAAGTTTATATTTAACATTTTAAGAAACTGCCAAACTGTTTTCCAAAGCTGCTGCACCACTTCGCATTCCCACTCAAGCCCATACTATTAAATACTACTATATCCTACCTTGAAGCCAAACTGGAACTCAGATGTGTCTGAGAACGTGGAGAGGCGGTAAGCTGGGTCCCCCAGGACAACTGCATGAGGACATTTGTTGGGGATAAAGAAGAGAGCAAAAAGCTCTGATGACCCAAGAGAAGGAGAGGGAGTTGGAGCAAGAACCAGGTGTGTGGCTCCCGGAACAATTTACAGAGGGGACACGTGGAGACACCACCGAAGGCTGTATTTTCATGAGACTCTAGTACGAAGCCCAAGCGGGATGGCTTTGGAGCCTGGAGAGCGGAGCCCATCCCAGAGCGGGGGAGAGATGACCTGTCTCCACTGCTCTGGAAATCTTTAGTGTTGGCACCTTTGTATCAATAAATATCCGAAGACAGAGCCTACTGCATGGTGAGATACGGCACCCTCAAGCATCTCAAGCTGTAAACGTTGACGATGAAGCCAAAATAGCAGGAAAAACAAGGCAGATCCTATGAGTTGGATGCAGGTGCCCAAAAGCAAGGACACAGTACACCTGCCACAACAATTTTCAGACAGAATGGAGGGACGCTGCCCAGGCAGAAGTCCTCCCTGTGTGCATGAGGATAAGAACCCAACAATGGGGACAATTCCTGCCCCCGTGACTCCATCTTTCCCACAGCCTTGGAAGCACAGGAAGGCTGGGCTGCCGGGGTCCCGAGCCGACTCTCACCTGAGACTCCTGTCTCTGCAGACGCCCATGGCCCCGGCTTCCCTCCCGTCAACCCCTGCTCCCTCGGCTCACCTGCTCGTGGGACATTAAGGACACTCTGTGACTTCGAACGTGCAATAGCTCACCTCAGAAACATAATCATTCCCTCTACGCATAAGCAAAACGCCGTCAGTCAGGCTCGCTGGAGGAAGATAAATCACCCAACTCATGCCAGGAGAGGAGCTGGGGTGCGGGGGGCTTTCAGCCCGTCCCGGGAGACAGGCAGGGAGAAAGGCAGGAGCGTGAAGGTCCGGAAGGGTATTTTCCTCCATGCACAGCGTGAGCTTTGGCGTCTAACACGCGAGTTTGAATCCCAGCGCTGCCACCAATAAGTGATGTGACCTTGGATAAGCCTTGCTATCTCTTTACCTCCGTTTCTCACGTTAGAAATGAGCAAAGAACTCACAGGCCATGGAGAGGGCTAGACAGAATGTGTTCCAAGAGACAGGCATCCGGTAAGCCTTCAATAAAAATATAAGACTTTTTTTTAAAGGATAAGGGCACTGCCATACGTATAGAGCATTAGGAAGTGCCACCTCCCTCTGCCAACCCAGGAACCTGTCTCCCTTAAGAATGAAAAGTCTGGAAGTAGAGTGAGCCATTTATCCTTTAAATTAAGATGACTTTTGGCCCAGGCAGAATAATAATTATTTTTCCCCTGAACAGCCGCTGCTTTGGATGCCACATATGGATTAGGGATTAACAGGAACAAAACAAGTCATGGGGCGTGAACTCTCCCCACACATCAAGGGGAATCAGTGAAGCATCACAGCGGCAGGGACACAGGGATGGGGGCAAGGAGGGGGCAGTCAGGAGGGAGGACAAAAGGGAGGAATCGATTGTGACGTCATGGATGAAATGTTTCCAGAGTCCCATCTGCGACCTGTGTGATGAGGTTGCCCAAGAAGGCTACGTTAGGACATCAGATGGGACAGTGGGGTCCTCTCCCTTGCCCCTCAACATTCCAGAGGAGCAGCAGTGGCCACACAGCCCACCCTCAGAGATGGGGACCACCTGGGCCACTAGGCGAAGACAGAGGGACCTGGCAGAGATGAAGAAAATCGACTCTGGGACCCACAAGGCAGGTGGATGCTGAGTTGGAGCACGGTGTTGGATGTTTGGAGACACAACAGTAAGTAGGGGAATTATCACTGGTCATTGGTCACGGAAGACACACAGGGCTCTGGGTCCTGGGGACAAACACAGAAGCTTCTGCAAACAGGACACAGTCGCAGGTGGCCCTCACTCAGATCTGCAGCCCCAAACTTCAAGAGACGCAAACCCAAAAGCCTTCAGGGAGGAAGGGGACACGTAGGGAATGCAAATGAGTAAAGTGGACAGTGTGTGTGTTGGGGGGGGGGGTGAGTCGAACACACACCCCCACCTGAAAGAGGTAGATATTCTCACCACCCCCAGTCACCCGTGTAGGAATTTGGGACTGGCGTGGCCAGAATCTCCAGATGTTTCCAGAGAAGCTCAAATGTGGAATTATTGAGTGTGGAATCCTTTTTTTTATTTTCCCTTTCATTTCTTTATTTAGTTCATTTTAATGGACAAATGCTAATTGCATCTATCACGTCACACCTGTTAAGATGGCTGTTGTCCAAAAGACAACTGATACCGAGTGTTGGCTAGGAGCAAAGAGAACCCTTCTGCACTCACCGTTGGAGGGAACGTAACTTATGTAATAGCATAGCCACTGTGGAAAACAGTAGAAAAGGCCCTCAAAAAACCGAACACAGAACCACTATCTGACCCAGCAATCCCACTTCTGGGTGGGAATAGTGTGAAATGTTTTGATTTTCAAAAGGCAGCAACTGGTTCAAAACAGGTTTTGGGTTTTGTTTTGTTTTGTTTTTGCATAAGACTATCAATCCAGACAAAATAGGATTGTGGTCCAGACTGGCCTGAGGGCTTCAGTTGTGAACCCAGCACTAGCCAGTATTTCTCTGTTGGGTTTTTGTTGTTGTTTCAAGTAGTTCTTTTTTTTTTTTTTATTGTAGCCTTATTGAGATATAATTCACAAATAAAAATTGTACATATATAAGGTGTGCAACTTAGTGTTTTGATAAACATATACATTGTGAAATCATCGTCACATAATGCTAATTAACAAGTCCCTCATCTGACACTGTTATCATTTCCTTTTGTTTCTTTGTGGTGAGAACACGGAAGATGGACTGTCTTAGCAAATTTCAAGCGTAGAGGACAGTACTGTCACCTACGGTCACACTACTGCAGATGAGATCTCTAGAACTCATTCATCTTGCGTAACTGACACTTGGTACCCCTTGGCCGACATCTCCCTC